>NC_086318.1:86596310-86950476 GCF_036172605.1 Pelobates fuscus | reverse complement strand
TGCAATTGTTCTCATTGAATTAAATTGTATACATTCCACTGTTTGGTACAGATTGTGAAGTTGTGTGGTCAAAATGCAATCAACACTAGCAATTAAGAAAGGACAAATTTTAAGACCAGCATATATTATTCTGTACATAATACACCAAATCCCTCTTCGTTGTATTGTGTGCAGTTGCACCACACACACCATGTACCCCATTCCAAGGCATCTTTTATTGCAATGTAGCTATAGAATAAATGTCTCATTTGTAAAACAAGGCCAGTGTGCAGGTTTTCTGGATACGAACAGAGCATTTAATTCATTCAGATTCTTATCCTTCACAGTCAGTATATTTGATTTCATTTTGTAGACTTATTCAATATCAGTCGTTTTCAAACACACACCCTTTCAGCCAGATTTACAACGCATTTATTAACTACACTCCATTAATCACTACGCAATCAATCATTGTTCTTCCACATTTCTAAAAAAAAAAGTCATATGAACTGTAGTTCGGTTGACTTTACTTTTCGATAAGATACAGCAATCACATGCGGCTGCGGAGGGGACAGAGATACATTATTTACCAGATTGTCCTGTGCTGTTTCCAGTGTCTTTGTTCCGACTGTTCTTCTCCTTCTTAAATTTGTTGACCAGTCTAAATCGACTGCTGCGTCTTAGCTTTGAATAATCCAGTGCACCCTGTGAATATATGAAACTGATCTTACCAATGAACAAGAATGGTGAAGGATAAATATGGACTCAATGGTTTATGAAGGAGCACTTCATCAGAATTGCACAAATATGTATCAATGAAGGTAAACACCATTTAAGTTTTGCAAATCTTCAGAGTATTTTGTTGCAAACAGGCATTGCACATTGAATGAGGATGATTTTGTTTATATTTGTTTTTGAGACAGATAAACTGTTCACATAAGGTGTTCGTAAAATTCTACATATCTGCTAGGGAATGGCATCTAATTTTATGATGTAGTTTGAAATTTAAACACCCACAAAATGAGGCGATAGACAGGCAGTAACAGCGTAATAAACTGAAAGCCTCAGAACTCACCTCTTCATCTCCATGTTCAGTATTCTGGCACAACCAAGGAATGTCGGCAAGTTTCCTCAATTCTTGCTCTGTGTTATTGAGAGACATCACCAGCTGTTCCTTCTGAGGTGGGTCGAGGAGCTGCACAGCAACAAGGAGATAAGAGGAGAGACTTTATCATAGTCTAAAGAGATCGGGTAGGTGACTGGTACAGTGAGGATTCCTCCCAGATTAAAAGCTAGCTTGACCAGGACTTTCATGACCTCTTCTCTGTTAATTTTATTTTGTTTGTTAAGTTACTTGCTATCATATAACCCAATTCTATAATTTGAAAGCACTGCGGAAATTGTTGCTAATGATAATACCAATAATTAATACATACAAAAAAAACTGTGGTCATTGGATCTGGAGTCACTTTACAGACTTGGCCAGGACAATCTAAAGAAACCAATCTTTTCTTTTTATTACTCACCAGTGCCATCCTCCCACCAAGTAGCAGCTCTGTCTCATTAAGAAGTGCTCGGACATTTGTAACCATCTCCATTACATGAACAGTACTTAGGCCCTGCAAAGATGGAGCAATGAGCAAAACAGAAAAGAAAATGAAGTACATCAAACTACAAAGTTACTTTACATATTTTCCACCATAGCAAAACAGCACCTAGTAATATGGTGTCATTTTGAGTTTGCTTTGAATGATGTTGTGCTTTTATGTAGTGTTCATTTGTCTAGTGTTTGCACCAAAGCTCAAGTCGTTTGTGTTTGACATCTAAGATGTTCTTCAATTCAACAGATATTTACCTTATCATTGTCTACTGCTGCAAACAATAGATAGATAGGCATAATATCACTAACAAGTCTAAGCATGCCTCAGTGATTTCTATGTGTTTGAACTCAAGCCATGACTATAAGTGAAGTGAAGAGGCTATTAGTAGCATTTCCATCTAGCCCAGGGGCTCTCAACACAGTCCTCAAGTACCCCTCTAACAGTAGGATTTAGGTATTACCCTGTTGTGTCTAAAGTGTTTTTTTTTATTTTTTCCCTAAAAACACCTTAGACACAATTGAGTAATCCTTAAATCCTGGACTGTTAGGGGGTGCTTGAGGACTGTGTTGGGAACCACTGATCTAGCCAGTATTAACTGGGCAATAACTTCTGCTTCTGTTGTATTTATGAAAGAACTACAATCAGCACCGATGCTTCAAGATTTTAAAATAAATTCAGCAATTCACGATAAAAACACCTTATAGCTAGGTACATAACATGTGTTATACATATATCAGAATCATAGGAATATTGAACATCTCAACATAATTTAGCAATACACTGGCCTCTATAATGATCTAGTTACCATATTAATGGACAGAGCATGCTAAGGTTAGCCATGCACTTTTTATGTCGGCGCTACACATGGAAAACTTTGAAATTGTGCATACGGAGTCACTCATTATACATGATCTAGTAATTTAGGCATATATACATACACACAAAAACAGGCATATATAAATATATATATATAAAAAAACAGGCATATATAAATATA
The DNA here is from genome assembly GCF_036172605.1 of Pelobates fuscus. Classification (NCBI taxonomy): domain Eukaryota; kingdom Metazoa; phylum Chordata; class Amphibia; order Anura; family Pelobatidae; genus Pelobates; species Pelobates fuscus. Next base: position 86,947,899 of record NC_086318.1, on the reverse strand, counting down.
TATATATAAAAAAACAGGCATATATAAATAAATATACATAAAAACAAGTCCTGCGCTCAAAGTCCCACTACTCTTGGGCGGCAGCAATGACCATAGTGTATATATACAATGAATTTGAATACATATATATATATATCAATATCAAATTAATTGTAAGTTCTAAAGCTGATTTCTCATTACATTACAGTTTTTTCCAACACAATCATCACATTGTGTATTGATAAACTTGTATTGATGTGTGCCGCACTCCATGCCTGAAAACACCAACATGAATCGAGATTTCCTCCCCCAGCTTACCAATTTCTGCAGAGAATGAGAAATTGTCAGAGTAGTGTAATAGACAGAATGGCAATATACAGTACCTCAGAGTTCTTATTATAAACATTCTCCATGGATTTAGAGCTGGCGTTAACAGCATGTGCCAATTCCTGCTCCATGTCCGGGTGTGAAACGGCTATATCTTTAATGCTGTAAAGAGAGATGAAGTCCATCAGAGGGATTTATTAACACATATACAGTCTATGCAATTTTTTTCACTACAGCATTTCCAGAAAGGGTTTACAAGATAAGTAGTTTATCCAAAAGAGCAGTTCCACTCAGCACAGAGGATGAGTCGAAATGCTCTAAAATCTGTATAGTGAAGCAGGCTAAGTGCAATTATCGGCAGAACCAAAACCCACGTTTAAGCTAGAGAAGGAGCTCTGTCCATGATGTGAATGTGTTGCGCACAGGTTGCACAGAATTAATAAGTCAACCTATTACTCTCAATCCAGACTGCCTAATTGGCATATCTGTGGGGGTGACAGCTACAGAGAATTATACAAATCACTGAGAGTAGGCTCAGTATACTACAATGTAATGCTGTGATGGTGCTTTAAAGTAACCCCTGAAGCAGACAAAGAGGAGTAAACATCCAGCAGCCATTCCCTTACCTTTGGATGAGTGCACCTGCAGAATGGCCAAACCGTGACACCTGTGAGGACTCCTCATCAGAAAGCACATCTGGATGCAGGGGCGATGTGGCAGAGCGGGTAACTTCACATTTCTGCTTATCTTCCCAGGACTTCAATGTGCTTTCAAACGCCTACAAAAATCATTGGATAAGGTTAATCTGAGAGAAAAAGAGGGTGCGTGCATTTACACCATTTTAATAGAAGGACACTCCAACTTGCTGATATATTTTATGTGTGAAATGTGTCCTCTTTTTTTTTTCCATTTTGCTAAACGTGCAGATTTCAATAGAAATTGCCAATTTTATAAATGAAGCTTCTCACACCACCTACATGTCAATCAGACAATCTAGGTCCTGTTAATTCCTAGTTTGGTAGTTCAGTTGAGCTAAACCTAACAGGCAGCAATTGACCAGAGCACCTGCTTTGCAAAGACTTCTCATTGAGTTGCTTTGGGAAGTCTGTAATTGGACAGCCACAAAAAGTCTAGTCGGGTCCAAAAGTGAGGGCTTGCAAATGATGCAGACAAGAAATCTGCAGCTTTTGCAAGAGGTTTTTAAATATATTTCCAATAAAGAAAATGCATAATTAAATGAATGCATTGTTTCATTGGGAAGGGGAGGGGGGTTATCTACTAAATAGTCATTTACATTTGTATTTCTTATTTTGGCAGTGGATTATTAACTCAAAGCAGAAATGAAAGTGCACACAGTTCAAAGCAGAGTACAGAGAATTTAAGGAGCTGGTATAATATTGCTGTGGAACTAGATGTATTGCATATTTCATGGTATTTCTTGTTCTTTGATTTGAACAGCAGAAGATGAGTTTAGTTAAAGGAGCACTATAGTGCCAGGAAAACAAACTTGTTTTCCTGGCACTATAGGGTTATTAGGTGCCTCCCTCCCTCAAGACCCACCTCCTCTGGGCCACTTACCTTAATCCAGCGCCGGGCTCCCTCGGCGCTGGTGACTTCTCCTCCCCCTGCCGACGTCACCCTTAAATGCGCATGCACGGCCAGAGCCAGAGCATTACTCAATGCTTTCCTATGGACTTCAGCGTGTCCTCAATTTGATTTTCGCATTGAGGATCGCGGAATCGGCCTCTAGTGGCTGTCAGGGAGATAGCCACTAGAGGCTGGATTAACCCTCAATGTAAACATAGCAGTTTCTCTGAAACTGCTATGTTTTCAGTTGCAGGGTTAAAACTAGGGGGGACCTGGCACCCAGGCCACTTCATTAAGCTGAAGTGGTCTGGGTACCTATAGTGGTTCTTTAAAAGGGGGATTGTGGTTGATTGACAAGGCACATACACACTTTAAGTCAATAGTTTTCCACAGTTTCCTGTTTAGTGATTAAACCCTGTATAAGAACATATAATGATGAAACATTTTTTGTCCTGTGTTGAGAACATCTTTAGCTGTTATTGGTCTGCATTGATCTCACAGTACTAGGATTACTGTCTTACCCTATCTCGTGTCAGAGTCTGCGTCCTGTTCTTGTGCACTATACGGATAAATCCAGGAGGCTGTACCCAGGCCTCTCCATCCACTTGCACTGGAATTCCTTCATCTCCCAGAACTGTAATCTTCACCATACGGCACTGGTGGAAAAACAAAGAACAGCAGGCATCTCAAAAAAATGGAATGTTCAGTGCCAGTAATCACCCTACTATAGGGCCTACTGTAATATGGATGTCTATGGAAGTCTTAAAGTTTAACATATATGTTAACCCTAATGGATAGCAAGAGTGTTCCGAAATCTGGATGTCTCAGATATTACAATCATTTACAAATCCTTTGAAGCACCTGTATAATATTTATGATGGGGTTTTACAAATCAAAGAGACCATAGAATCATGGTTTCTATACTGGCTGCTACTAGAGGCTACCTTTCTTGGCTGTCACTCTGACAATCCTGTTTTATGTATTGAACAGTAATATTGTTCCAACATCAAGATCTAAATTCCTTCAACGTCTCTTTAACACATTTACAATATTCACATACTCAATTAACACAAAATGTGGCCCTTCATGTGTGTATTACTCAGTTTATCGCAGGGGTAGAATTTTAAGTCCTACTCTGCAAGCCAGGCCTCAAAAGTTCCTTGCCACTACAAGCCTGGAGGGTCCATGTCACACACGGGTGAAGTTAGATTTGTGTTGGAAAAATTTTCACATGCCAATGGCTAGTGGAAATTTGTGAGCCCTGTTTATAGTAAACCTTCTGAAACTCAGAATGAAATAACGGATATAATAAAATGAATAACAAACCTAAAGTTAGATTAAAATAATCACCTACAAATGATCAAGAGATCTACAAATCAGAAGTACAAATGTTCACATACTATTGCTCCTCTGCAATTGTAACAGTAAGAAATGTGTAATTAGTATGAAAATAATGATTTCTAACAGTGTTGTGATTAATACACAGTCATGTATCTTAAAGCCAGGAATTTATAAGCTCAGAATTGGATAGATGCAGTTACCTGTGCAATTCGATGATGCTGCAGCTTAATGACCCTGGACACAGCCATCTGCATGCTACCAAATACAGCAACCACTTCCAGGATCTTATCATCAAAAGAGGGAGCTGCAAATGTCTGAGAAGAACGAAGGAACCACGTGAGGTGAGGGACACTTGCCGCATATAGGACAAGTTGCATATCAATTAGCCTCATTGGTAACTTACATCGTCTTCTTTGCTGCCTCCCCAGAAGTTAGTTCCCCCGGCGTAGCTTGGGATGTTCAATACAGCAATGCCTTGGAGGCTGGGCAAGGGAATGGGCACCCCGTCACACTGCGGGGGACATTGGGGTAAGTGGAGGGAGACACGCACATCCACTGAGAAAGAAAGAGACAGACATCTAAAAGAAGAAAGACAGACACAACCAGTGTTAGAGACAGACACAGAGACGAACACATCCAGAGAGGCAGAGAAATGCACAGTGACAGGAACACATTTCTAAAAAGAGATACATATACACATAAAGGAGATGATAGCCAGACAGAGAAAGGAATCCATAACGTACAAGGAACATGATGGTCATATCACGTAACTGTTTTAAAGGGATCTGCTAAATCATTAATGTGAACAACAAAATAGTATTTAAATAAAAAAAAAATAATAATAATGCCAGTAAATGGTGGAATGTGGTGTGAGTGTTTTTTGTACATTAGTGTTATAATCACAGCCCCTTTTCCTCCGAGTTTAAGGTTTACTGTTCAGGTTATGTGCTAATTGATAATGTTTATTCCACATGTGCTCTTGCAATGATTGGTAACCCAAACGAGAGGCCTCTGTGCAATATAAAATGATCTGGGAATGTGAAGAGTTATTGACTAAGTGGGGAGCTGTAAAATCAATGTTAAAACGGTAACACGGCTACACTAGGAATAAAGAGCCTTCACATAGAATACATAGTGCTAATACATACCTCTAGCAACACCTTCTGCTCAAGGTTCTTATATGTCCTCTGTAAAAGCTCCTTGGTCCCCAGTACTCCGTACCACATCATGTTTTTTGTACGGCTCCTGACATTTGAGAGGAGTCATAGATTAACAAAAAACCATGTTAAAAAAACGGACCCCTTATTTGATAATGCATTATGAGCTTATCAGTCTGGTCAACATAGCCTGAGTTTATCCCCCAGCAGAAGTTCCTCTTACCATATAGCATTTCCAGTGTGATTGATTTAAGTTTTTCAACATATATCAGTTCAACTCATTCTATCAATTTACACACAAGGACACTCTGAACAAGGCAGAGGGTAAGAATCAGCCGAGCTGCAGACTGCACATGTCTGCTTCTAAGGGCTAATTTGAAAGTTAGATAGAGATATCAGCTCCATTTGAGGACACAATTAACAGTGGAGGCCCAGACCTGAGAGACTTGTGCCTATAACTGCAACATTTTATTTTTTACCAATCACAGTGGCTATAAATCATACCCAACGCTAAGAGTGGTTGCGGATGTGATGATGCAGTGTTGCTATGGTCTTTTAAACATAACAGAAGCCCCAAATGTTTAACCCTGCTTTAGAACACTTCTCTTACCTGCACTTTTTCGGGTGCTCATCCCGTTTATTATTAAAATCTAAAGATATTTTTGCATCTAGTCCAATCCCAAAATAGTTATTCATTACACACTTCTCTGTGTAACAATCCCTGGGGACAAAAGTGGGGGGTTAAATGTACTGTTATAAACAGCATGTAATAATATAGAATTAGATTCAGCATGATATTGTGCACGAATTGCAAAAACCTCAACTTGGAATGAAAACAGCACAGAGTCATTATATCATTGTTAACATTGTAGAGTCCCAAGATTCACTGCTGTATTTGGTGTTGTAACAAAGTGGAATACAGCAGGGTGATCCTGTGTCATACAGCGTAATTATAGGTTACTTAACTTTGGATTATGATTCCTGGAGTTGATGGAGGCTTAGTGCTAGAGGTTACTTGCCCTCAAGATCTAGGATGTAACTACTACCATTATCATTAAAAAATGCAGCAATCCCTAAGTTTCTTCCATATATTATTCTTGTGCCATAGGCTATGACTCCTGTTCCACCCCATCCTCTTACTTTAAGTCACAACAAGAATCCGCAGTATCACGCTGGCTTTATTGCGCCATCAAACGTGACAAGGCAACGTTTCGACACAAGATCTGCATTTGTCAATCCAACTTGTGGCTTTAAAAAGACACATCATGTGTCTAAATGCTGCCTTGTCATGTTTGCTGGCGCAATAAAACCACCATGAGACAACACACTTATTGCAGACACTGAATATTTTTTATTTGACCAGCAAGTCCGTAACATAATGTCTTATCTACAGTTATTGTAATAAAGGGAGCAGGATAAAATATAGAAAGCATGCTTCTGATTTGCTTGCACAGATTGCTGGTATCACCCTTTTTTCTTAAAGGGACACCTTGGGCTGGAGTTAACAACCATGTTCTTACTTTAATGCAATTAAAAAAAGAAATCTGGTAATAATCTTTACTGATTTCAGTGAAATTCTTGTGCAAATTCACAGTTCTCGGATTTAAAACTTTAATAGATTTCCACCATGGGGAACAAAAACTACAATCACAGGATAACAGGGGCTGCATTACAACACCCATTAGCTTGTGCTTCTATTTTAACTAATGTATTTTTAACTATAAAAGTGACACTGATATTTGTCATATGGTGGAAGCAAAGATATACTGGTAAACCTTTTTATTTTTTTATTTTGCACCAGTTATGTTTTTTTAAACATGATGTTGCATCAGAGGCATTGTTGCACCATAGAAACCTTGAGTGTCTCTTTATCAGCAAAGATAGAACACAGATAGGAGTTTCAAGGGATGAAATATCATTTTTAAAACAACTATTTTAAAACAATCAGATTTTTGTCATGTGAGAACAGGTTTCATCCTGCTGCTATTGTTTTAATACAAAATCTTCCTTTTAGGTCAGTGGGCTTAGAGTAAGTACAGTACATTGTGAAGGAGTGACAAACAACATATACTTACAGGTTATCTGGCTCAGATCCAAAAGGGTCAGCGCTTATTAACAGACGGCTGATAATAGAGTTGCCAGGCAAGGATCCAGACATTCCAGCTCTCATATCTGCAAAATAAATGAATATATGTATAGGATAAAACTTTTTTTTTTTTTTGCCAAAAATCACTTTTGTAAGAAAATGATAAGAATAAACGATTTACTTGGGTATAGAATTTTGGAGTTCAGCACCGGTAAGCTGTCACGCTGGGTGGTGGGGGCCGGAAGGGACACAGAGGCTCCTGCAGATAAGCTGCTTTTGCTGGCAGATTTGCCACCTACAGAAATAACATAAAATGAGGGACGGAATACAAAAATGCCTTATAGCTCCAGCGGCAGGCGAAAACAAGATGACTACAATCATACAGGAGTATTGAAAACAAGATAACTACAATCATACAGGAGTATTGAAAACGAAAGGACTATAATCATACAGGAGTATTGAAAACAAGAGGACTATAATCATACAGGAGTATTGAAAACAAGAGGACTATAATCATACAGGAGTATTGAAAACAAGATAACTACAATCATACAGGAGTATTGAAAACGAAAGGACTATAACCCCTTAAGGACACATGACGGAAATATTCCGTCATGATTCCCTTTGATTCGAGAAGTTGTGTCCTTAAGGGGATAATCATACAGGAGTATTGAAAACGAGAGGACTATAATCATACAGGAGTATTGAAAACGAAAGCACTACAATCATCCAGGAGTATTGCTAACGAGAGGACTACAATCATACAGGAGTATTGAAATGAGAGGACTACAATTATACAGGAGTATTAAAAACGAGAGGACTACAATCATACAGGAGTATTGAAAACGAAAGGACTACAATCATACAGGATTATTGAAAACGAGATGACTACAATCATACAGGAGTACTGCTAATGAGAGGACTACAATCATACAGGAGTATTGATAACAAGAGGACTATAATCATACAGGGGTATTGCTAACGAGAGGACTACAATCATACAGGAGTATTGATAACCAGAGGACTACAATCATACAGGAGTATTAAAAACGAGAGGACTACAACCAGACAGGAGTATTGAAATGAGAGGACTACAATTATACAGGAGTATTAAAATGAGAGGACTACAATTATACAGGAGTATTAAAAACGAGAGGACTACAATCATACAGGAGTATTGAAAACGAAAGGACTATAACCCCTTAAGGACACATGACGGAAATATTCCGTCATGATTCCCTTTGATTCCAGAAGTTGTGTCCTTAAGGGGATAATCATACAGGAGTATTGAAAACGAGAGGACTATAATCATACAGGAGTATTGAAAACGAAAGCACTACAATCATCCAGGAGTATTGCTAACGAGAGGACTACAATCATACAGGAGTATTGAAATGAGAGGACTACAATTATACAGGAGTATTAAAAACGAGAGGACTACAATCATACAGGAGTATTGAAAACGAAAGGACTACAATCATACAGGATTATTGAAAACGAGATGACTACAATCATACAGGAGTACTGCTAATGAGAGGACTACAATCATACAGGAGTATTGATAACAAGAGGACTATAATCATACAGGGGTATTGCTAACGAGAGGACTACAATCATACAGGAGTATTGATAACCAGAGGACTACAATCATACAGGAGTATTAAAAACGAGAGGACTACAATCAGACAGGAGTATTGAAATGAGAGGACTACAATTATACAGGAGTATTAAAATGAGAGGACTACAATTATACAGGAGTATTAAAAACGAGAGGACTACAATCATACAGGAGTATTGAAAACAAAAGGACTACAATCATACAGGAGTATTGAAATGAGAGGACTACAATTATACAGGAGTATTAAAAACTAGAGGACTACAATCATACAGGAGTATTGCTAACGAGAGGACTACAATCATATAGGAGTATTGAAATGAGAGGACTACAATTATACAGGAGTATTAAAAACGAGAGGACTACAATCATACAGGAGTATTGAAAACGAAAGGACTACAATCATACAGGAGTATTGAAATGAGAGGACTACAATTATACAGGAGTATTGAAATGAGAGGACTACAATTATACAGGAGTATTAAAAACGAGAGGACTACAATCATACAGGAGTATTGAAAACGAAAGGACTACAATCATACAGGAGTATTGCTAACGGGAGGACTACAATCATATAGGCGTATTGAAATGAGAGGACTACAATTATACAGGAGTATTAAAAACGAGAGGACTACAATCATACAGGAGTATTGAAAACGAAAGGACTACAATCATCCAGGAGTATTGCTAACGAGAGGACTACAATCATACAGGAGTATTGAAATGAGAGGACTACAATTATACAGGAGTATTAAAAACGAGAGGACTATAATCATGCAGGAGTATTGAAAACGAAAGCACTACAATCATCCAGGAGTATTGCTAACGAGAGGACTACAATCATACAGGAGTATTGAAATGAGAGGACTACAATTATACAGGAGTATTAAAAACGAGAGGACTACAATCATACAGGAGTATTGAAAACGAAAGGACTACAATCATACAGGATTATTGAAAACGAGATGACTACAATCATACAGGAGTACTGCTAATGAGAGGACTACAATCATACAGGAGTATTGATAACAAGAGGACTATAATCATACAGGGGTATTGCTAACGAGAGGACTACAATCATACAGGAGTATTGATAACCAGAGGACTACAATCATACAGGAGTATTAAAAACGAGAGGACTACAATCAGACAGGAGTATTGAAATGAGAGGACTACAATTATACAGGAGTATTAAAATGATAGGACTACAATTATACAGGAGTATTAAAAACGAGAGGACTACAATCATACAGGAGTATTGAAAACAAAAGGACTACAATCATACAGGAGTATTGAAATGAGAGGACTACAATTATACAGGAGTATTAAAAACTAGAGGACTACAATCATACAGGAGTATTGCTAACGAGAGGACTACAATCATATAGGAGTATTGAAATGAGAGGACTACAATTATACAGGAGTATTAAAAACGAGAGGACTACAATCATACAGGAGTATTGAAAACGAAAGGACTACAATCATACAGGAGTATTGAAATGAGAGGACTACAATTATACAGGAGTATTGAAATGAGAGGACTACAATTATACAGGAGTATTAAAAACGAGAGGACTACAATCATACAGGAGTATTGAAAACGAAAGGACTACAATCATACAGGAGTATTGCTAACGGGAGGACTACAATCATATAGGCGTATTGAAATGAGAGGACTACAATTATACAGGAGTATTAAAAATGAGAGGACTACAATCATACAGGAGTATTGAAAACGAAAGGACTACAATCATACAGGAGTATTGAAATGAGAGGACTACAATTATACAGGAGTATTAAAAACGAGAGGACTATAATCATACAGGAGTATTGCTAACGAGAGGACTACAAGCATACAGGAGTATTGCTAAGGAGAGGACTACAATCATACAGGAGTATTGCTAAAAGAGGACTACAATCATACAGGAATATTAAAAACGAAAGGACTACAATCATACAGGAGTATTGAAATGAGAGGACTACAATCATACAGGAGTATTGAAAACGAGAAGACTACAATCATACAGGAGTATTGAATGAAATTCAGTGGATTTTCCTTTTTGCATGCTCCATTGCTCACACTCCAATTCTTTATGAAAAGGTACGCCCCCAGCTGTTCCACACTACAACTTCCATAATGCTGGGAGATGCAGTTCCTCAACAGCTGGAGATTTATATCTGGCCTATTTCTGACTTGAACGTTGTCTATTGAGTAATCATTTTGCTTATTTAGCTTTAGCGGTGTGATAGCGCCATATAACTCAGGGTCCGTTTGCTATTATTAAAGGTATTCTTTGTTCTCTTCAAACTAAACCAAAAAACTGTTTTACAGTCAAGCTGTTTCAGTGGTAATCTGCATCTTACTCAAGATCATTAACTATAGCTTCAGATAAGTGCATCAAAAGTCACTGATTATTACAGATTTCCTTTTCAACTAATCTACTATTTGAAATATTTGTGGACTGTGAAATTCAATGGGATCATATTTAGAACAGAGATATTTTAACACCTAGCTTTTGATACACTGTGCTACAGCTTTATTATAGGTCAATACTGAGATCTGTAATCACTGCTGAAGAATCAAAAAAAAAAAATTAAAGAGGTAAAAAAAAAAGATGTAAGAATTAAAATCATGAAAATTGAGTATGACCACCTGCAGCTGTACAACTGTTTCGACAGCAAGTTAAAAATCCCTCTAAACATAGAAGGGAGTGGGGCTAAAGAACCAGCTGGTGGGTTTGGTACCTCGGCCTGAATTCCTAAACTTGAGCGGCATATTTTCACTCTGCAAGTTGACAGAGCTATCACATTTTTGTACTTTTCCATCCTCAGGGGGAAAGGCCATCATGAAGTCTTCTGAATCTGGAGTCTGTGCATTTTGCTCATCCACAGCTGAAATGAAATAAGCTAGATTTAGAACACTGAAACAAAAATATAATAAAACAATCACCGAGAAAAATCATCAAACTCTGCAGTAAATATGCAACTTCTACGTATACCTTTCTCTGCTTGCTCTATGATTTGACGAATTGCCTTCTTTAAGCTGTTAGCTCTAAGCATCAGCTGCTCACGAGGCTTGAAAGTTTGTGCACGGCCCGGGGAAGGAGACATCGATGGCTGACTCGTTGTGTCCATTTCCAAGTTTTCCTCTCCTTCTTCACGAATGGTTGGAGGTGGCTGGGAAAGGACCGACGTAGCCTGCGATTCCTCATTCAATGTTTTTAAGAGGGAATCCAACTTTTCTCGCAGAAGAGAACACTATGGGAAAGGAGACAGTAGCTGTTATGTATTGAGAGAGAGCAGGAGTTACAAGGACTTAAAAAAACTAAATGCATTTTAACATGTTTATCCATCTAAATCTCGCTAAACTTTGACAATATTAATAAAAATTAAACATGTAATCAGACAGACCTTTAACTTCAGGTAATGCAAGAGATAAAGGATAACTAGGACTTGCCGTAACCTACTAACACTGAATGGAAGTTTTAGGTTAAATATAAATCAGATTGGGTATTGTACCTTTCCTGCCATTGTTTCTGACTCTTCACAGCTCTCTGTCATCCTCTCGTAAGCTTTCCCAACCCGTGCGACAAAATCCTTCACCGTCTCACATAATACCCTGAGGAAAGAGTACACAATGTAAATCATCACTGTACCAATATAGGGACACTGCTATTATGATAAGCCACCCACAAAACCAACAGATTTACAAGAAAAAAACCACCAAGTATATGAGCACACAGAAAAAGCAGTCACTAAGTGGAGGCTGTCAGAAAAGTCTGGCAACCCCACTAGTGAACTGTAGCAACAATCAAACACTCCAGTGGTGTCTTGGGGCTTGACCCCTGTAAGAATGAACAATTAAATATAAATAACACTCGTTCTGCTGGACTAATGATCCGTCAGGAGAGTGTCAGCTGGAGATTATATTAAGTACTGAGAAAAAATATATGATAGGTAAATAAGTAATTAAGTGCCTATCCAACCAACTCCAAAACAGTAAAGTGGTGGTCGAAAATAGAAAAAAGAAAACATAACTGAAGCCATATGGCTCATCCTCCAATTACTCTGCTTGGCAATGTCCCTATTGTTCAGGCTCTAGACTTTAATAATATAAGTATTGTCAATGTCTGAAAAGGGAATCTATTGCATATATAAGCGGAGAATGTCTAGACAGCAACAATCTGTGTGTACCCTTATCAAAATTTGAAATCTAAGATAATGTACCACGTAATAAAGAAAAAGCTATCTCTTAGTCTGAGTAAGTGGTACATTGTAATGCCGGATGGAGCTATCCAAAGACCACACAGTAAGGCTATGTCTAGATACTGCTTCAAAGTCTGTCAGACAAAGTTGCAACAAAGTATCTATAATGCCAACTAGCAAAGGAAAGGGCTAAGCATATTCGAAAATACGGTGATTCAGTCCATAAAAAAGTAGTAAATATCAGTGCCGGACAAAATTTGAATCAACAGTTTAAGTACCCCTAACTCCTATTACATGCTCACAGCACTGTGAGTGCTTCTCCATAGAGTGAAAGTCTAGACAAATTAGAAGGAATAAAGAAAGAAAGAATAAAGTTAAGTGCTACGGTGCAGAACCATGCTTAGAATGCTGGCTACCTGCACTTGTGTGATAGAGTGCCCTGTGAAAATATTATCCCTGTGGATTTAGAGATTAACCGTCATATTGTCCCTATACTTTATTGAAAGTGGAGATGGTATTACGGACTTGAGCTGTGAGTTTGTCCACGAGGTAGTTGTCTCTGATTTCCGTGAGCACCACAGAGATGTGTGGCAGTTCTGGGCATGCCCATTTCCGTGGAAGTGCTTGTCTGGTCGCTAGATATAGCATGTTTAATAATTTTTGTTCGTGTCTGTTTAATCCCTCAGTTGGTCTTGGGACATCCCCATGGGTCAAGTTCAAGAGGTCTCTGTAGTATCTGAGAGCTAAGATCTATAATTTTCTCCCAGTATTCTTTTACTCTAGGGCATTGCCACCACATGTGGATGTAGGTGCCTTTCTCTCCACATGAGTGCCAGCAGGCATCAGTGGGACTCAACTTCATGTGGTATTGCTTAACCGGTGTCGTGTACCACCTGAAGAGCGTCTTATAGCTTTGTTCTTGTAGTGTGATGCACATGGACACTTTGGTGCATGCCTCCCAGATTTCCTGCTAGTCTATTCCCTCCAGTGTTTCCCCCAGGTCGGCTTCCCATTGGTTAGTGTATCTAAGTGGCCCCCACTCTCCTGACTCTGAGCTGACATGCTGGTAAAGTAGTGTAATAAGTTTGGTCTGTGTCATCTCCTCATGACATAGTTTCTCAAAGAAGGTAAGTTTTTTTTTAGCCGCTGTTCAGACCTCAGTCTTGTGGGCAAATTCCCTGATTTGTAGTCCCTCGTCTGGAGTGAGGCAGGAGTTTTTAAGTGTTCGTATGTTATCATTGATGTATAGGTGTATATATCTTTGCAGCCCTGTAGTTTCTATGCCTTTGAAGTCCCCAGCCCTTAGTCCCGGGGTGAATGCACTGTTTCGAAGAACTGGGGTTAGTGGTGACGGGTCGTTGCTCAGTGCATATTTTGTCTTTACTTGGTCCCAAATTCGGAGGGAGTTTAGGATAGATGGACATGTTGTTTTTAAGATAGATCTCTGGGTTTTGGGGACCCACATATAAAATTGGGGCAGATCCACTCCTGTCATCAGGGACTCGATGACCACCCATCGTCTATCGTCTGGGGGTGAGTGCCAGTGTATGATTTGGGCTTACTGGGCAGCTATGTAGTAATGGGTGGGGCAAGCCCAGTCCCCCTCTGTTTTTAGGTCGGTATAGTAGATTGCGGGCCAGTCTGGGCCATTTTCTTTGCCAAATGAAGGTGTCTATCGCCTTTTGCATAGGCATGAGATCTTCTCTAGTTATCTTTATTGGCAGAGTTTGGAACATGAAGAGTAGTCTTGGAGGTATATTCATTTTTACTGTATGAAGACATCCCATCCATGAGATGGGTTTGTCACACCATTTCTCAAGGTCGCCTATGAGGGCCTGGATTAGTGGAGTGTAGTTTGGGAGTATTTTTTTTGTAACTTACAAATGTGCATCACATACATATGCCATGCCAAACCATAAAAACACAGCAGCTCTAAAAGATTACGTGCCTTCATAATGCTCACAAAATGTGCAAAAATCACAATCCACACTCCTGTTTCCTATGGTATTCCTTTGTGCTTTATTGGCACCCAGGGGCCTTGTTTTCCCTTTTATGCTTTTCTTTTCAAGTGGGTAAGGCTTTTCTATTGTTACAACACATTGGTGCTGTTACTCAGAAATTGTAACATTGCACTGGATTCTAAATAAAAATGTAAAAACATTTTAATTATCAACCCATATTGCTACAGGGTTCCTTAGCAATGGAATGCTATTTTATAACATTGTTATGTCAACACACTGGTTATGATTTTAAAGTGACACTCTAAGCAGCAAAATAACTTTAGTTTAATGAAGGTATTTGGTGTATAGGTCATGCTCCTGCAATGTCACTGCACGATTCTCCACCATGACTCCTCTGGGTGAGACACACTTCCTGAAAAACAGCTCAAATGTTTTGCTTCCCTTATTGCACAATGTGTTAAATTTAAAATGTAATTTAATCTTCTCTGTTAATTGCCTGCTAGATACTGAAACAACCTCCTCTGTATGATTAAAGTCCAATTAACAACAATAAATAAGAACTTCTAAGGTAAACACACTGTGCTGTAAAAAGGAAACGCTGTGCTGAGCACAAATTATTCTGGTGCGTAGAGCAGCTTTTATTGATAAATAAACAACTATGGCCTGCACAGTCTCATTCTTTTGGGTCTCATCAGCATTGTGCAGAAAGCTGTAAGTGTAAAGCTCAGCATTATATAAATTGCAGACACTGTGAAAATGGATAATGCTCCCCACTGATTTTGTACAGACGATTTCATTTATTGTTGTATATCACCTACAACCTACATATTCCAGCCTTTCATATGGCAAATATTAGGACACGACTGCCATAGGTACAGCAGCTCTGGAAAACTGTTTTTCGTGGGAAATGTGAAAATAAAGGATGCCACTTTGTGTTTATTTGCATAATCTGCATAGTATTTTGGGAGGATTGTGGAAATACATTATTTAGTTATCACTAGCTAGGTGCTAAAATGACGATGGGGGTGTATTAGTACACGTGCCCAGCTCTCTATAGAGGCTTTCCATGTAAGTGTTGTACTATTGCTGCAAAATCTCGTGGTCACTACTCTATTCTAATTCTCCTTGACCTGTCTGCAGCTTTTGACACTGTTGATCATCAACAGCTTTTTCTCATCCTCCGCAATATCGGTCTACAAGATATTGCTCTCTCCTGGTGCTCCTCCTACCTCTCCCAGCGCTCTTTCAGTGTTTCTTTCTCTGGCTCTGCCTCTTCTCCCCAACTCCTCTCTGTTGGTGTCCCCCAAGCTTCAGTCCTTGGTCCCCTACTGTTCTCTATCTATACTGCCTCCCTTGGTAAACTCATTAGCTCCTTTGGCTTCCAATATCATTTCTATGCAGATGACACGCAAATCTACCTGTCCTCTCCTGATCTCTCCCCGTCCCTCTTGACTAGTGTCTCTGACTGCCTCTCTGCTGTTTCTAACTGGATGGCTGCCCACTTCCTTAAAAACAATCCCTTTTCCTGGCACTGCAGGTCCCCTCTCCCTCCCATCACCCATCCCCGGTTGCTGATGGGGTGAAAACCCCTTCAGTGACTTGCCTGAGACCCCCGCCGATGTCCCTTGGTGGTGGTTTCGGGTTGCCGCCGCTCCTCCCCTTCATGACGTCAGCCGGCGGGGAGACTGATCTCGCCCGCCGGCTGAGGAGACCTAATGCGCATGCGCGGCGCATTAGAGCTCTCCATAGGAAAGCATTGAAAATGCTTTTCAATACTTTCCTATGGAGAATTGAGCGACGCTGGAGGTCCTCACACAGCGTGAGGACCTCCAGCGACGCTCTAGCACAGAAAACATGTGCTATGAAGCAGTAAGTGCCCTCTAGTGGCTGTCTAGTAGACAGCCAGTAGAGGAGGAGTTACCCTGCAAGGTAATTATTGCAGTTTATGAAAACTGCAATAATTACAGTTGCAGGGTTTAGAGTAGTGGGAGTTGGCACCCAGACCACTCCAATGGGCAGAAGTGGTCTGGGTGCCTGGAGTGTCCCTTTAAACTAAACTTAACCAACACTGAAATTCTGGTCTTTCCTCCTTCAAGTGTTGTTACTCCTGTGTCTGTCTCCCTCCAAGTCAACGGTGCTACCATCAGCTGCACCACGCAGGCTCGCTGCCTGGGTGTTCTCTTTGACTCTGACCTCTCCTTCAAGCCTCATGTTTAATCTATCGCCAAATCCTGTCATTTCCATCTCAAAAACATTGCGCGGGGGGCGGAGCCTGACTGCTGATCGGATCAGACACACTCTGTCTGAGCTCCCGCATCAGAACTCGGAAAATCGGTGCCAACTGAAAGCCAAAAGCAGCCACTGACACACATTGGCAACCACATTGCTCCCCAGCTGCTGATGCACACAGGGATACCACACACGACCTGTTTGGACTTGAAGTAACCCGACAACAGCCTGAGGCCTGATGGAGCTTGAGCTGGGACGAGACGGCCGCTCTCCCAGGTCTCCGACCGGCGACTCGCTGTCCCCCCCCCCCCTCTGGACCGGTGGGGGTTATCCCGGTCCCCACAAGCAGCTCCTACTACTCTGAGCTGGGTCCGAACAGCCGCCCTGCTGTGGAGCGGTTCCCGGGCAGCTCCCCTCAAGATGGCCGCCGTAGACCAACCACGTGCTAACCTAATGAGCAAAGTAAGGCCGCGCACAGAGGGAGCCTTGCCGCAGCATCTAGCCACCAGGACAGACAGCTCCTGGGACCAGGCGACTGCCATCCCTACGAAGCTACTGATAGAGCTTACCTGTAGCGAAAGGAGAACAGCGAGGCGGAAAAAGAGCGGGACCCATATGGACATTTTTCATCGCACGGACACACAGCTGTACATGGAGGGCCTACTCAAGCGGAAGCACACCGGTGAGGAAAATCAGAAACCGAGACCTCCGACACGGCATAATTGTCACCGCGGAGGACGCCATCCTAACCGGACCCGCAACCGACCCCATCCAGGAGAAACCGCTGCCTCCTATGAGCGGGAAACATCTTGCTACCTCCATCAGCGGGAATCTGCATCGGCTCGGGGCTATGAGGAGGACTTACCTGGACTCTGCCTCTCGTGGACATGCCGGCTTCCGAACCAGGGTATCGGATGAACTGGGGTATACCCCCCAGCACAACACGTTGGACTGCCCCACCGATCCCCTACATACTTACCTGCACGCACAGTCTCACCGGCACAAGATTAAAAAGAGCAGGCACACTGCTCCTGCAGACCTGACGCCCATGATTATAAAACGACCATATAGCCCATGCAGACACATTTCAGCACCTACACTGATAGTTCAAACTGCTTAGTGAACACATGTACCTCCACACACTGCAGCTACCTAGCATAACACAAGTAACACTCATAGACCTGCATGTTCCTCTTTACGTTATATTGTGTAACCTGTACTATCTAACAGTGACATCTCAATGCTTTATTCAATCTATGGCGTGCCTATTCAGGTCTGTTAATTTTGTGCAATTGTATGTGTCCATCATTTTACCAACTGATTGTTCCTCCATGGGTTTCTGGGGTGTTATAACCCTATAATGTGTCTCAGTTACGCTCTCTGCCTGTTGCCTATATAGGACATGTTGACCAGACATGTTTGGTTTGGATTACTTGCTAGTAGTAGCGATATTTTAGAGGGACTGAAGCGAACTGTCTGGTACATGCTTGCATACTTATATTTAGGCAGCCCGGCACAGTTAATTTGGACAATACTTTATCGGTACTGCATTTAATTTCAGCCTCATGGTCACTCTTAAGTCACTCACCCTAGCTGACAGCTATTACATGCATTATTCCAGCATAGATTGAGTTCCATAGTTCAGCATTGAAATGCGTAAACGCTTATGTCTCAAATCACTTAATCGCCTTCAACTAACCAGACAGGGCAGATTACTGTTAAACACCACAGGAAGCTCCTGGTAATTCAACCTATGTGACTCAATCAGGGATAGGAACACCCCGCTTCAGATTTAACTTCCAGCGGAGTCTTAAACTAAGTTGTTCGATATGTAACCTGTCCGCTTAATTTAGAATAAGAATAATTTTAAACGTTTCTGCTTAACATCTGACACAGCATATTCACCCACTATGTAGAAAACCAAAACGTTGTTTTAATTTGTTGTGTATTTCAAACTCTCTAAGCAAAGTCCATCATTACTGTTTATCTCCTTACTTAAAAAAAAAATTGTGTGCAAGATCTCATGTCTACCCCTATGTTCAAATTGTGCCTAACGTGCTAGAGGATTGCCTTTGGGGTACCTCATAAGCAATTGTTATCACTGTGCGCACTTCAAAACTAAAGAATTAAAAAAAAAAAAAACATTGCGCGCATCCGCCCCTACTTAACGCCAGATGCGGCTAAGGTGTCGGTCCATTCCACTGTCCTTTCTCTACTGTAACTCCTTGACTACTGTAATCCGCTTCTCAGTGGTCTTACGTGCTCCCAACTTGCGCCGTTACAGTCCATAATGAATGCGGCAGCGAGGCTCATCTTCCTATCCGCCCGCACCTCCCATGCCTCACCCTTCTGTCAGTCCCTACATTGGCTTCCTATGAAATATAGAGCTCAATTTAAAATTCGGGTTCTTGCTTTCAAATGATGCTGCTCCCACCTATCTATCCTCCCTTATACACAAGTATGTCCCGTCTAGGTCCTTACGATCTGCTGAAGACTTACGTCTATCTTCTGTCCGTACTCCCACCTCTGATGCTCGCCTTCAAGATTTCTCGAGGGCTGCACCGTTCCTGTGGAACTCGCTTCCCTCCTCCGTTAGATGCTCACCCAGTCTCCACTCCTTCAAAAAATCGTTAAAAACCCACTTCTTCATAAAAGCGTATCAATTAAACTGTTAATAGCTCCTGACTGATTCCTCTTCTGCAACTGTCACTAGTCTAATACTATCCTTACCGTTTTGTGTCATTTTACCCCACTCCCTCTAGCATGTAAGCTCATTGAGCAGGGCCCTCAACCCCTCTGTTCCCCTCTGTTGTAAAGCGCTGTGGAATTTGATGGCGCTATATAAATAACATAATAATAATAATTGTTTGATTCCACCCACTTTGCTCCCCTTTTGCAATACAACCTTTACCAATTTGTATTTATTATTGAGTGGAAATGTTGTGCCGTGCACACGCTTATATATTAGCACTGCAAACCTCATCAAGCAAACTAGGTCAGAGCCTCTAACACTGTTAAAATAGACGGAATAACCACACTGACACTCATACACCATTCGAGGGACCTACTTTGCTGATGAGATAACCACAGAGTGCTGGTCTGAGCTAAGAATCTGTGATAGATGAGCAGCCACTGAGTCCTCATAGCCCAAGATTTGCTGCACCTACAGAGGAATTAGAAGATGGTCAAGAAGAACAAGGTACAAGCTGTGATATCAGCTTCCATAGACTCAGAAAGATAAGTAATTCAGGCAACGTCTACCTACCTCGCAATCTTCATTTGGCTCCATTGCTGTGCAGGAGTCTGGAGTTTGGGCAGGAAGCTTGGTTTCATACACCATGATGCTCCACCTGTCAGGAGAAAAAAAAAAAAGCAAGTAAGATGTAATTCAGTTTATAGTATGATGAAAACTATAGCGCATCTTCACTTACTTAAAGCTTCAAATAAGAAAATAATGTTATGCTCACAAAGTCATGTTTGCTAGTAGCATATTATCCTCTTCCTTAATATATGACGTCTTAAAATATTAGTTGTCAGTTTTATTTTAATGCATATGAATGTTAGAATTGTGAAGTAAACGTTTTTAACCTCCAGTTATTTAAATGTGCATAGGGAATTAGGATACTGCACCGGTAACTTTATTTTTCTATGTATTTGGGCTGATGTATACTGTAGCCATTACTGCCGCGCAAGAGTAGTGGGAGTTTGAATGTTTGTATTCTCAATGTGACAGACTTATTTCATGAACAAAAAGCACACACATGGCCTTAAAAAGACAACATTTATCTTAATGCACAGATTCTCTAGGGCCTATTGTGATTGAATTTAACAAACCTGGCTATGCCAACAGACTTTAAAACATATTTATAGCTACGAAAACCAAACCTTTTCTTTGTAAATATAGTAAAAGTATAGTAAATATAGTAAAAATATTTCTTTGAATATAGCAGGTGCTTTGCATTGCAGAATTCTATTAGAGAGGTTTTTTTTTTTCTTTTTTACATATTTTTATTGAGGTTTAAACTACAGCATAAGTCACTGAACACGTAGGGTTACTTTAATAGCAGATTAAGTCATATCATTGCACCTGACACAGAGCTTTGAAATTAAGCCAAAAAGCACTAAGGTACTGTTCACCATTATGGATGGTCTCGCAACATCTCCATCGCAGAATCATAACACCAGTCTCACCTGTCTAGCATTTTTGTTCCAGCTCTTTCCAGTTTCTCCAGAATTTGGGGGAGCTGAGTGTCATCGTCACAAGCAGAGCCCCATCCAAGCACCCGAGCCAGATCATTCCCGGTCC
Source organism: Pelobates fuscus (assembly GCF_036172605.1). Taxonomy (NCBI): domain Eukaryota; kingdom Metazoa; phylum Chordata; class Amphibia; order Anura; family Pelobatidae; genus Pelobates; species Pelobates fuscus. Next base: position 86,927,105 of record NC_086318.1, on the reverse strand, counting down.
CTAGAGGCAGAACTCCGAGTTGGCACTAAAAGAAAGAGGGGATAGTTTTTTCCTCAAGGAGACAAATGATTCAAGAAACAAGTACAATACTATAGTAAATGAGTGAGTTGACAGAAAAGTGAGTTGTACCTACCTGTTTGTGAAGGTTAAGAGTATCGATTTCAGAAAGAACCCACCCAACACTTCCATCACCTCCACACACCAAAATACGGAATGTGTCAAACTTCTGAAACAGGCGCAAGCTGAGCAAGAAGAGAGAAATGCCCTGTGTCAGTTTTTTTTCTCTGCAGGTCCATGCTGCTTTGCTCCCAGAATGTAATGTTTGCATCTGCAATGTTCCACCCTTGCATTCACATCTAACTTTGCACCATTTTTGAGTACGTACTTTCTTACTCATTATGTTCTTCTTTGTCAATTGACTTTGACTGCTCTCTACTTCATCTGCTTACCCATGATCTTGCCCCAATTGCCTCTCAATTTGCAAATTTGCTCTATTTTGCTCTCACCCTAGATGAGGTCCGCCATTCATTAAGTCAAATACTTGAGCCGGGTTGAGCAGCTGTTTGAAACGCCGCAGAAACTTCACCCCTTGGTTGTCTCCACTCTTTGAATTGACAAACACAAGCAAGGGACTAGTGCAGGAGGGGGGGCAACTAGCCTTCCAAAACCCTGAAGAGAGGATAACAAAAAAAAAAAAAGTGTATGGTAATTGAGTAATACAGTCACAGAGACGGTGTTACTTTATGAATTACAAAGGAGAGAAATATCTGTTCCATTCAACTACAGGAATAGAGAAAATTTATGACAAACTTACCGTAATTTTCTTTTCCTGGCTATTTCTCATGGCAGCATCACTTATGGGTAGCTCCTCCCTTAGCAGTCACAGGACAGGAATTAATTAGATTAATTAATTAGACTGATAGGTATAAAGAGTCCCTCCTCCCCTTACACCTCAGTCCAATTATAAAGCTGAAAAATAAAAGAATGGGCGGGAACCCTGATGCTGCCATGAGAAATAGCCAGGAAAAGAAAATTACGGTAAGTTTGTCATAAATTTTCTCTATTCCTGGTTAATCATGGCAGCATCACTTATGGGTAATACCCAAGCTCACAAAATTATAGGGTGGAAAAACTTAAATCGAGAAAAGACACTAAACAGACTCTATGCTGCAAAGAAATTTAATATCAACGGGACAAAGAAACCGTAGATAGAACACTCTTCCCAAAGGAAGTGGAAGGAGTATCCACATCCAACTTGTAGTGTTTCATGAACGTCATCGGGGAAGACCAGGTGGCTGTGGTGTAAGGGGAGGAGGGACTCTTTATACCTATCAGTCTAATTAATTAATCTAATTAATTCCTGTCCTGTGACTGCTAAGGGAGGAGCTACCCATAAGTGATGCTGCCATGATTAGCCAGGAAATAGAATTCAGGTACTCAGTAAGTAGCAAAACATGCAGACGGCAGAGAGACGGCTTCATATATACATATAACCAAATTAACTGTGCTGGCTATATCACTAAAAAAGGACTACCACAAATAGGTTAAGAAGAATTGTATTTACTAAACAGTTGAAATGTTAGTAAAATAATAATTTGACTTTATTTAATTTTGAAATAAACGAATAGCATGTACGTTTTCACCTTCTTCCTGTTTCAATGTAACATACCATCTGAATCTATGCTGTTAAGAGCTGTCGGAGGAATTACTGACACTTTACACTGTCCCAAGGGACATTTGTTAGGAAGATGATCTTTACAAGATGTGTGTACCTACAGAAAAGGAAAGATAGCAGAAGACAAAAAAACAATGAGTAAATGTTGTAACCAAGCTAAAACAATGGAAGGCATCTATTATAACACAGATCTGTGCTTCGCTGATGACAGCAACATCAAGTGCAAGTATCAATGTAACACTGTAGTTCTGTCCCAGTGTACGCATACAAAAAAGTTTTCAGTGTCACTCAAAAATAACTGGTTGGGACCAGAGCAGATACCTGATGCTAAAGTCAAACTGGGAAAGCAAACATGCCATAATCATGTATTCCATCCTCACACTGAGCCAGTAAAGTCTGAAACAGCAGTGTGGAGACGAGAAGAGCTGGGTTATATACTGCCCTTAAAGGGACACTATAGTCACCTGAACAACTTTAGCTTAATGAAGCAGTTTTGGTGTATAGAACATGCCCCTGCAGCCTCACTGCTCAATCCTCTGCCATTTAGGAGTTAAATCCCTTTGTTTATGAACCCTAGTCACACCTCCCTGCATGTGACTTGCACAGCCTTCCTAAACACTTCCTGTAAAGAGAGCCCTATTTAGGCTTTCTTTATTGCAAGTTCTGTTTAATTAAGATTTTCTTATCCCCTGCTATGTTAATAGTTTGATAGACCCTGCAAGAGCCTCGTGTATGTGATTAAAGTTCAATTTAGAGATTGAGATACAATTATTTAAGGTAAATTACATCTGTTTGAAAGTGAAACCAGTTTATTTTTTTCATGCAGGCTCTGTCAATCATAGCCAGGGGAGGTGAGGCTAGGGCTGCATAAACAGAAACAAAGTGATTTAACTCCTAAATGACAGTGAATTGAGCAGTGAAATTGCAGGGGAATGATCTATACACTAAAACTGCTTTATTTAGCTAAAGTAATTTAGGTGACTATAGTGTTCCTTTAAAACTAATGGACAGAGATGCTATGTGTTTGCTTCAATTATCCCAAGCATACAATACTGAAAACTAACAAGTATATCAAACAAGGTCAGGAAAACAATATTAACCCCTTAAGGACACATGACATGTCTGACACGTCATGATTCCCTTTTATTCCAGAAGTTTGGTCCTTAAGGGGTTAAAGGGATACTATAGGCGACAAAACAACTTTAACTTAAAGCAGTACTGTCATCCCCCCATGAAAAATTAGTATTTCATAAAGATAGAATCCCAATTCAGTCCAGAGAATATAAACTAGGGACTAAATTGTCTCAGTATATTTCCTACACCTGACACTTCTAGACACTGGTCAAAGCTACCACCGTCTAGAAGTGTTCATCCCTCCAGCCGTCACCAAAGACAGCTACAGGGAATTGAATTTACCTATGGAGGATCTTGAGGAACCCTTGGTTGACTTCTATGCTGTACTCTCAATCATGCGTGGGAGTACAGCAGTGACTTGGGCCACAGTCGGAGGTCTATGCAAATTCTATAGAGGTCTTTGCTCAATTCTCTGCCATTTAGGGGTTTAATCACTTTTGTTTCTGTTTATACAGCGCTAGCCACACCTCTCAGATGTTCACTTGCTTTAGAACTTTGTATCTCCTACTCTGTAACTTGAACTTTAATCATACACAGGAGGCAATTAGCAGTGCAAGAGATAAGAAATGCTAGATTAAACGGACTATCCAAAACTGGAACTTAGAATTTATTGTAGGATTGTTAAATCAAAGTTATTTAACTCCTAAACGGTAGTGAATTGCACAGGCATGATCTATACACCAAAACTGCTTTATTAAACTAAAGTTGGTTTGGTGCCTACAGAGACATGATCACAACAATTCACCCTGGATCGCATCCTTAAAATGTTGCAAAATGTTTGTATAGCAATACAGATGTCTACTAAAATCTTATCTGATTACTGCAACAACAGACCATAATCAAAATTGCATCATCAACAACCCCAACAGAAATTCAACTGCAACACATCACTCCCCCACAATAATAACTTTCTACAAAAATAATCACGGAATATATACGGACCTAATGCTATAAATTAAGATAAAAATATGGACATAGATAAGTATATCAAGAAACCCCACTATCATAGAAAGGGAAATTGTCACTTCTCTTGATTATAACACTGACAATCCAATTTAGTCCAGGAGCACACTGTAAATGAGGAAACAGTGTTTCATTTCTCATTAAGTATGAGAAACAAAAGAGACCGGAAGGTAGGGAGCAAAAACGTACCCACCTCCCGTCTCTCGAGTTAATAGGGTCATCTAGACTGGGTAATAGGGGGTAACCCAAGAAATATAAAAGTAGAAAATAATACCCAAAAAGCTACCTTACTAAAAGATAACCAATAGGAAAAGGACCCAGTCCAATCTCAACGGTAAGTGTAAAGATAACAAAAAAAACTAAAACTTTATTGGAGTCTATTAAAAACCTGGGACCAGACAAAGGTATCTAGAATATCATATGGAGAGAGGTGTAGCATACTGTACGGCTAATAAATAGCCTAATAAGGTAAAGGTCCTAATAAAAAAAAAGAGGACGATATACTAAATAGTGCTCACCTCAGAGGATAAGAGTAAAAGAGAAATGGAAGGAGGGTTAATAGGTAGGTACAGAGTATGCAGTAACCCAAAGAGGAGTAGTAGAGACCCAAAATTCGTAAAGGGATACAACCAGCAGTACTAAGCCCATAAGTAGAAACCTCTTCCCAAACCAGAAAAATCCCAAAAGACAACCATCTCTCTAAGCTAACCCTCTATCTCCTATATAACACCTTTGTGGGTGTTCTGATCTAGTAACTCGACCTAGATGTCTGTATCCCCAGGTGGATACTAAAAGATCATAAGTGCAGAGTGCTCATAAGTGCTGACAAAATAAACCCGACGCGCATTTCGGCGTGACCGCACGCCGTCCTCAGGGGTATCGCAAATGAGGCTATCCCGGCAGTAGAATATATACCCATGTGGATTACATTCACCTGTGTGCCAGCCAATAGGTGCGTTCAACTATTCCGGTCATCTAGCCAATAGTATTGTAGGGGTGTGGTATGAAACTCCGCCCATAGAGCATAGACGTGAACGGCCGGAATTAACTGATATGATAAGACCAAGGTTCTGGGGAAAGTTAACCCTTAGTGTTCCTAGCTGACTATATGGATAAGCATTAACATTATCTGGCTTAATATTCTAATATTCAAAGATTCAAAGTTTCATTTCTCCTCTTCTCCATATTCTTTCTCTGACCCGTTCAAAGAATTACACAGGTACCCAGCTGCATGCTGAAGAGATGAGGATGTCTACACTTCTCTCCTCACACTTACATACACATACAAGGTTTGTTTCATAGCCTATCTTACCGCTGCCTTGCACCACAAGCACTGCCAGTCCTGAAGACGGAGGACACTTCCACATGTCTTCTCACACACAGTACACTTAGCGCTCACATGTAGGTTCCCTTCCAGCCACTGGTGTGGCATTGATACCTTCAAATAAAAGGGAAAATACATATTAAGGAACATCGCATGAGAAAATTAACTCGCCACAATATTAGGGCAAGATATGCCAAAACAACTTAATGGAAATCGGATGAAATTGACTCACTCCATCCTCATCCTCTATAATGTCCTTCCCAATAGAGGCCAAAGTTGTCCATTTGCAGTTATTGGTGGCCCTCACCGCACATCTTCTGTGAGATTTAAACTTGCACACTGTATAAACAGATCAACAATAAATGGTTATAAGCGTTATATGGCCACCCCTCTTTATGTCCTTTCACAGTACTGACACTTTTTCTACAACTTTGTACCCAAGCAATCTCTACACCAGCACATCCTTCAGAATGTCTACTTCATATATGGTACTGTCCGTTAATGATATGCTACAAGGTCCTTTGTTACAGTTCTTCACAAGTTGCCTTCACCCAGTCTTCTGCTTCAGATATCACCGCTTCACACAATTGAGGGAGCTTTAATTAAATGTCATTGGCAGAAAAGTGGTGCAATTCAGGGACAAAGACTTTCAAACTTCAATAACCAAGGAAACAAAAGGAATGAGGAATGAAACTGCAGAGGTTTTCAAACTGGAATCAAAGTCGTAACATTTTCACTCGTGTCGCTGTGTTGGTTATTTGAAAAGGTTTAGATGATGAAGCACAGTGAATCAGTGATGGACATTATCAGGCTATTAACCCCTTAAGGACACATGACGTGTGTGGCACGTCATGAATTCCCTTTTATTCCAGAAGTTTGGTCCTTAAGGGGTTAAGCAGGAAGTGGTTTAACATTCACAGGTTACATGGACTGACTATATCACTGCATTACTTCAACAGAAAGGCAGGCCCATTGCTACATAATCCCTTTGTTTCCACCTATGAAGATATATGAGCTGTTGTCTCTCATTTTGACAGGTTAGACAGGAAGAATGTCTGGAATGTATTGAGATCCATTGTTTTAATGAGTAGACTTGTTTAATTGTAACATCAAGGACTGGGAACTGCACACAAGCAACTGGCTTGTCACCAACCAAGCACCTACCGTAGTTTACTTGAAAAAAAATAAAAAGCACTGTGCCAAACAAATTAGGAAACTGAGCAACAGAGGGCAAAGCATAATAAGAGGACAAAACCTGGCAGAAATTTTATACAAACTATGTCTGCCTGAAATGAATAACTGCAAATAAAAAAAGAAGAGGAAGAAGACTGGCTTGGCTACTTTTTTACTGCAAGTCTGCACCACATAAATTTTTCATCCAATTTCCTGTCTTTATCTGCTTCGAGATTAATGAAGTTTTGCTTCTTTTTATTAACCAGTTACATGGCCAAAGCAGAACAGTCATGTTGCACCACCATCTACGCATGCATAATAATACTGTAGATGTCTATTATATGTGTAGCAATGTATTTTTTACACGCTCTCTGGGACATACTTGAAAACAAAATACATTTCTATGTAACATCCTTGGTAAAACATGTTATCAATAAAATACATTTTAAACAAAAGGAAACATTGCATTTTGCATATGCAGAGCCCCTTTAATGCTGCAGTACTGTGATTGCTATGCCTTTACTGATGGTCTCGGTGCCATGACCCCCACCCCCACCTTTCCTATAATTTTAACCTGAAAACATTGCTGCTCTGCTTTTTCTAGGGAGAAAATGTAAATAAAATCACCCTTTTAACCCCGGCAACCAAAACGGTGAGTAAGGCACTATATCGTTAGGGATACGCATTTGTATTCCTAAGGGTATTGTGTTTCTTTACAAGTTCTAAATGACAGTCACAAACACACCACATTATTTGCTGGATAGAAAGCTTATATTATTATATCCAATTAATATAATATTGATATAAACTAATAGTACATTAACTAAAAAGAACGCACATATTTTATTTTGAAATGTTTCTTATATGTAGTGTTAAAAGGAAATATGCATCTCAGAAAATAAGTAGAACACCAGTATCACTTGGACCCTTTAATGACAAAAACAAAATTATATAAAAATAAAGTTGACTATTAATAATAGGCTTAGATAAATATATGTAAATTATATTATATTATCTGCAGAGGGGCAGCAAGCAAATAATTCAGAGGAACATTTTAAACTACTGCATTAAAGGAACTCTATAGTCACCAGAACAACTACAGCCTATTGCATTTGTTCTGGTGAGTAGAATCATTACCTTCAGGATTTTTGCTGTAAACACTGTCTTTTCAGAGAAAATGCAGTGTTTACATTACAGCCTAGTGATAACTTCACTGGCCACTCCTCAGATAGCTGTTAGAGATCCTTCCTGGGTCATGGCTGCCTAAAATACATCCAAACATTCAGTGTCTCCTCCCTCTGCATGCAGACACTGAACTTTCCTAATAGAGAGTCATTGATTCAATTCATCTCTATGAGGAGATGCTGATTGGCCAGGGCTGTGCTTGAATCATGCTGGCTCTGCCCCTGATCTGCCTCTTGGTCAGTCTCAGCCAATCCTGTGGGAAAGCATTGTGATTGGATCAGGCCACCACTTCTGATGATGTCAGCACACTGCCTTTTTGTTCTGAGTCTAACAGCATGCAGAGTTACAGTTTCAAGCTTGAATACAGTAAGATTTTTTTACTACATTTATGGAGGCATGAGGGGCCCAGGGTGGCTAGATGGTGGTGTTAACACTATAGGATCAGGAATGCATGTTTGTGTTCCTGACCCTATAGTGATCCTTTAAAGGGACTCTCCAGTGCCAGGAAAAAACATATCTGTTTTCCTGGCACTGCAGGACCCTGCAGTGCCCCTCTCCCTCCCATCCCTCATTCCATGTTGCTGAAGGGGTTAATACCCCTTCAGTGACTTACCTGAATCCAGCGCCGATGTTCCTCGGCGCGGGGTCAGGCTCCGCCACGTCAGCCGGCGGGGGAAACCTAATGCACATGCGCAGCAATGGCCACGGGCGCATTAGACCTCCCCATAGGAAAGCATTATTCAATGCATAGCGTGAGGATGTCCAGTGTCGTTTAAAATACTTTTCGTGTGCTAAGAACACCGAAGTCCCTCTTGTGGTTATCTTGCAGACAGCGACTAAAGGAGGACTTAACCCTGCAAGGTAATTATTGCAGTTTATAAAAACTGCAATAATTACACTTGCAGGGTTAACGGTGGTGGGAGCTTGCACCCAGACCACTCCAATGGGCAGAAGTGGTCTGGGTGCCTGGAGTATCCCTTTAACTTCACCTCCCTTGACCACTGTCAGTGTCAAAAGGCAGTGGGGATATTCTTTATAAATATTTTGTTTTGTAGCGATAGGGTTATGTAACCTGCAACTTTTAAAAGAAAATACTTAAACCCACGCCCAGATTCCTCCACTAAAGTGACTGAATCGTTACAGGTGAAATTCTAGCATAGCTCATAGTTACCTTGAAGGACAGTCGATTTTCCATGAAAATGCACAGAGAGAAAGGACACCTTTTGTGTTCGGTGTCAGGGTGAAGGTAAATAGTTCTGAATAGGCATCATTATCACACAATATAATAGACACATTATATTTGAATTAAACAAAGAAAACCTGTTTCCTTAAAAGAGTTGGAAAGAACCCATGTATTGTAAGTTCAGTAAAGCAGGGTCTGTATCAACTCTTGTGACTGCAAGCTCAGCAGTACTTTGTCTGTCAATGGCCTCTTTCTATATATACCCATTATAATTGTAAAACACAAGGAATATGCTGGGGCTATATAAATACTAATCAGAATAATAATGCATACGTCTCCTAAGGTACATAGCTAGAATTGGAATGCACACCTGGCAATCCACCTTCCCTTCTGGATACAAATCACTTTCACAGTCTGTGTAATTATAGCCCACTTCCTCCTTTAGGCTGTGTGCTCTTCTCTCGTTCCTGTATGACTACATATTGCATGAGTTACTTTTGTGCTTGGTTTTTGCATTGCACAGCATTGCAGAATATTTACGTATCATAATATGTGTGTTGCTTTAAGCCTACACGACCTATACAAACAATCTATACAATCAAAGTAAGTGGGTTAATCTCATAAGAGCAGGCGTTAGGTTGCTAGGATAGGACCTGCAAAAATTGGGGTACACTGGTGTTGCTGCAGACTTATGCAACATATAATTATATACTGTAACTAAACCCCCATTATTTTTGCCAGGTGTTCTAAAAAATTAAGACTATTGGATTTTGTAAATTGGCTATCTACATAGCTTTACCATGATTTACGTCCTTTAGCATTCCTTATAAGTGTGTGTTACACCTCATATAAAGCAAAGCAAGCATGTGCAGTGCACTCCCCCCTACAGCATTGAGAAAGAGTGTGTGCTATTCAAAATTAAAATCCCATATTTAATCCAAGCTAATTTGCCCTACATACCAATCTGGATAACTCATGAAATAAATGTTTATTTTGCCGTTAGCCCTCCTCCTTCTCTTTTTGATCTATTGGTTAATTCAATGTGCATCGAGCCACTAGAAAAAAACTATCTAATATAATTATGAAAAAAAAGGAATTGTAAAAAATCAACTCTGTCCAGCAACCAAGTTACCGTAGAAATGAGAACATTGAAATATAGACATAACACATTATTTAACCTTCTAAATGTTAATGTGCTGCAGAAAAAAAAAATTAAAAAAAATATACCGTATATAAAACACATAAACAAATTAAAGGTACAACCCTTTAGCCACAACTAAGCGCTAAATGTATATATATATATATATATATATATATATATATATATCTCAATGTTTCTAAACGTTGTCAGTTGATTAAACAAACATAAAATATATGCCCAAAATTATAGAAAAAAATGTTCTGTCTAAATTAAAGCTTATAAGTAAAAAATACTAAACTGTTTACAGAAATAATAACATATAAAAGCAGGTAGAGAAGACAAGTTACCTCTGCTTTTAAGAGAAAATATACCGGTAATTACCCTGAATTTAAAACAAATAAACTCTTCGGAAGGCCTGTAAACATATAGAAGAAACAGATGACAAAGTTGTCTCCCACATTGCAGTATCTGAAATATAACCTTTGATGGGATCCACAGTTACAGCAAGTTACTGGAAATACAAACAGAGTGCATGGTGCATTCATCACATATAGATAAGGAAAACAACCATATACATTAAACACATACCTTCACATGAAAGTCCATGAGAGGTAACCCCTGAAAGGGCTTCTCGGCACACATTGCAGTAAGTCGGGCGAGCATGAGAGCAGGCATACCAGTTATGCATTCCTGAGAAATGGTCCATACTGTACTGTGCAGACTGCAGAGTATGAAAAAGAAAATGTTGTTTACCCTGAAGGCAGTGACCACATGAGTAGATCCAGCAGGTCAGGGTAGATTAGTGCCCAGACGAACAATGAATGCTCTAATTACTGCACCATTACACAGGGAGGAGAAAAAAATAAGTTTACTGAAAATATATATCCGTCACTGAATGAGAAAAGTCCCACAAACACAGCACTCCTGCCAGCAACAAAAAAAGTCATTAAAAAAAAACACACAAAAAAAAAGAAATAGACATCTATGACAGAAAGCAAAAAAAATGTTGGCTATAAATAGTCTGGTCAGGAATGTTTTAGGCAGGGGTAAAGTTAGACAGTCACCTGTGGGAAACTGCTGGAAAGCTATACGCTGAATGATCAAGCTGCAACTAAGCTCAGCGTAAAGAATTCTATTGTAGGAGGAAATTCTCGTCATGATGCAAATGCTATTAAGGAAGGATTAGCTGTGTCACTCTTACTGGCTGAGTACTTGCTATTACCTCAAAGAGCTCGCGGCTCTGCACAGATTTGAGAGCTGCCATCCAGTCCTCCATGTCCTTCCTGTTATCAGCACTAAGGATCAGTTTGCGAAATGGGGTAAATACCTAGGAAAAGAGGAGGTCAAAGTGTCAAGGGAAAGTGAAACAGGTAGATGTCCAGTAAGGAGTAGGAACAGAGTCTAATGTAATATGGGAGGAGGAGTTCGAAAAAAGAATCTCCTTTGGAAAAGCTGTTTGCCAAAGGCATGTCCCTCCAGTTTGCATGGTGGCACTGGAAACACAAACAAGGGCTTGCCTGAAAACTTTAGTAACCAGAGAAGCTGTAAAGGGGTGGGAGGTTTGTGATCAGGGAAGTCACAGAGTGAAAGGAAGGGGGACAGATAGGAGTCACAATAAAGGATTAATGAAGAGAATGAAATCATGATTTATTAAACTCTATCCTAATTTAGGAAAGCCACATTAAAAATGGGAGGTCCCTGCTCACTAAGTGGGGAAACGTTAGTTTTGTCCTGTTGAACACTGGCACACAGAGAATTGTATGAGAGATTATTACCCTGTAGACCAGTAACCCGCTTTCTGCCCTGTAGAACGTTGCCCTTTTTGTAATTTATAAAAAATGAGAGTGAAGCTATAAAACCACTCCTTGTTGTAAATTCCTTTAAATTTCTTAACTCTTAAACATTATTATACTAGAAAGGAGGAGCTACACAGTCTAATTGAGCACATTCGATAGTGTCAACCTTCCATTATCATGTGAGCAGTATTGTTCAGCTTGGAACAGGTCTGGAGAGCACAAACTATCCATAGAACATGTACAATTAGCAGCACATAGTTTTTGCCTGTTGTTGTCATGCTGCAATAGACCATTGGTAGAGTATACAACATGGAGTTGATTAGATATTCTGCAACTGGGATGGAAGTCTCTTGAACCTGAGTTGGAACATAAAGAAGAATAAAGGCCTCATGTGGCCCAGCTAGCTATGGTAGCAAAGTCCCCATTGCGTTGTTCTATCCAATTAGATCTTAATGATCATGATTGCATGACAAGTGCAACGGTGGGCAATTAAAGCAAAACCTGGTAAGCAAATCAAAAATAGATATAAACGTCACATGGTAAGTTCATGACTTTGCATGAACACCTAAAGCAGGGCTCAATGTCTCCACTTGACCACTAGTTATTGATAGGTGAAAGTTTGGCCGTGGTAAGTGTGGAGTAGATCCCACACTGTTTGAAGGCTGCTGCTTATTGTAAAAATGTCTGCTCAGCTGATATGTGCAGCCACGAGGTGTGGTGTGAAATAATGTAGTTAGGGAACCAGCAGTTTGAACTCTGAAGAGATTGTAAACATTTGCTCAGTTCTCACCCAACTCAATCACCATACAAGGTTACTTACCATACCTCCGGTACAGGCTGACCGAGTTATAGGGGAGAGTGATCACAAATTAATGCTTTGCACCAGATATACAGGGGAACTTTAAAATGTGCTAAGATTAGTGATGTTATTATGTATTGGCTCCTTCGTTTCACTGTATGTTTCACTTAATGTTTAAATCATGTACTAAATGGCTAGAATTGTATCTATTTATTGTACTATCCAAATTGCAAATCAATAGCTGAAAACACATTCCCAGTTTATTTTTCAGATTACTTCAGCCTTTAGGTAAAGAATGCAATCTTTGCACAGACAACTTAGCAAAGTATGCTGCAAGGCCTAAAGGGCACTCACATGCATGTTAGTCACTATTGGGGCAAAGCAGCAACACATTCAACTGCCCTATCCATCCCAGATGTCATGTTGTACAGGGAGATTTGCAGGGCAAGAAACATTTAATCCTGGTTGGTAGTGTAAAGCATTGATTAGTTGTGCTCAGATCAGCACCCACCCTCTGAAATGAGTTGACAGCCCTACAATAAGTAAAGAAAGCATGATATACAACTACCCATGGCGTTGCCTAGTGCAAATCTGAAGTTTAACCCTGCCCAATCTGTGAGATCTTTTTCACAGGCTAACTTACATACCGTAAAGCTGTTATTCAGGTTTTTAGTGCTGGACTCTGCAACACTAGCGTCTGTTATGTCCACTTCTTCAAATATGATAGACTGCAAGGAGGAAGGAACAGAAAGCACAGGTTAGGATTAGGGTCAGAAAATGCCAACAATCGTTGTCAGCAAAGAGCAAGTTTAGACTTGCATGGACAGTACTCATTACATCCCTTATAGACCGGTAAAAGTAAACAAGGTGATGCTGCCCTGTTGTGTTTTCAGCAAAAGAAAACAGGCATCATTATCTACTTTGTGTAATCTCAGCTATAATGTTTACAACACATTTTATAGGCAAGGGGTAAATAATTGCACAAACAGATTATTTCATTGTATATTATTTTTAGGAGAGGAAAGCTGCTAAATTGTGAACTGATTTTAAAATGGTGATTTAAAAAAAAAAAAAAAAAAATCCTTGTTTTTGGACAGCCAAAAAACAATACTTGTACGTAATTGCAGGTAGGCATTTGGTACACGGTTCAGTAGTACACATTGACAGAACCAGGTTACAAAATAAGGTAAATAAGAGCAGATTACATGAGTTTGAACTGAAAAGGATGTGAAGATCAGATTATACAGTTGTGATTGACAGCACCCCTGTGGAATGGGTAATCATTGATTGTCTGTTTTATTTTGTAAAAAATGAAAATAACTGAATGTAGCTTGTATATATTGACCGTGTAATTATCCTGGTTACAAAATATTTTGAGGTCAATGTGCAGTTCTTTAAGTCTGTCAGCACGTTTGAGTTCAATAAAACAAAAAGAGAAAAAGGAACAGAAAATAAAAAATAAAGCCAACAGTGACCTTTCTAGACTTCACTCCATCCGTTGTCACAAAGCTTTCTTGGGAACACTCCCACAATTAGCATGTGATCCGATGCAAGACCACTCTCCCCCTCTATCCCCACCAGCTAAACTCCATAGGTCCCCAACTTGAGCCCTTACTTTTTCAAAGGGATTGTGTGGTGTGTAGTATGCTAGCTCGTCCATAAGATAATTCTTCTTAACCCTCAGTATAATCTCTGTCATTTTAGGGGTTGCATCTCCCAGCCATCTCGCAGCCTCTGTCCCCCTGGCCACGATTCTAGTCATAAGTTTCTAAGGTCTGGACGTCATGCTGTCCACTGGTCTAGGCAGAATAAAAGCCCATGTGTCGAGGACAAATGGCCTGTCAAACACCTTGGAATTACAGTCATTCTGACCATCTTTTTAAATTTCCGCTTCCTTACAATTCACTAGTTAGATGTTTCCATTCAATATATAATCCGATTTCCAAACATGAATGTGGCTGTTACTTTAAATTCTATTTTGGAGCAAGTTACATATAAGTAAGGTGTAAGAGAACACAGCAATTCCCTGCTGTGCAGTCTGAGGTCAACACTAATGTGATGACAGTAAAAAATGTAGTCCTATTTAACTACACCTGAACTTCAGGACAGATCAGCATTCCTTTGACTTTTAGAGAACAAAAACATTAACTTAAAATGTCATTGCCATATCAACCACAAAGTAAACTGTTACACATTTATCAAAAAACATTTGAATGCAATAATCCTTGCTAAATATTCAGAATAAAAAGAAAGCACTTATCTGGACATGCATACTTGAAAAAGGAGCTCTGTACCCCCTGATGCTTGTATAGATGAATGTTTCTTTTTAGTTCTGTACATTACACTGGAAGTTCAACCATAGGGGTTTATACGCTACAATGGGAATTGTCAGGAATTAAAAGTGAATTCAAAATACATTTCAAATGTAAGGCCAAAGCAGCTAAACTGGAAGCTTTGCTGACATGGTGAATTTATTTTTCAAGTTTAGCTATTTATGCCTTAAATGTGAAATTCACTTTGAATTCAGCACAATTTTAAATTTAGTGAATAACCATTGAGAGTCTCAGTGGACTGAGGTACCACAGAAGGAATTAATTCCACTGAGGAAAACCGGTAAGGCCCTTACAAAATGGTGTACACTGGTGCAATGATCACATGTTATCATGAATTCCCATTATTATAAAGTCGCAGGGTTTCATAATCTCTATAATATTCATATATACTTGTCCCTCCCTAACCTCCTTCCATTCATTATACTATATACTCCAAATTATATTGTTAATTTGTTAGTTGGTGAACACATTTGTTACTTCCAAATGTGTAATACTTTATTAATGACGCTCTCTGTGAGACTTTGTTTTGTATGGTCTCCTGATGTTTTTACAAAATAAATTATGAAACATAAGTAATATATGTTGTTTTACAAAGGTGAACGGTTTGTTTTGGGGGAGGGGAACCATCAAAGTGTTTCGGAACCTTCTAAACCAAGGCTCAAGTGTTTTATTAAGGTCTATGGCATTATTTTCTCCTACTACACCCCTCATCCATATGTATTTATTATATGACATGATTTTGTTAGCCATTTTTGCACTTTACTGCTTTTGATATTTGGCCCCTGAGGAAGTCCCTAAGGGCAAGAAACACGTTGGGCCTGATTTGCATATTCTTTTATAAAATAAAAAGCCCTTTTCACTTACCATGGCTGGATTTACTTGCCTGTGGAGAAAGCAGATTAGAGGCACCAGGAAGTGCACTAGCCCCCCTAATATCTGGTGTGGCAAATGTTGTGCACATTAATATCTCAATATCTTATGAGTGCAATCCCTTTTATCGTTCTTTATTATACATTTAATGTATTACACTGTAGTATGTGTATTTATATCCTAGGAGATATACCTTGTATATTATTAGGTATACACATGTATGTGCCAGTACTGCATGATAAAGAGAATAATGCATGAATTCTATTACCTAATGTGAAAACACTGCGGTTATTCACACATAAAGAATGAATACACCATCATAAAACTCCTATAGTTGACAATGTCATAGGATGGCAATAACCAACAGCAAATAGAGAAAATATGATCATTAGCCTGACTGTGGCTACATCACTTCCCTCTCTATGGTCTCTTGTTTCTGGTCTCACGTATGCAAGTGAAAATCAAAGGAAAGGAACATCCTGTAACTATTATTTTTTTTTTTAAATTAGTAGCCCCAACACAAAGCCCAAACACTAGAGGAAGAATGCAGATGCTAAAGCCAAGCACTCTGTCTGATTTATATACCCATTGAGAATATTTTGGTTATTTCAGTAGAAAGGAAAAATTCACTCAACTCTTAGGTAAGACCTATAATTGAGGAGCATACCTTAACTAGAGGAAAAAATTTAATTCTTCAGTGCTCCAACTTATTCAACCACCAACTATAGGAGAAAGAAGTAAAATGGACATTACTGGAGTAGAAGACACAAGTGTCCAAATGAAGTCAGAATGAACCACAGGCTTGTCACTCTATTTTTTATTTTAACAAAATGTAGGCATTCCACAAGCATTGCTCAAGAAGATGCCTGGAGATCTTCCTGTAGTACTTATTTTGCTGTTTCTTTATTGCTGGGTAGAATGTCATTGCTTGGTCAGTTCTGTCGACACCTCCCATGGTGTTATTGTAGTCTATCACTACTTGTGGCTTCATGATTTCTTTCCCACCTTTCGTGTATACCATAACAGTGAAGGTATTATGAACTGTACTCATTAGGCACACATCTTTCTTGTCACCCCATCACAGTACCATCCTTTTGCCTTTTTGCCAGGCAACCATTTCTCCAGTCTTCAGCTTCTTATTGCCAAACATTGGCGGCATGTCACGCCGGTTAGCCCTCACGGTTCCATAGGCATCTGTTTTGTTTTCAGAAGAAACTCAAAGTTCAGGAGACGTATAAAAGTTGTCAGTTGTTACGCAATAGCCCTGATTTAGCAATGGCTCAACAAGTGAAAGAACGGAAGATGTTGCCATTCCATAGTTGCTGTATTTTGGATTCAATTTTTTTCCTTTTCCAGTGTAAATTAGTGAATTCCAAATGAAGCCAGTTGACGATTCACGTAGCATGTACGATTTTACGCCAAATCGTGCGCTCTTTGATGCAATGTATTGTACCCAGCTGAGCCTTCCCTTGTAGGCCATTAGACTTTCATCTATGCCGATATCTCTTTCTGGCACATAGCTCAGTTGGAAATTATTTAGAATCATTTGAGATACTTCCCAAATTTTCTTTAGTTTTGGCGCAGGATGAGTAGTTAAATCAAATTCTTTGTTGTTTTCGAAGTGTAACAATATCATGATCAGGGAAAATATGTACTCTGACATGACCGTACCAAAGAATGGAGTGGCAAGTAATTTATTAGTTTCCAATACCACTTCTGCAGGGGTTTCCCCACCACTCCTTGCAGTATTATTTGTCCCAGAATCTTCCAAATGTCATCTTTGGTCACTGGTTCCCACTTTCTGCTTCTTGAAAACTTCCGATGCAGAGTAATTATTGCTCTTTGTACCGGTTTGTCTCAGTAACAATTTTTTCAACTTCATCGGTCAGAAATAATTGTAAGTATGCCAAGGGGTTGTTGTGTTCAACGTCTACTTTCATACCAGATGCTCCAGCAAATGGGAATCTTGGGGGCGCTGCCTGATCCGTGTCACAGTCAATAGAGCATCAAGTTCACACATCACTGAGTTCAGTCGCAGAATCATCACTGTCATCACTTTCAGTGTCTGATGACGAATTTTCTCATGAATCACTATCGCTCAATTCTACAAGTAATTCTAATTCACTATCGCTGTTTTCTAGCTGGTCTAAAACCACTTTTGACCTAAAGGGAAGCTTTTTGGATGCCATGGACGTTTTCAAGTTACCAGGCAGAAAGAACGGTAAAAGCGCAGGCAGGACACTGGACAAAACTGAGGTAAAAAGGTTTGATACAGTAATGTAATCCTAACAGATCAATGTATTATGTGTATTTGTACTTTTTTCCATTTACCGCCTAGTTCCACCAGGCGGCGCACGCAGGGAAAGGGAACCCCTGAAGATGGATGCCGGCATCGGGCGGAGGACACTGCGGGAGGACACCACGGGCTTGTAGGGACAAGGTAAGTGATACTAAAGTGTAATCCCGAGCATTGCTCGGGGTTACCGCTTTTGGTACTGAAAATTAACCCCGAGCCATGCTCGGGATTACCGCCAGGGAGGTTAATCATGCGAGCCTTTAGTTTTTTGACGTAGATTAAAAAAAAAAAAAAAATACTTAGAAAGAATTTCAGTGACATGGGTTGTATTAAAATATCAAATCTTTGTTGTGCCCTAACGAAATACCTCTAGACTGTAAGCTCGTTTGAGCAGGGTCCTCATCAACCTATTGTTCCTGTAACATTTTGTAATCTTCTCATTTATTGTTATAATTTCCCTCTTTAATAATATTGCAAAACGCAACGAAATAAGTTGTTGCTATATAAATACCAATAATAATAATAAAATAATCACATGTGCTATGTAGGTCTATCCGAGCTATAAAATAAGGCCAGGGACTAATGAGTGACGTTCTCTGTCTAATGAGACTAATGAGAGTATTTTGAATATTGGGCAGACTAGATGAGTTGAATGGTATCTGCCGCCACATTCTATGTTTCTATGATTCTATGTCAGCTTAGGTCCCAGGTTTCTGCATTTCCACTGCAGGTGATCCGTCTCGATAGAAGATATGCAACAGTGGTAACATTTATCATACCAAACTTACAGAAGGACCAGCCTACCCAAAGCAACCAAGTCATCGAGGCCAACTGTACCTTTCCTGATAAAACCTTTAAAACCCTAGGATAGATTTCTGAAATCGGTTGCACATGTCTAGATGTATAGTGTTACCAACAATTGAGAAAAATAATATTTTCATGTATCAAGAGTCACTGATTGTTATCTAGGCTGCCAGCAGGGGCCACCTAGAAACTCCAACATGACGTTTTAAGCAAAAAATCTAAATAACCTAAAAAAGTACAAGACGGCTTAAAGGGCGTTATAGTCACCAGAACAACTACAGCTTATTGTATTTGTTCCGGTGAGTAGAATCATTACCTTCAGGCTTTTTGCAGTAAACACTGTCTTTTTACAGAAAATGCAGTGTTTACATTACAGCAGGGCTGCTTAACCTGCGGCCCCCCAGATGTTGCTGAACTACAACTCCCATGATTCCCTGGCTATTTGTTTCATTGAAAGAATCATGGGAGTTGTAGTCCGGCAACATCTGGGGGGCAGCAGGTTGGACAGGCCTGCATTACAGCTTAGGGATAACTCCACTGGCCACTCCTCAGATAGCGATTAGAGGTGCTTCCTTGGGCAGTGCTGCGGAGTAAGGAGCACTGCCATTCAGTGTCTCCACCCTCTGCATGCAGACACTGAACTTTCCTCATAGAGATGTATTGATTCAATTCATCTGTATGAGGATATGCTGATTGGCCAAGGCTGTATTTGACTTGTGCTGGCTCTGCTCCTGATTTGCCTCATTGACAGTTTAAGCCAATCCTATGAGAAAGCATTGAGATTGGCTCAGACCACCCTCTTTCATGATGTCAGCAGATAGCAGGCAGATCAGGGGCAGCAGCTGCAGACTTGAATACAAGTAAGATTTTACTATATTTAGGGAGGCAAGAGAGGAACAGGGGGGCTAAATAGTGGTTTTAACACTATAGGGTCAGGAATACAGGTTTGTGTTTCTAACTCTATATTGTTCCTTTAAGAAAAACATACTAAAATAGGTGGGAAAATCATAAATTTAATTTCTTTAAAATATTCACCTAACTTAAAATGTACACTTGAAGCTGGAGATGATCATTCGTTTTAATGCATTATGTAGCTTTTTTTTATTTTATTTTTTATTATGCAAATAAACTATATATGTGAATAAAAAAAAATAGGCAGACAAAACATTTGTCTGAAAATCTTCTACTTTACAGAATATCTTCTTTAACTCTGCTAACTTAGCTTAGGTCTATCATTCACTGAAAATGAACCACTTGTGTAGGGCACAGGAAACGAGAGGTGATTTGAAAAATGCTTTGCTAATGTGACTGTATTGTAAGAGATTGTAGGTAGAGGTGTCTGGGACAAGTTCAGCTGACCAAACCTCCAGTCGGAATCCCTAATTTCCTTTGAGGGTGAGAACAGGATGATGAACATCTTATAGTGGGCATTAATCAAGTTATTACCTTACCACAAGCTTTAGTATGTATAAACTCTGTTCAGGTACATCAAGAGTCCCTTTGTTAATAATAAGGAGCTGCTATACACAGTTGACAGCATACATCAAGGTTTGGCGGTTTTGCAAGTCTACATGTCACTTTGTGCAATACTGAAAATGAATGAAACTATAATGGTTACATTTGTGTCACGCCGATTTTTTGTTGTTTCTTTTGGTAAAGAGAGAGTCTCCCCTTAAGTTGAAACGTCAGTACAAAAAAAAAAAAAAGAAATTTCAGACATGCAGACATTATTAAACCCAATACAGCTTTAGCATGTGCCTTTCCTCCTCCATGGCTGACCTTTGCAGTTTTGGCATAATACAGCGTCCTCCCACGCAGTTTGAAGTAGCGTCTTCTCCATCTCTGGAAGGAGCTGGTCTGTTTCTGCAGGTGGCCTTCTTTTACAATTGCCTGGAGAAAAACAAGAAGGTAGAGTTTTAGAAGTGTACCCTGCAGCACAAGCAATCCTGCACTTACATGTAAAAAAGTAGTATGAAGCAGATCTCAAAAACAGCCAGCTTGCCATGGCAAAGCAAAAATGGAACCTCTCTGTCAGTCAGGAAAGATCAAAAGTTCTGACACACACTTTCAGTTTTATTGTTCTCCCTCTCTCCTCTCCATACTGCTCAGAACTTGCTGGTGTGGAGGAAGGAGAAGAGATGGAAAGTCTGAAGTACAGTCAGTATTGTTAGTGGGGAAGTGAGCTGCCTCTGTGAAGTTTGATAGTAGAGATGGCGTTCTCTGCTAGGGGGAGGGAGGCTTACTGCAGTGAAGGCTTCCGGTGAGATTTCCCCTTATGCTGCATCAAACTATTTCATTAGAATTTTGCTACAGAACAAGTGTATCTCTTCTTCATCCAGAAGCGAATATCCTATTCATGGATTGTATACAAAGCATTTCTATGACCTTTGTCTGTACTATGCACATTTGCATTGCATGTCAGGAATGAGATGCAGTTCGTTGACAGTCTCTGAGATAAGACACTTTCCTGAGACTTTCTAAACTGCACCTCGTTCCAGTCAGTCTCTTAAATGCACCGTATTTCAGGTAATGATTTAAACTGGTTCTGATGTTAGACCTGGCAGTCTCTGTACTGCACCTTACTTAGGACACTATCTAAACTGCAGTTTGTGCACTGAGTTGCTAGACAGCCTTTAAACCGCAGATGATTCCATATCCTCTTTCTGTGAAGATAAATGCATTCATGTACTTTAACAATGAATGAGTTCTGACAGCACCGCTCTCTGGGGGTATCTGCTTGTCTGGTCCTGGTTTAAGTGTCTCGTTTTTTCTCTAGTGTGTACGTCTAGCTGCTATCATTTGTATTCCTTGCATTATATTGCTGCATTATATTTTGAAGCTGACTGCCATCCTGTGTTACAGTTTGAGTATAGCTTTATTTTATTTTTTTGCTTAGATTATGTATCAGTCACTGCTTATCACTGGCTACTTGAAATTCATAGTTGTTATATAAAAGAACTAGCCTGTATTGATTGCTTATAATTACCAGTTTTTTTATTTTACGATCAGATCCGGTCTCCCTCAATTTGTGATATAGTTTCTTTATGGTAACTGCACTAAACACAGGTAGTAAAACAGTAACATGAGACGGTTAACATAAACACAACAGGTTGGAATATACACACAATATCTCTCCTGGAGACCTGGACCTTGCACTAGTCTGATACTTGAATATTTGGTCTGGTGCAATTTTCAACTTGACATTACAGCAACTTGAAAGAGAACACTCATGGGACTTCCCAAGTAGAGTAACAAAGGTTTATTAACAATTAGAGGGAAATTTATCAAAGTTTTCTAAAAACATTTCAATCTGTAATCTGTATTTAGTACATTGTACCACTAAATAAATTGGGTTTATCTTTACCAGGAAAAAAAGAGAAGTGGAAATGAAGATTTTACTAAAGGAAAACTGACGAAAACTTTGATAAATCGATTTTATGGCAGAAAAATCGTTGTGCATTCAAAAATTATCAGGATGCAAAAGAAGCAACAGATCAAAATAATGACAGATTTAATAAACTGTGCAAAAAAAAAAGTATAAAACCCCATTCCAAAAAATGGTGCAAAATTGTCTGTAATATCAAATGGTTAAATGATGAAACAGATGACCATTTAATGCAGCTAAGTATTAAATGTAATAAACTTTCTAAATTATTCAACACTGTTAGAAGTACCGGTACTTTCCATATGATTTTTCTACAAAAATCCCCATAGACTTTAATGGTGATGTCTATAGATAAATCATTTGAAAAGGTTATTAAATCGAGCCCTAAGTGTTAATACATCTTCATTATATATTTCTAGTTACCCTTTGATATGAAAATGCCACCCACTCTAAGAACCACAGCTACTACAGTTCATTGTAGTGGTTATGGTGGTGCAGAGTCTTCTAGGGTGCCACCCACCCAGTTTGTGTTAAACTGTTTTCATGCAGTTTGACAAAAACCTAGGATGTCCCTGACACCTGTATCTTGGTTAATGTAAAAGGAAACTTCCACCCTGTCCATCCATCCTGGATTGATAGTGATAATCTGCAAAAGCTGGGGTGAAGTTATCCTGGTACTTTCATCCTATCATTGCTGTCCAAGGTTGGAATGGTAGTATGTAAGGTCATTTCCACATTACCAAGGAGCTACAAATGGGACAAGCGTACGGTGTCAGTGAAGTCCGTTTTTGTTGTTTTGTTTTTTTGTCAAACCGCTTTATAAGAGTTTGAGTTGATGGGAGCCAGGCACCCAAATACTTTTTGCATCATAACCACTCAGCTCAGCTGTGGTGGTTATGGTACCTAAAAGTTCCCTTTTAATAATTGGGTCACCACTGTTTTTTGGTTTTATTTTAATGTTCAGCTCAATGATGGCAGAGTGATTACTGCATACAGTCAGTACTGCATACACAGCTGCTTATATGTTCATTCTGTTTCTTTTGTGAAGTGACCCAAATCACATATTTGAGGTTAGCTAGTTGACCCATTCCTTTTTCTAAAATTAGGACAGTGACATATGTCTCAATTGTAGTTTAATATATACTAAAATAAGGCGACGCAACTCACCCCTTTCCCCGACCCCAACATCCCATAGCCTAACCCTCAGTGTGCACAAGGCCTAATCACTGCATCTAAAATCCCAGATCACCATAGTATCTTGCGCTACAATCCACAATCACCACCATGAAAATATACTCGCACAATATCAAAGGGCTAAATACACCCCACAAGAGACGTGTACTATTGGACGACTTAAAACGCAACAACGCAGACATAGTCTGCATACAAGAAACACACTTTGTCCACGATCGCACCCCCACATTCGCCACAAAGGAATACCCCCACCAATTCCACGCAACCCACACCTCTAAATCTAGGGGAGTATCTATTCTCCTTCATAACTCCCTTACGGTAGAACCGCTACAAACCAAAATAGACAAACAAGGACGGTTCATAATACTACACTGCCTAATTAATAACCAACCCCTCCTGTTAGTCGGCCTATATAGCCCGAACAATAACCAACACAACTTCCAACACAAGGTTCTCCACAAACTGCCAATCAACACAAATGCCCAAGTCTTGATCTGGGGGGATCTCAATCACACTATGGACTCACGCATTGACTCCACAGTCCCAGCCGCATCACACAGACACATCACACGCAACAACAAAGCCTTTACAAAGCTACTACAAAACCATGGCCTATACGATGTTTGGAGGACGCTTCACCCAACGGACAGAGAATACACATTTCTCTCACAAGTTCACAAGACCTATTCCAGAATTGACCACATCCTCTCATCTGGGCTTATCCTCCAACGAGTTACGGACTGCTCTATAGGGAGCATAGTGTGGTCGGACCATGCACCAGTCACCATGACCCTACAAGATCAATACCAACATAGAGGAAAAACCCCATGGCGTCTTAACGACACCCTCTTAACCGACACCACCTTCGTAACCCAACTCACCTGCACCCTACAAGAGTATTTCAAACTAAATGACACACCAGAGGTCTCCACAGCGTCCCTCTGGCAAGCTCACAAGACGGTCATAAGGGGACCGTTGATAAGCCGAGCATCTTACTTGAAACGGAAACGGGAAAAAAACTACATGGATCTCTTGAGACAACTCCGAGACACAACGACCGCCCACCTCCTCAACCCGTCTGATACACAGGCCAAATCCATCGCAGATATCACTAACCAAATCAATAACGTGACGCTCCACAAAACGGCCTATATGCTAAAAAACTAAAAATGAAAACATATACCCAAGGCAACAAGGCCGGGAAACATCTAGCAACAATGCTCAAAAAAAAACAAGCAAACTCTAAAATCCCATATCTAGTCACAAGGTCAGGGGAGAAAATCCATAACCCACAAGATATCAACGATGAGATGGCTGAATACCACCAAACTCTTTATAACTTAAAAAACGACCCCATGGTCCACCAACCCACCGAAAGCGAAATAGACACACTTCTCCAAAAAACAACACTACCTACATTATCGGAGGCCCACATCCAAACTATACAGGAACCAATCATTACACAAGAAATCCTAGACACCATCCAGTCACTCCCAACAGGGAAATCACCCGGCCCAGATGGCCCCTATCTACAGAAACTTTTCACATTCTTAATACCGGCACCATGCCGCAAGAAATGCTCATGGCACATGTTGCCACACTCCCCAAACCAGGGAAACCTCCAGACAGAAGCCAAAACCTACGCCCAATATCCCTACTGAACACAGATGTCAAACTCATAGCTAAGATCCTCTCGAACAGATTAGCGCCCGTTATACCGACACTAATTAAGGAAGACCAAGTGGGATTTGTGGGAGGCAGACAGGGGGCAGACGGCACCCGCAAAATCCTCAACATCCTATATGGACTGCGGGGGGAGAGGGTCCCAAGCGTATTACTTTCCCTAGACGCTGAGAAAGCCTTTGATAGACTCCACTGGCCTTTCCTCCTCACGGTCCTCTGAAAATTCAACTTCCCATCTCAATTCCTGTCACTCATCAAGGCACTCTACTCGGCCCCGACAGCCCGAGTGGTTAACGGGGGTTTCATCTCCAAACCATTCTCAATTTCCAATGGCTCAAGACAGGGCTGCCCACTCTCCCCCCTACTTTACATATTGGCACTAGAACCCCTGACACAGATGATCAGGGATGACCCGAACATACACGGAGTCAAAATCAAGGGACACGAATACAAATTATCCCTTGTCACGACTAGTAATGTGGTCCAGCACGCAGAAACTATGTAAACATATACATAGGTAAGAAAAGGAAAATAACAGGATAGAGCGTAAACCGGACCTTAGAATGGCCGGACTAATACGCTAGAGACAGAGAATGGTCAAAGGGAAAGCCGAGGTCAAGGAAGCCAGAAAATACTCAATACCGATAAAACAAGCCAAGTCAGGGAAACCAGAGATCAGAATAACCAGGGAAACGCCAAGGATCAGGATACCAGGAAATCAGAATCCCGGAAATAGCACTCTCAGGAAATCAGGAAACTGAAACCACAACATGGCAAAGTAATGGGAAAAGCTAGGGGTTTAAATACCCCTCTCTAGGCTATGATTGATCAGAGGGCGACCTCTGACCCCAAAATGTGCGTGTGCGTTGACGTCGTGACGTCACGCACACGTTGGTATAATTTTCGGGGGCGGAGCTACTCTTAGGCGCGACCACGTGGTCGGCGCCATGTTTGATTCGGGCGTGATGCCCGGAAGAACGGAAGGAGCGGTTCCCGGCTCGCCGACGAGCAGGTAAGCTCGTGTTGTCGGCGTGGCCGTGCCGGTCGGGCACGGCCGTGAGGCTCGGCGGGCCGGTGACCGCAACATCCCTATACGCAGATGACATCCTATTAACCTTAGAACAACCACATATCTCCCTCCCAAACTTCCACAAGCTCCTCACCCAGTACAGTCATTGCTCATACTATAAACTAAACATAGCATGGACCCTTGCCCTAGGTATAAATGTTCCCACACAAGAGATGGACCGACTCAAGACCAACTTCACATACGATTGGAGACAAGACCATATTAAGTTTCTAGGGGTCAACTTCACACCCACACCTAATGCTCTATTCAAAACGAATTACCTCAAGCTGCTTAGTGAAATCCGAACACTCTTACAGAGATGGAAAGGGAAATATATCTCGTGGGCGGGCTGCATAGCCTCAGTGAAAATGATAGCCCTACCAAAGATCCAATACCTCCTCCGATTCGGCTCCCGCACACCTACATCCGCGACTTGCAAAACCTTCTAAACAATTATGTATGGGAGGATAAAAAACCACGCGCAGCGAAATCCACTATGCACTGAGCACTCGCCCACAGTGGAATGGGAATGCCGAACATAATGGGATATTACAGAGCAATACATATAGCACCTATAATAGCAGCATTTTCCCCAGCCCTCCCAATGGAATCAGTGAAACATCTTATACCTGACTTCAACTACAAACTCTGGCACAGACATGGAATTATAACAATGTCACAACTATTGCATGGCCCCCACCTGAAAAAAATTTCGGATTTGGAACTAGAACTCTCACTGCCAACAACAGCCAAATTCTCCTACATG
Source organism: Pelobates fuscus (assembly GCF_036172605.1). Classification (NCBI taxonomy): domain Eukaryota; kingdom Metazoa; phylum Chordata; class Amphibia; order Anura; family Pelobatidae; genus Pelobates; species Pelobates fuscus. Next base: position 86,900,332 of record NC_086318.1, on the reverse strand, counting down.
CAACTACAATCCTGGTTCGACAAGCAACCAAAAACAAAACCCACCACCGAACCCACACTAGCAAATCTTAGAACAATTATGCATATCACACAAACCAACCAAAAAACTCATATCCACGATCTACACATCGGAACATACCCGACTCCAACAACGCCCCCCCTCCTACATAGAAGCGTGGGAAAAAGACATTGGTAGCCAAATCCCAGAGGCCCAATGGCAACTCATCTTCAAGACACACAAAAACTTAGAAACATAGAAACATAGAATGTGACGGCAGATAAGAACCATTCGGCCCATCTAGTCTGCCCAGTTTTCTAAATACTTTCATTAGTCCCTGGCCTTATCTTATAGTTAGGATAGCCTTATGCCTATCCCACGCATGCTTAAACTCCTTTACTGTCTTAACCTCTACCACTTCAGCTGGAAGGCTATTCCATGCATCCACTACCCTCTCAGTAAAGTAATACTTCCTGATATTATTTTTAAACCTTTGTCCTTCTAATTTTAGACTATGTCCTCTGGTTGTGGTAGTTTTTCTTCTTTTAAATATAGTCTCCTCCTTTACTGTGTTGATTCCCTTTATGTATTTAAATGTTTCTATCATATCCCCCCTGTCTCGTCTTTCCACCACGCTATACATGTTAAGATCCTTTAACCTTTCCTGGTAAGTTTTATCCTGCAATCCATGAACCAGTTTAGTAGCCCTTCTTTGAACTCTCTCTAAGGTATCAATATCCTTCTGAAGATATGGTCTCCAGTACTGTGTACAGTACTCCAAGTGAGGTCTCACCAGTGTTCTGTACAATGGCATGAGCACTTCCCTCTTTCTACTGCTAATACCTCTCCCTATACAACCAAGCATTCTGCTAGCATTTCCTGCTCTATTACATTGTCTGCCTACCTTTAAGTCCTCAGAAATAATCACCCCTAAATCCCTTTCCTCAGATGTTGAGGTTAGGACTCTATCAAATATTCTGTACTCTGCCCTTGGGTTTTTACGTCCAAGATGCATTATCTTGCACTTATCCACATTAAATGTCAGTTGCCACAACTCTGACCATTTTTCTAGTTTACCTAAATCATTTGCCATTTGGCTTATCCCTCCTGGAACATCAACCCTGTTACATATCTTAGTATCATCCGCAAAAAGACACACCTTACCATCAAGACCTTCTGCAATATCACTAATAAAAATATTAAAGAGAATGGGTCCAAGTACAGATCCCTGAGGTACCCCACTGGTGACAAGCCCAAGCTTCGAATATACTCCATTGACTACAACCCTCTGTTGCCTGTCACTCAGCCACTGCCTTACCCATTCAACAATATTGGAATCCAAACTCAAAGATTGCAGTTTATTGATAAGCCTTCTATGTGCAACAGTGTCAAAAGCCTTACTGAAATCTAGGTAAGCAATGTCTACTGCACCACCCTGATCTATAATTTTAGTTACCCAATCAAAAAAATCAATAAGATTAGTTTGGCATGATCTCCCTGAAGTAAACCCATGTTGTCTCTGATCTTGAAATCCATGTGTTTTTAGATGTTCAACAATCCTATCCTTTAACATGGTTTCCATCACTTTCCCCACTACTGAAGTTAGGCTTACTGGCCTATAGTTGCCCGACTCCTCCCTATTACCTTTCTTGTGAATGGGCACAACATTCGCTAACTTCCAATCTTCTGGGACTACTCCTGTTAACAATGATTGGTTAAATAAATCTGTTAATGGTTTTGCTAGTACACCACTAAGCTCTTTTAATAGCTTTGGGTGTATTCCATCAGGTCCCATTGACTTATTTGTCTTTACTTTTGACAGTTGAAATAGAACCTCTTCCTCTGTAAACTCACGTGTAATAAATGACTCATTTATCCTTTTTTTTTTAACAGAGGTCCCTTTCCTTCATTTCCAGCTGTAAATACCGAACAAAAATATTCATTGAGGCAGTCAGCTAGACCTTTATCCTCATCTACATACCTTCCTTCTTTTGTTTTTAATCTAACTAATCCTTGTTTTACTTTTCTTTTCTCATTTATGTATCTAAAAAAAGTTTTGTCCCCCTTTTTTACTGACTGTGCTATTTTCTCTTCTGTGTGTGATTTGGAAGCTCTTATAACTTGCTTAGCCTCTTTCTGCCTAATCTTATAGGTCATTCTGTCTTCCTCACTCTGTTTTTTTTTATAATTACTAAATGCTAACTTTTTGTTTTTTACTATTTTGGCCACATCTGCGGAGTACCACAGTGGTTTCTTGAATTTTTTGCTTTTACTGACAAGCCTAATGCAATTTTCTGTTGCCTTCAGTAGTGCAGCTTTTAAATAATCCCATTTATTTTGGACTCCATTTAAATTGCTCCAGTCTGATAATGACTCCTTTACACATATTCTAATTTTAGAAAAGTCTGTTTTTCTAAAGTCTAAAACTTTTGTTTTTGTGTGGTGTGACTCAGTCACTGTTCTTATATTAAACCACACTGACTGATGATCACTGGATCCTAAACTTTCACCTACAGTAATATCTGATACCAAATCTCCATTTGTTAACACTAAATCTAGTATGGCCTCCTTACGAGTTGGCTCCTCAACGACTTGTTTTAGAGACAATCCCAGTAGGGAGTTTAGAATATGTGTGCTTCTGGCACAAGTAGCTATTTTTGTTTTCCAATTCACATCAGGAAGATTAAAGTCACCCATGGTGATAACTTCCCCCTTCATTGTCATTTTAGCTATTTCTTCAACTAGTAGATTATCTAACTCTTCAATTTGTCCTGGGGGCCTATAAATCACACCTACACGAACTACTGTGTGATTACCAAATTCTAACGTAACCCAAATGGACTCTATGTTCGTCTCACTAACCTTTATTAGGCTAGATTTTATGCTATCCTTCACATACAGGGCCACCCCTCCCCCTTTCTTGCCTTCCCTGTCTTTTCTATATAAAGAGTACCCTGGTATTGCTATGTCCCAGTCATTTTTTTCATTATACCATGTCTCAGTAACAGCGACTAAATCTACACTATCAGTTGCCATTATTGCCACAAGTTCATGGATCTTATTCCCTAAACTGCGAGCATTTGTAGACATGACTCTAAGCTTATCATTTTTTAACACACTTGCTACAGGCACCTTCTGTCCTTGTTTTGGGGGACAATTGGATTGATGTTTTATCACCCTTTTGCCCCCCCATCCTAGTTTAAATACATCTTAGCAAAACCTCTGAACTGCTCACTGAGAACATTTGTTCCCTTTTGAGAAAGATGCAAACCATCTTTTTTGTACAGTTTATTTCTATTCCAAACAGAGCTACCATGAGCAATAAAGCCAAATCCTTGCTCCCGACACCATTCACCAAGCCACAAGTTAAAGTCCCTAATACGCATCCGCCTGTCATTCTGAGTGTTATGCACAGGCAGAACTTCAGAGAATGACAGTGTGGAAGCAACCTGCCGTATATCATTGGCAAAAACACTAAAAACTTCCTTAACCTCTGAAACCTCATTGCAAGCCAAGTCATTTGTCCCTAAATGGACAAGTACATCCAATTCCCCTTCCTGCTTTGCTTGCTTAACAATATTACAGATACGTCTCCTGTCTCTGTGAGCAGTAGCTCCGGGAAGACACCTCACAAGACCACCATTGTCCATCTCCACACCTCTTATGATGGAATCCCCCAACAACAACTGCTTTCTATTAGGCCTCATCATAGTCTTCAAGCCTCTCTGCACAACACCACTGGCCTCAATGCCTCTCTCCACAACAGCACTAGCCTCAGTGCCTCTCTCCACAACACCTCTAGCCTCAGTGCCTCTCTCCACAACACCTCTAGCCTCAGTGCCTCTCTCCACAACACCTCTAGCCTCAGTGCCTCTTTCCACAACACCTCTAGCCTCAGTGCCTCTCTCCACAACACCTCTAGCCTCAGTGCCTCTCTGCACAACACCACTAGCCTCAGTGCCTCTCTGCACAACACCACTAGCCTCAGTGCCTCAGTGCCTTAACCCTCTGCACAACCCACCTGGAACTAGCCCGAAAGATATTATACAGATGGTATCTGGTCCCCACACATCTTAAACATATTTTCCCCAACACGTCCGACACATACTGGAGATGCCAAAAAGACAGAGGCACCATGATGCACATATGGTGGCAATGCCTGGAGCTCCAACAGTACTGGCAAAAAGTGGCGGACCTAACAACCAAATGCACCAACGTGAGACTACCACACCGGCCCGAGACCTTTTTGCTCCTCTTGCTGCCACACACCCCGAAAAAATACCAGAGATACCTAGCTTACCACATTATCATAGCGGCATTAACCGTCATCAGCAGAAAGTGGAAACAAACTTAACCCCTTACCATCACCCAATGTGCTAATGTTGTAGACACAAACAAAACCTACGAAAATATGGCAAGAGGCACACAACAAAAAACCTCATACTGGTCTATAGCATGGGAAATCTGGGACAAACACAAGCCTATTCAAAGTGACAATTGGGCAAATATTACAGATACGCACCTACGACCTCCCGACTGGAGGCAATAATAATACTTATACCCACCTCTGCCGAACCAGGCAGAATCAAACCCAGAACTCAACCACAATGACATCTGCATCCCCACTGGAACTATCTGTTCCCTACCTCCCTCCCCCCCCCCCACCTTAACTAGACCAATTAAGGCCACTCACTGACCATCGCACACGTACCAAAATCCCAAACAGCACCTCATCCAGCGAACAACGCAGCAAGGTGGCATACACGTATTGCTACATAAAACCAACGCTACCCTCAAAACACAAAGCCAAACCAAACTTAAAACACACGACTCACTGAGAAATTATGAGCGCTCAAGACGTTGTGCAAATAAACACTGCTGCAACCAAAATGTTGAAACAAAACAGGTTCCCCCCCCCCCCTTTTTTTCATTTTCTGTACCCCACCCTATTTGCAATGTGCTTAAGATGTAAGACCTACCGCTCCAGTTATGACACCCTCGGGCAAAAGTGAGGAATATTATTACTGTTGCTGTATAAACAATATAAAACCCTCGATGGGGGGCAAGTTGTATAGAATTTCTAAGGTGGCTTGTACTATATGCTGTTGTTACATTGTTACATTTACAAAACTGTTCGTGTGTGTTTCGGCTTCTGCGCAAGCCTTCAAGTTATATGATTCTTGCCTTAACCATCGTGTGCAAAAATAAAGAATTAAAAAAAAAGATGTAAGACCTACAAACTTTCCCCACTCCCTTCTTTTCTGTACCCCACTGGATTATGTTTTACGCTACCAAATGACAAAATGAAAAAAATGAATAAAAATTGTTAAATTAAAAAAAAAATAAGGCGACGCATCAACACTCCAACCTGTGCAACGTCCTAAAGATCAGTGTTTTAAAACTACCGAGCATTGCAAAGGGAACCTACAAACATGTGGGATGAAAATCTGAAGACGTGATAATGCTGCCTGGGATTGTTTGCGTATTTTGCATGACATTCGACGAGAATTCTAAAAACACAACATTTCATAGCTGCTGCTTCTGGTGCCTTGTGATATGTAAATAAAGACAGAGAGTCTAGGCACTATAATTGTTTTGCTCCTCGAGTGTTTTAATTAAATATATGCAACTCTGAAAGGACATGGCTTCCCAGCTGTAATCCCACGCACATGGTTGCATCTCATGGAATCCTATACTGCTCAAATAGGAGTTCTCTGGGGATTCGGCAAAAAGCTCATGAGAGGGAAAAATGTACCATTTTAGAAACACAACCATATGTCCTTATATGTATGTTTCGATTTCCTTTCTGTAACCCATTTCCTTTCTCTGCTGTTCTTTGTAATGAAAACAGCACTAGTTGACAAGAATCTCTAAATCATATTTCAAATAATGAAGCAAATTTCAATGAATCGTTCTAGAAATACCGTATTTTTCCATGTATAAGACTGTGTTTTTTTTCAAAAATATTTTTGTCTAAAATTGGGGGTCGTCTTATACATGCAATGCCACTGCAGGGGTTAAAAAAAAAAAAAGACGACATATTGACCTTGTTATTGACCTTGGAGCTTGTTATGTTCTTAGTTTATATGTTCTAGCCCACTATAACAAAATTCAGGTGTTCACTAAATGAATACAATGTACATCACTTGATTATAACGTGTACCAAGCATGTAACCTTTTCTCATACTGTTTTATAATGCATCACCTGCAACACAACCAAAAACACTTGTGTGCGGGGCCTAAGTTAAGATGGCGCCTGCCACCTTTCAGTGTGCCACGGCCCACACACACATACCTGGCTTCCCTCCTGCTGATCCACTTCTGAATGCTGTGGCAAGGAGGAAGAGGTCCCTATATGTATGGGAGCTGCAGCAGACATCAGCAGTTACCACCAACGGAGCTCCAGAGACATGCCAAACCATAAAAGGAGCAGCCATATTAAGATATGCTCCACCTCAGGTAGGTCTTGCTTTCTGATTTATATTTATGGGGCAGGGAATGGCGATCAGGGAGCAGAGGGAATACTACTGTGATGTCCCAGCATGTCCTCACACCACCTGCTGTATTGTGGGAGCTGTAGTCTCCCAGCATGCCCTCACACTACCTGCTGTATTGTGGGAGCTGTAGCCTTCCTGCATGTCCTCACACTACCTGCTGTACTGTGGGAGCCGTAGTCTCCCAGCATGTCCTCACACTACCTGCTGTATTGTGGGAGCTGTAGTCTCCCAGTATGCCCTCACACTACCTGCTGTATTGTGGGAGCTGTAGTCTCCCAGCATGCCCTCACACTACCTGCTGTATTGTGGGAGCTGTAGTCTCCCAGCATGCCCTCACACTACCTGCTGTATTGTGGGAGCTGTAGCCTTCCTGCATGCCCTCACACTACCTGCTGTACTGTGGGAGCTGTAGTCTCCCAGCATGCCCTCACACTACCTGCTGTATTGTGGGAGCTGTAGTCTCCCAGCATGCCCTCACACTACCTGCTGTATTGTGGGAGCTGTAGTCTCCCAGCATGCCCTCACACTACCTGCTGTATTGTGGGAGCTGTAGTCTCCCAGCATGCCCTCACACTACCTGCTGTATTGTGGGAGCTGTAGTCTCCCAGCATGCCCTCACACTACCTGCTGTATTGTGGGAGCTGTAGTCTCCCAGCATGCCCTCACACTACCTGCTGTATTGTGGGAGCTGTAGTCTCCCAGCATGCCCTCACACTACCTGCTGTACTGTGGGAGCCGTAGTCTCCCAGCATGTCCTCACACTACCTGCTGTATTGTGGGAGCTGTAGTCTCCCAGCATGCCCTCACACTACCTGCTGTATTGTGGGAGCTGTAGTCTCCCAGCATGCCCTCACACTACCTGCTGTATTGTGGGAGCTGTAGTCTCCCAGCATGCCCTCACACTACCTGCTGTATTGTGGGAGCTGTAGTCTCCCAGCATGCCCTCACACTACCTGCTGTATTGTGGGAGCTGTAGTCTCCCAGCATGCCCTCACACTACCTGCTGTATTGTGGGAGCTGTAGTCTCCCAGCATGCCCTCACACTACCTGCTGTATTGTGGGAGCTGTAGTCTCCCAGCATGCCCTCACACTACCTGCTGTATTGTGGGAGCTGTAGTCTCCCAGCATGCCCTCACACTACCTGCTGTATTGTGGGAGCTGTAGTCTCCCAGCATGCCCTCACACTACCTGCTGTATTGTGGGAGCTGTAGTCTCCCAGCATGCCCTCACACTACCTGCTGTATTTGTGGGAGCTGTAGTCTCCCAGCATGCCCTCACACTACCTGCTGTATTGTGGGAGCTGTAGTCTCCCAGCATGCACTATAGAGCCATTAACTTCACAGAGCACAGGGGAGGCATGAGAATCAGAAGTGTGTTGTTCTCCTCAGAAGTCACCTCTTAACTATTAAAGTTGTCCTATATAATGTTTAAAATATTGATTTAGGGGTTGTCTTATACACAGAAAAATACGGTAATTCGCTTTCACAATTACTAGTTTGTTACTGCTTGTGGTCAGTATTCTTACTCAGCTTCATGTATTTCCAAATACCACACCACGTGTCTGTTACATCTACTGCTCTACTATGTTATTTCTCATGTACGACAAACTATCAGGGTTATTCATTAAAGGACCACTCTAGTGCCAGGAAAACATACTCGTTTTCTTGGCACTAGAGTGCCCTGAGGGTGCCCCCACCCTCAGGGACCCCCTCCCGCCCGGCTCTGGAAAGGGGAAAGGGGTAAAAACTTACCTTTTTCCAGCGCTGGGCGGGGAGCTCTCCTCCTCCTCTCCGCCTCCGTTCCTCCCCGTCGGCTGAATGCGCACGCGCGGCAAGAGCTGCGCGCGCATTCAGCCGGTCACATAGGAAAGCATTCATAATGCTTTCCTATGGACGCTTGCGTGCTCTCACTGTGATTTTCACAGTGAGAATCACGCAAGCGCCTCTAGCGGCTGTCAGTGAGACAGCCACTAGAGGAAATAGGGGAAGGCTTAACTAATTGATAAACATAGCAGTTTCTCTGAAACTGCTATGTTTATAAAAAATTAGTTAACCCTAGAAGGACCTGGCACCCAGACCACTTCATTAAGCTGAAGTGGTCTGGGTGCCTAGAGTGGTCCTTTAATGTGAGAATTCAAATGAATTAAATATTTTTTTTAGGAAATCTCTTTTTATTGAAGTACAACATACAGTACATGAAGGTATAAGGTGTACGTCTAGATAAAAACATAACAGTTCACCAAAATGCTGCATAGCTCGTTTTATTATTAAAAAATAAAAAATAATTTTTCTTTTGCACTGAGGTAGTGTATCTGCACATTTCAATGAAATATTTGAATTACCTCTTAGGCTGTGGTTACGTGCTGTATATTTGCCGTATACCTGAAGCCGTGGGAGATGCTATATGCATATTAAAGTGTAGAAGTAAAACGGTTAAGAGGTGGTTATAGCTATATTTATGACCTACACGGTCATCTGTCTGCTTGTGCCCGATACTTATAGGAACATATAATACAATAGTAAACTATGGAGAGGATGCACTAGTAGTGGTCAATATTTGACTACACGGAGATTAACCCCTTAAGGACACATAACATGTGTGACATGTCATGATTCCCTTTTATTCCAGAAGTTTGGTCCTTACGGGGTTAAACATAAAAAGCAAACTTATGCATTTATATGCACAATGGAACAGTGTTAAGAATATAAACCTAATTTACCACAACAAAACTGCGTAATAGAAGTAAGTGGGATCAGAGCTGTAGACAGGTCGCAAGCACACAACAGGGTCGGCCTCGTTCACCTAGATTCATGGCTCAGTAGTTTGAAAGCCCTAAAAACACTAGTGAAAAAGCTCCTAATGGACATTAGGCAATGGGGGAGTGGGTGGAGGTAACACATGTATCATAGGAACATTTGGATAAGATTGCTTTATCGCCAACATTGACATTCTGTAGCAAGTTCTGAAAGCAAAGAAAATAACAGAAAGCGTAGAAGAGAAGATACCTCTCACAGTACAATGACCATGGGGTCCACATAGGGAAAATAATAACAGACATACAGGGTTACTTATAAAGAGCAGAACTGGGGTAAAGCATTACAAGGGAGCAACCTGCAAGGAAACCAATGAATGGCATGAACATGCTGAATGACCTACATTTAGAATCTTGCCCCAGAATCCTGCTTTACATATAAATTGCAAGGTATGTCCCTTACATTCCCTTTCACACACAATTGTCGCAGACAAACACTCCTAAATTCTTTACATCTGACCTGATTTGCATGATTATTCTCCCCACACATGATGCTTTATCTGGATATATCCAGGAGTGACAAATAAGTCCTTTTCTTCTCTCCCTTCCTAGCATATATATTTGCCCTTTCTCTTCCTCCTCTGCCAGTCTCTGTATCGCATCTGTCTGTGACACAGAAAATTCTTCAGTAAACCAAAAAAAATCATATGTACAAACATGCCTTAATTAAACTATGGTGCTAAATAAACCTTGTTCGACAGAGACCAAAATTATTTAAACACCTTTAACTTGGCGACCTATCATTCAGTTGTAAAATTATCTGTGACCAATTCTTCAATTCACATATGTTATATCCCAACGTAAACTCTGCAATACAACTTCCTTATACAAATTCTTAAAGGGAGATTTATCAAACAGTTAGTTACTAAAGTGAGTATTTTGGGAATTCAAGGTGAATTCAAATTAGCCGAACTGGATGATTAGTTGACTTGGAGAATTATTCCAGTGTCCCGGGGTGTTCCAATTAAATCCCATTTTACCATAGTAAAAATAAAACATTTTTTAACCAAATGCAATATCCTACCTGCAAAACATGTGCTTCTAATCAATATTCTATGTTTGAATAATGTTTCCGGATGAATCCATTGACATAAATTAAGAGGCAATATTTTAAATATTGGTTCTACCAAAATAATACACTTTTCTTTAAATAGCCATACACCTGACCCCTTTCTAATGATCACCCTACATGGCACTGGTATTGCTTACTACAAAGCAGTCGTCGTCAGAATAATCCATGAAAACAGGAATTGTGGACGGATGTAAAGGGAATGGCATGATTTAGACCAAAGCAGAGACATTGAAAATAAAATCTAATTCAACTATTTTCCAAATTTGCCAATTCGCCAAACAATTTCCTATCTAGTGACCTTAGTATTTATAGCTCATCTATTGTCTCCTTGCACTAATTCTTTATCTTTGGCAAACTACAGTTTTGCTAGCAAATAGATTAGGAGAAAAAACTACGGTATTTAAAAAATAAATAAATTCCCAGCTGTCTGTCAATACCTCAGCAATGACTGACAAGGAAGAGCAGAAAATACCTCCCACAGGAGGTCCCTCTGCTATCCACCAATAGGCACCATGGTGCATGCGCTGGTTACTACTGAAACCCCCTAGCCTCCGTTCTGAAGCCAGTGTGCACATGCCACTGAAGAGATTTTCCCCTACTTGGGGATAAGTCCCAGGCAAGGCAAATAAGTCAGCGAGAAGAGCGCAGGTGGAGCGGAGGATGGCCCAAAGGTTGGTGTTACAGAAATAAGCGCTGAAACGGAGGAAAGGTAAGTAAATCAATATAGTATACAGTGGAACCTCGGAAATCGAACAGTCCGTTACCCGAACAATTCGGTAATCGAACAAACAAGTTAGGAAAAAAAAATTCTTGGTACACGAATGATTCTCGGTACCCGAACAAATCATGCCACAAACATGTTCAATTATAAAGCTATGTATCATTTTAAACACATTTTAAATGCCAGAAGTGACCTATCCCGATCCAACCAATAATACTTCTTCTTGTTTCCACTTACGCCATCAACTCTCATCATTACAGGTAAAGTGAAGTTACATTTTCTTTTCACTTACTGTACATTGTGTTTGATTTTTTTTTTTCTATATGATTTTATGCATGTCAGGAATTATTAAACTGAAAAGTTTGTGTTAAAATGCTGTAATTTTGGGGGTCTGAAATGGATTAATCAAATTTACATCAATTCTTATGGGAAATGTTGATTCGGTTCTCGAACAAATCGGAACTTGAACAGCCTTCTGGAACGGACTAATTTCGAGTTCCAAGGTTACACTGTACATTGAATACACAATACATATTTATAATAATATATGATGTAGTCAATGGATATGGGAGCGATTTCACGTAAGTTCATTTTATCATTGCAGGTTCACTCAGGGTATCTCCTTTAAATCTGAGGCTCACCCATAGCCATTTCTCCATCAGTCTGTTACCCTGTGCTCCTTTAAACTCTCATTGCTACTGATCAAGTCCTCTCACAGGGTTATTTACTAAAACATTAAATCTTGGTAATTCAAAGTAAATTTCATATTTTAGGCCAATACATCTAAACTAAAAACATAGTGGAATTGGGAGAGTGTTCCAAACTTGGCTATTCTTGCCTTAAGGTAGACATGCGTTTTGAATTCTTGGCTATTCATTCTTTAGTGATTAAACCTGACAGTCTCTCCTAGCAGTAACAGTTAGAACATGTCAATGACTTATTTAACACTGCTCATTCCCAGACGGCAATGGTTAAAAACTGGCACTCCACAGGTGCAGAACTACGTTTCCCATGATGCTCTGAAAGCACCAGCTGTATAGGGGCTACATTTCCCATGATGCTCTGCCTGACAATTATCTAAACATTAATCTGCAAGTTCAACTAGGTGGCACTACGTTTCCCATGATGCTCTGCAGCCCAAATACTCCAATGTTATAATATATTTACCCACGATGCTCTGCAAGCACAGTAGTGCAGATATTAAGCTGCCCTCCATCTATGATGGACTACATTTCCCATGATGCATCACTCACTGACTCTGCCGTGCCAGAGGTTGGCCATTAATGGCTGTCTCGCAGGTCACCCTCTGGCAGGTTCATTGAGGGTCTCTGGGCCGCTCTCAGTGAGTCTCCTGGGAGCATGCAGTCTCTGTGCCCCCCGCCCCTCTCCGGCCTCCCCCCAGCCCGCGGCTCGATTCATTCCCCCCGGCTCACCTTTCGCCGGATCTGCCCGGAGGTGGACACTTTCCTGCGCAGCTTCTGCGGCTCGGGCTCCGGTTCGCTGTCTGAGGATTCCTCGGCCGGAGCCCCGGGAACTGCTGCAGCCAGAGAGGCCGCCATCACTGGCCGGGGACCGGGACACAGCGCCAGAACAGCGACCCCTACCGGAGACCGGGACACAGCGCCGGCTACAGGGGACCAGGAGAACAGCGACCCCTACCGGAGACCGGGACACAGCACAGGCTACAGGGGACCAGGAGAACAGCGACCCCTACCGGAGACCGGGACACAGCACAGGCTACAGGGGACCAGGAGAACAGCGACCCCTACCGGAGACCGGGACACAGCGCCGGCTACAGGGGACCAGTAGAACAGCGACCCCTACCGGAGACCGGGACACAGCACAAGCTACAGGGGACCAGGAGAACAGCGACCCCTACCGGAGACCGGGACACAGCACAGGCTACAGGGGACCAGGAGAACAGCGACCCCTACCGGAGACCGGGACACAGCACAGGCTACAGGGGACCAGGAGAACAGCGACCCCTACCGGAGACCGGGACGAAGCGCCGGCTACAGGGGACCAGGAGAACAGCGACCCCTACCGGAGACCGGGACACAGCACAGGCTACAGGGGACCAGGAGAACAGCGACCCCTACCGGAGACCGGGACGCAGCACAGGCTACAGGGGACCAGGAGAACAGCGACCCCTACCGGAGACCGGGACGAAGCGCCGGCTACAGGGGACCAGGAGAACAGCGACCCCTACCGGAGACCGGGACACAGCACAGGCTACAGGGGACCAGGAGAACAGCGACCCCTACCGGAGACCGGGACGCAGCACAGGCTACAGGGGACCAGGAGAACAGCGACCCCTACCGGAGACCGGGACGAAGCGCCGGCTACAGGGGACCAGGAGAACAGCGACCCCTACCGGAGACCGGGACACAGCACAGGCTACAGGGTACCAGGAGAACAGCGACCCCTACCGGAGACCGGGACACAGCACAGGCTACAGGGTACCAGGAGAACAGCGACCCCTACCGGAGACCGGGACGCAGCACAGGCTACAGGGTACCAGGAGAACAGCGACCCCTACCGGAGACCGGGACGCAGCACAGGCTACAGGGGACCAGGAGAACAGCGACCCCTACCGGAGACCGGGACGCAGCGCTGGCTACAGGGGACCAGGAGAACAGCGACCCCTACCGGAGACCGGGACACAGCACAGGCTACAGGGTACCAGGAGAACAGCGACCCCTACCGGAGACCGGGACGCAGCACAGGCTACAGGGTACCAGGAGAACAGCGACCCCTACCGGAGACCGGGACGCAGCACAGGCTACAGGGGACCAGGAGAACAGCGACCCCTACCGGAGACCGGGACGCAGCGCTGGCTACAGGGGACCAGGAGAACAGCGACCCCTACCGGAGACCGGGACACAGCACAAGCTACAGGGGACCAGGAGAACAGCGACCCCTACCGGAGACCGGGACGCAGCACAGGCTACAGGAGACCAGGAGAACAGCGACCCCTACCGGAGACCGGGACGCAGCACAGGCTACAGGGGACCAGGAGAACAGCGACCCCTACCGGAGACCGTGACGCAGCACAGGGGACCAGGAGAACAGCGACCCCTACCGGAGACCGGGACACAGCACAGGCTACAGGGGACCAGGAGAACAGCGACCCCTACCGGAGACCGGGACACAGCGCCAGAACAGCGACCCCTACCGGAGACCGGGACACAGCGCCGGCTACCGGGGACCAGGAGAACAGCGACCCCTACCGGAGACCGGGACACAGCACAGGCTACAGGGGACCAGGAGAACAGCGACCCCTACCGGAGACCGGGACACAGCACAGGCTACAGGGGACCAGGAGAACAGCGACCCCTACCGGAGACCGGGACACAGCGCCAGCTACAGGGGACCAGGAGAACAGCGACCCCTACCAGAGACCGGGACACAGCGCCAGAACAGCGACCCCTACCGGAGACCGGGACGCAGCACAGGCTACAGGGGACCAGGAGAACAGCGACCCCTACCGGAGACCGGGACGCAGCGCCGGCTACAGGGGACCAGGAGAACAGCGACCCCTACCAGAGACCGGGGCACAGCACAGGCTACAGGGGACCAGGAGAACAGCGACCCCTACCGGAGACCGGGACACAGCGCCAGCTACAGGGGACCAGGAGAACAGCGACCCCTACCAGAGACCGGGACACAGCGCCAGAACAGCGACCCCTACCGGAGACCGGGACGCAGCACAGGCTACAGGGGACCAGGAGAACAGCGACCCCTACCGGAGACCGGGACGCAGCGCCGGCTACAGGGGACCAGGAGAACAGCGACCCCTACCAGAGACCGGGGCACAGCACAGGCTACAGGGGACCAGGAGAACAGCGACCCTTACCGGAGACCGGGACGAAGCGCCAGCTACAGGGGACCAAGAGAACAGCGACCCCTAGCGGAGACCGGGACGCAGCGCCGGCTACAGGGGACCAGGAGAACAGCGACCCCTAGCGGAGACCGGGACACAGCGCCGGCTACATGGGACCAGGAGAACAGCGACCCCTACCGGAGACCGGGACACAGCGCCAGCTACAGGGGACCAGGAGAACAGCGACCCCTACCAGAGACCGGGACACAGCGCCAGAACAGCGACCCCTACCGGAGACCGGGACGCAGCACAGGCTACAGGGGACCAGGAGAACAGCGACCCCTACCGGAGACCGGGACGCAGCGCCGGCTACAGGGGACCAGGAGAACAGCGACCCCTACCAGAGACCGGGGCACAGCACAGGCTACAGGGGACCAGGAGAACAGCGACCCTTACCGGAGACCGGGACGAAGCGCCAGCTACAGGGGACCAAGAGAACAGCGACCCCTAGCGGAGACCGGGACGCAGCGCCGGCTACAGGGGACCAGGAGAACAGCGACCCCTAGCGGAGACCGGGACACAGCGCCGGCTACATGGGACCAAGAGAACAGCGACCCCCTACCGGAGACCGGGACGCAGCGCCGGCTACAGGGGACCAGGAGAACAGCGACCTCTACCGGAGACCGGGACACAGCGCCAGAACAGCTACCTCTACCGGAGACCGGGACACAGCGCCAGCTACAGGGGACCAGGAGAACAGCGATCCCTAGTGGAGACCGGGACACAGCGCCGGCTACAGGGGACCAAGAGAACAGCGACCCCTACCGGAGACCGAGACACAGCGCTGGCTACAGGGGACCAGGAGAACAGCGACCCCATCCTAAGACCGGGACGCTGCGCCGGCTACAGGAGAACAGCGATCTCTACCGGAGACCAGGACACAGCGCCAGCTACAGGGGACTAAGAGAACAGCGACTGCTACCGGAGACCGGGACACGGCGCCGGCTACAGGGTACAAGGAGAACAGCAACCTCTACCGGACCCCGGGACACAGCGCCGGCTACAGGGGACCCATCCTGAGACCGGGACTCAGCACCGGCTACAGGAGAACAGCGATCTCTACCGGAGACCGGGACACAGCGCCAGCTACAGGGGACCAATAGAACAGCGTCAGCTACCGGAGACTGGGACACGGCGCCGGCTACAGGGGACCAGGAGAACAGCGACCTCTGCCGGAGACCGGGACACAGCGCCGGCTACTGGGGACCAGGAGAACAGCGACCTCTACCGTAGACCGGGACACAGCGCTGGCTACATGGGACCAAGAGAACAGCGACCTCTGCCGGAGGCCGGGTCACAGCTACAGGGGACCAGGAGAACACCGACCTCTACCGGGACACAATGCCACATACAGGGGACCAGGAGAACAGCGACCTCTTCCGGAGACTGGGACATAGCCCCTGCTACAGGGTCTGAGGAGAACAGCGACCTCTATCAGTGACCAGGACACAGCGCCAGCTACAGGGGACCAGGACAACAGCAGCCACTACTGGGGACTGGGACACTGTCCCAGCTACAGGGGATAAGGAGAACAGTGACCTCTACCGGGACACAGCGCCAGCTAGAGGGGACAAGGAAACCAGCTTCCTCTGCTGGGGATGATGACAAGTTGCCGGCTACAGGGGACCAGGAGAACAGCGACCCCATCCTAAGACCGGGACGCTGCGCCGGCTACAGGAGAACAGCGATCTCTACCGGAGACCGGGACACAGCGCCAGCTACAGGGGACCAATAGAACAGCGTCAGCTACCGGAGACTGGGACACGGCGCCGGCTACAGGGGACCAGGAGAACAGCGACCTCTGCCGGAGACCGGGACACAGCGCCGGCTACTGGGGACCAGGAGAACAGCGACCTCTACCGTAGACCGGGACACAGCGCTGGCTACATGGGACCAAGAGAACAGCGACCTCTGCCGGAGGCCGGGACACAGCAACCTCTACCGGAGATCGGAACAAAGTCACAGCTACAGGGGACCAGGAGAACACCGACCTCTACCGGGACACAATGCCACATACAGGGGACCAGGAGAACAGCGACCTCTTCCGGAGACTGGGACATAGCCCCTGCTACAGGGTCTGAGGAGAACAGCGACCTCTATCAGTGACCAGGACACAGCGCCAGCTACAGGGGACCAGGACAACAGCAGCCACTACTGGGGACTGGGACACTGTCCCAGCTACAGGGGATAAGGAGAACAGTGACCTCTACCGGGACACAGCGCCAGCTAGAGGGGACAAGGAAACCAGCTTCCTCTGCTGGGGATGATGACAAGTTGCCGGCTACAGAGGACCAGGAGAATAGCGGCCTCTACCGGTGATCGGGACACAGCGCCGGCTACAGAGGACCAGGAAAATAGCGACCTCTACCGGGGATAAGGACATAGCGCCAGATACAGGGGACCAGGAGAACAGCGACCTCTACCGGGGACTGGGACACAGCGCCGGCTACAGGGGACCAGGACAACAATGACCTCTACAGGGGAGTGGGACACAGCTCCAGATACAGGGGACCAGGAGAACAGGGACCTCTACAGGGGACCGGGACATATCACCTGCTATAGGACAACAGCAAGCATAGGGTCCGAGCGCCAACTTCAGGGGGCCAGGACAACAGGGACCTCTACCAGACACAAGAACACAGCAACAGCTACAGGGCTGGCGCAAGGACTTTTGACTACACAGGTGAAGATGTATTTTGCCGCCACGCATCTTCACATGTGTGAAGTGTTTGTGCCTGTGTGTATATCTGTGTGTCTGTATCACTATGTGTGTCATTGTTGTTATCTGCATCTGTGTCAATGTGTGTATCGGTGTATCTGTGCAACTGTATGTGTGTCAGTGTTTGTATTTGTATGTCTGTGTGTGTGTGTCATGGTTTGTATCTTTGTGTTTGTACATCTGTAGGTGTATCTGTGCATGTGTCAGTGTTTTTTTTTTCTGTGTCTTTGTGTGATTCTGTGCATCATTGCATCCGCTTGTGTGTAAATATTTGTATCTGTGTGTCTAACTGCACTTCGAGAAGGAGAGGAGACTAGGGCAGAGTAGCCCTAGGCAGACAGAAAGGGGAGATGGGCCAGAGAAAAACATATATAATTTGAAATAAGAGCAACTATAATAGCAAACATTTCGCTAATATGAAAAGTACAACATATGGAAATGGGCTGCTAAGGAGTACTCAATTGAAAAAAGCCTGGAAACCACTGCTTCTAGGGGACACTAAAGGTATCCAGACCATTTTATATAAATGAACTGGTCTGGGCGTAGATTCCCTGTCATATTAATCATGCGATTTAAAACTTTGTAGCTAATCTTTTGCTGATTTAGCTTTCCAGTATGTCAAACTCTTTTCTTTAAAATAATTTTATTTAGATTTATCTGTCTCTTTATAGAAACAGTTTTGTTTAGCTTTTTTTTTCGTTTTGTACACAATTTAGGAGCGCATTCGAGGCATCTACATAATTATTCCAGTAGCCATTATTAATTGTAACTCTGTATACCTCCCATTGAAAATGAAATCAGAAGACAATGGGGAAAAGTTGTTTACACATTTTAATAAAGTCTCCATACTTAGCATTGGGTAATACACTGCTAGAATATTTAGTTTTTTGTTGATTAAAGGTATAAAGCACTAAGAATTTACACTGATGTTTGACTGTCAGAAACAAGACACATGTGCCTAATGTTATCTACCAGGTGTCCCTATTTAGGGTTCAAATCCCTCTGTCCTTTAATATCATAATGCTCCTCTTTTTAAGAAGCTCCATATTGTTGGTCAGTGTACACCAAAGCTCCACAGCAATAATACTCTCAGTAATATGTCATGAAACTGTTTCAAAATCAATGTGCTTACATAAGTTCCATCGGCCTTATTCTAAATTACATTTTAATTCTACATATTATTAGTATGTCATCTAAATTTCTCGAAATAATCCTGGCCCTCATCACACTCCTGAAAATAAAGTGTCCCTCTTTTTCCATTTGAAATGTTTGAGATGTGCTTTAATGCAGTACCACAATGTTAACCTGAGAGTATCTGAACTAAACTGATGTGTAAGATGGGTGGTGTGGGGCAATGGTTTGAGACCTGTAGGTTTTTTTTTTCGGGTTAACATTTTCTGGGTTTGCTGCCCAATATGTATTATTGTTGAAACCTATAGTACCGTTTATTATTTGGTTTAGATTTGCTGGAATGTTTTATCAGTTAGGTTGGGTGTTGTAGGCTATAAGTGAAACAGTAAAAGCATTGTTTATAACTTAAAGGATAAGTGCTACTTTGTAGACCTATATTTTTCTGCAGATTCTGTCTATACATCTTTTCAAAAAGAGGAAGTCCAAAGAAGATTTCAGCCCACGAAAGCAAGCTAATGGTAGTGCTGGATCCATTTGGAAGATTAGTATGAAACTCCATAGAAAATAAGTGAAACCTGCTAAAAAAAATATTTCAGAGAGTGAAATTACTATAACCGGTTCACTTTAAAGGGACACTATAGTCACCTGAATAACTTTAGCTTAATGAAGCAGTTTTGGTGTATAGAACATGCCCCTGCAGCCTCAATGCTCAATCCTCTGCCATTAAGGAGTTAAATCCCTTTGTTTATGAACCCTAGTCACACCTCCCTGCATGTGACTTGCACAGCCTTCCATAAACACTTCCTGTAAGGAGAGCCCTATTTAGGCTTTCTTTATTGCAAGTTCTGTTTAATTAAGATTTTCTTATCCCCTGCTATGTTAATAGCTTGCTAGACCCTGAATAGCCTCCTGTATGTGATTAAAGTTCAATTTAGAGATTGAGATACAATTATTATTTTTTTTTAATTCTTTATTTTTTGTTGTGCAGGTAAGTACATTGTATAAACAAACGCCACAACAGCGTGCGCGTAATATGCAGGTGAATCAGTGGTGTGAGTACATGCACAAGTTTTGTGATAATTGAACAGGCTTAACATGAGTGTACATAACAACTTACGGTATATATGTTGAGTTGAACACAAAATACACTAGGGTTATGCCAGGTAAGTCTAGCTGAGGTGAGTAGCGTATAAGGTTAACCATGAGCTCGGGTAAACAGGCTAAAGCAGGTTATGTCTGACAATGCAAAGGCATCAGGCGTTATCAAGGCATACTGGGTAGGCTGAACTTAATACCGTCAGACAAAATATGATTCCAGTGTAACACGTTAATCTTTAGTTTGTTCTGTCGCTTAATATCTGCCGGGTACTAGTTCTAGGGATGGAGCATGTTTAAGAAGCAATTTGTGGGTTGTGGATTGAAATAGCATGCCCACACCGAGCTTAGATGGATCTGCGGCTGCGGGAGGGGAAGCTGTCGGTGGGGCCGGTGTGCTCTGGGATGTTTGCCTCCTGGGGAGGTATCTCGCCTTATCAATCTGGCTAGTGTTTCCCAGTGTGTACGAGCTAAGCTCTAGTCATACTGTGGGAGAAAAGTAACGAGCACTACATTTCAACAGTGGGGCATAGTTTCACTGCAAAAGGGATGTTTAGGCAATAGGCAGTCTCTCATATCTTATGGATTAAGACCTTCAGGCTCGTCTCACACAGGTAATATTGCATATTTGCCATCAGTAGTTATGTGTAGAGAGTAGCATTTTATATTAATTGGCATATAAACATCAGAGTTGGTAAATTAAAATTAAAGGAACACTATAGTCACCTAAATTACTTTAGCTAAGTGTATAGATCATTGCCCTGCAAATTCACTGCTCAATTTAGGAGTTAAATCACTTTGTTTCTGTTGCAGCCCTAGCCGCACCTCCCCTGGCTTTGATTGACAGAGCCTGCATGAAAAAAAAACTGGTTTCACTTTCAAACAGATGTAATTTACCTTAAATAATTGTATCTCAATCTCTAAATTGAACTTTAATCACATACAGGAGGCTCTTGCAGGGTCTAGCAAGCTATGAACATAGCAGGGGATAAGACAATCTTAATTAAACAGAACTTGCAATAAAGAAAGCCTAAATAGGGCTCTCTTTACAGGAAGTGTTTATGGAAGGCTGTGCAAGTCACATGCAGGGAGGTGTGACTAGGGTTCATAAACAAAGGGATTTAACTCCTAAATGGCAGAGGATTGAGCAGTGAGGCTGCAGGGGCATGTTCTATACACCAAAACTGCTTCATTAAGCTAAAGTTGTTCAGGTGACTATAGTGTCCCTTTAACCCCTTAAGGACACATGACATGTGTGACATGTCATGATTCCCTTTTATTCCAGAAGTTTGGTCCTTAAGGGGTTAAAAGTTCCCCTGTAATCAAGACCGTTCGGCACTGAGAGCAGGCTGTACTTCAAGGGCTCTATGCTCTTCGTGTGGGGCTGCTTATCCGATGCCCATTAATGGCGGGCTGCTAGGACTGAGACACCCAAGTCCATCACGAGATACAATTATTTAAGGTAAATTATATCTGTTTGCAAGTGAAACCATTTTTTTTTTTCATGCAGGCTGTCAATCATAGCCAGGGGAGGTGTGGCTAGGGCTGCATAAACAGAAACAAAGTGCTTTAACTTCTAAATGACAGTGAATTGACCAGTGAAATTGCAGGGGAATGATCTATACAATAAAACTGGCTAGGGCTGCATAAACAGAAATAAAGTGATTTAACTCCTAAATGACAGTGAATTTGCAGGGGAATGATCTGTACAATAAAACTGCTTTATTTAGCTAAAGTAATTTAGGTGACTATAGTGTTCCTTAATGTTTATGATTTAGTTCACTAATCTTTTAACAATCTGGTTTTGTAAGTGAATACCTTTGATGGCTTATACCACCCGACGTCTCCCTTAAATGTTTGTGGTTCTCCAAACATTTCAAGTTCTCACAAATCGTTTTCCTTGGTACATTCTAAGTGTAAGAAAAACTTACATTATGAAGTTAAGATGCAAAATGGTGTCTCTTACCACCATCTTAAAGCAGTGATAGAATCTTTATGAAATACTCGTTATGACGAATTCCAACCTAGTCAAGAGATACAGAGAAAGTATTTCTCCTCCATCTGACTTTCTTTGACATAAGGCAGAGCTACATTCAGTCCCTGCACCACTGATGGCTACAGGGTATTGGTTGTGTCTATAGAGGGTCTCGCGGGATACCCTATCAACCTCAATGCTGTACTCTGTGACAGTGGTGCCGAAGAGGAGCCTGCCAGATCATGATGGCAGTGTCCATGAGGGACAGGTTCACGTAAGTAAACTCACCTTTACTTGCCCCCGGACCACCAGTGGCCCTCAAACTGTGACAGTGCCCTTTTAAACTTTGCTCATCTTGGCCTGGCTGAAACCTAAACTCACTTGATCTCTGTTCATTCTCCTCTGCTGTCCTCTTTCCATGTTCACATCTCTCAACGTATCTCATTCTATAATACAGTCCTCTGTATTGTTCTGGATAAGGCAGCGCCAGTCAAATTCTGTTCTAAAGGGAAGATGTGTAACAACTCTGGCAAATTTAACTCAACTGCATGTGCATAGTTGTATGTAATCACAAACGTGCACACACCGTTGTTGTAGAATTATTAGGCCCCTTAAAAACCTATAACCATTATTAGGCCCCTTATAAACTATAACCCTTACTGGGCCCCTTTAATACTATATTCTTATATTCAGTTCTCAGGCCTCATAGTTTAAACTTTACAAGATTCCTTTGTTCGTAGAAATAGCATGTCAGCAGAAAGTGCTAGAATCTTCTGATTAAATGAAACACTGTAGCAGATAGAATGTATAATTGCTAAAAAGGCCTTGAGGATGCTAACCTTGAACAAACTAACGTACCAGCTACTCCTTATGGATAGCTGCCAAAGGCCCCCTCCCATCGAGTAAGCTGTAAGCTCCCTCGTGCCCAGCAAGATGGAGCCCAAACCTGTAGGAGCTTGTCATGACGTCAGATGACATAAAGATGTAACACCCAACAAGGAGGGCATTTGACTAACCACTTTGCACTTGAGCCAATTGACAATGTTTTCTTGCTCATATCTTGATTTTTACAATGATGTAATTTTGCCTTTAAAAGGGCCTGCAAGGACCATCAGTCCCACAACTCCCATCATCCTCATCCAACCCATCACCCCGTCCATCTCCCTCCAGCCCCTTCCACCCCTCCAACATGACATCCCTCCGCCCGTCCCCACCCACACACCCTCGTGCCCGCCCATTCTCCACTTCTTCTTCCTCCTCCTTTCGCCTCCCCTATTTCCCCTGCCCCACCTTCTCCTCCTCCTACCCCTCCAGCCCCGCCTACTCCACCCTCTTCTTCCTCCTACTCCACCCGCTTCTCATCCCTCCCCTTCCGCGTCCTCATGCCCATATCCTCTGTATCCTTCCGCCCTTCCTAGTCCCTACCCGTCACCACAGCCCTACGCCTACTCCGCCCAACTGACTTGGCCCCTCTCGTATCCTTATCCGTCACTTCCGCCCTATACACCCACTTCCCCTGTGCCTCCCGTAGTCACGCAGCCAGCTCCTCTTACACCTGCCCTTGTCATGCCCACATCCAACATGGCCGCCACTTCCTCACTGAACCCAAACGTCACTTCCTTCCACGCCTCCAATATGGCGTCCCCCAGTAACACAGCACCTCTTATGCCGGTCCTTCCGAATGATCTCCTTCCATCAACTCTTAGTACACCGGCAGCCCCAGCCGGAGGAGTGCCACTTCTGCCCCCACCCTTGACACCCCAAGTTGTGCGTCCCCCGGGCATTCGGGTGACACAAGCAGATGAATCTAGCTCGGCCGACTCGTTTGGCTCTGGCCACTCGTTTAGCACTCATGGCTACCAGGTGCCACCGGACGCCAGGGAAACTTCACCCCAATCATCCCGGCGTTCTTTAAATGACCCCTTTGGCCGCAGGCTTCAGGGAGGCGAGGCCCCTGTAATGTATGTCACCTTTAACCCAACACAAGCCAGTACCCTGATGAAGTCACTCCCTGACCCCGAAAAACAGCCCATGCCCTTCTACAGAGCAATAGTTCAGATCCAGCAAACTTACTCCGCCGCCTGGCGAGACTTACTGAGCCTTTGTGCCATAAAAGCTGGGGATGCCTACTGGCCTAGCATTGCCCGTCATCTCTGTACTAACTGGTTAGTCAGTGACACAGATTATATGTCCGGTATTGAGTTCTGTGACCAGCTGAAGACCTGGGCTAAGGATAAGCTTGCAGATTTAGTAGCAGGCCTTAACGACATTATTCAGGAAAAAGGTGAATCTGTAGAAAGATTTCATGCTAGACTTTTCCAAGTGTTCACTGACCTAGGGTTTGAACTCAGCAATAAAATACACGCTCAGATGCTTTCCGGTGCCTTTGTCCAAGGCATCAAGGACTCTATACGTAAGGGTATTATTGCTGCCCGCCCAGAGTATAGGGTGGTTCCCCTTGACAAGCTGCTCCTAGTTGCCAGAGGCTTAGAAGCCGCACAGGTTCCAAGGAGACCCCATCCCACTCCCCTTATGGTATCACGTCCACCAATCCCCAAAGGCACTAAGCCTGCAGATGGAATTTGATTCAACTGTGGAGAAAAATGCCATTTTAGGAGTGACTGCCCTGCACCCCTTAAACCCCAAAGATCAAACAGGCCTAAATCTGTCATAAAGGCCCCAGCACCTCCTTCACCTGATTCAGCCCAAGAAGACTAGGATATTGGCAAGCCTGTATCATTAACCCCTGTTATGGCAGTTTCTACAGGGGAACAAGGGGGGCCACTAGCCACTGTTACTTTACCCATTGAAGGCCACCCCACCACATTCCTTGTTGACAGGTGCAGCCCGAAGTGTTCTGCGAGAACAAGACCTGCCTGATTCTTCCTTTCTGTCCAATATTGATGTCTCCTGTGTGGGAGTGGATGGTCTTCCAAGACAAAGTCCATTAACTACTCCTTTGCGGGTTGGCAGCTGCCCTAGTCTGCTTGCCCGTTTTGTGGTGTCATCCACATGTCCCATTAACCTGTTAGGTGCTGATGTACTTTCCCGCCTACAGGCATCAATCACTTTCACACCTGATGGCCAAGTGGAATTATCTTCAGCCCTCTCTGATTCAGACACCTCAGCCTTGTGTTCCTTACCTCTGATGCTTCATCTAGAGACTCCCCATGGTTATGCAGAGGGTATGAGGGACAATTTTCCTGCATCTCTAATGAACAGTGTCCCTAAGACTTTGTGGTCCTCAGGCCCAGAGGACATAGGCCATCTGAAAGTCCCACCAGTGATGGTCAAACTCATTCCAGGGGCAAAGCTACCAAGAAAGTCCCAATATCCATTGAAACCTGCCCAAGCGGCAGCCATTACCAAGCAAGTCCAAGCACTGCTGGAGAAAGGGGCTCTTGTTAAATGTGAATCTCCATGTAATACTCCTTTATTTCCTGTGAAGAAGAAGACACCCAAGGGTGAACCAGAGAAATACCGAATGGTCCAGGACCTCAGAGCAGTGAATGAGGCAACAGTTCTGGACACCCCAATTGTGCCAAATCCGCACACACTCCTCTCTGGCGTTCCACCCTCTTCCAGGTACTTCACAGTGATTGACCTGGCCAATGCATTTTTCAGTGTTCCGCTGGAACCAAGCTGTCAATACCTGTTTGCCTTCACACATGAAAAACAACAATATACATGGACTGTTATGCCCCAAGGGGCACAGAATTCCCCAAGCCAGTTTGCAAAAGCAATGAGTATCATCCTTGACCCCTGGCAGTCTGACCATCCAGAGGTTGTCCTACTCCTTTGTGGAGATGATGTTCCCACAATAGAAAAATGCTCTCTGGATCTCCTCTGTTATCTTGCAGATCAAGGATGTAAGGCGTCTCTCATCAAACTTCAATTCTGTCAGCCTACTGTAATCTTCCTAGGCCACTGCCTGTCACATGGCACCAGACACCTCACACGTGACCGTGTCAGAGCGGTGTTCGCCATTCCACCTCCAAAGAGCACAAAGTCCCTACATGCCTTCCTAGGCCTCATTTCATACTGCAGAGCCTGGATTCCTGAGGCCTCTTTGCTCATGCAACCCTTGTATGACGCTCTCAAATCAGACCCCTTCTGCCTGTCACCAGAGGCACTTGACAACTTCTATACTCTTCAGCGAGCAATTGCCTCTGCCCCTGCTCTTGGCCTACCAAATTATGACAAGCCTTTCAAATTGTTTGTGTCTGAAAGACAAGGCCATGCTACAGGCGTCCTCACTCAACCACATGGTCCTGGCGGACGTCAGAGGCCTATTGGATTCTTCTCCTGTCAACTGGATATCGTAGCCAGCGGCACCCCTTCCTGCCTTCGTGCTGTCTTTGCAGCCCAAGAACTTATTGACTGTACTGGAGACCTGGTTCTTGGTCACCCTCGTACTGTTTTGGCACCTCATGACATTTCTGCAATAATTAACCAAGTCCAAATCAAACATGTCACAGCTGCCAGACACCTTCGACTCCAATGTCGTCTTCTCCTACCTGACAACGTCACCCTTCAAAGATGCCAGGTTTTGAACCCGTCCACTCTTCTGCCACTCCCTGAGGGGGGTACCTATTATGGTTTCATCATGGACGAAGGATACGTCCTACTCCTTACACACACCCTGGCAAAACTGCTCCCCAATTTATCTCCCTGTGACGGGCCTGAATATGCTTTTTGCACCATGTGGTACAAACCAACCATCAACCCTGAACCTCGCTATGAAGATGAACTTTTCCAATTGGTTGAGGTAACTTTAACCTTACAGGACTTTTACTATGATACTGAAGGTAACAGCATGAATTTAGTCCAACTGCCACACAAACTTAAACATCTGTACCACCATTGGGACACAGCCATTCCACATGTCCCTGTAACCAAGTCAAAGACTAAGTCATGGGGTGATCTTGGGCCCATGGCAAAATTATGGGCCACCATGAATGATTCACAACTTCAAGAAAAAGGCGTTGCCAGATACGCATCAACTGAACGTGAGCCTGTAAGAGCATGGCCACGATACTTTCTGGAAGAAGAATTTGAAGACCTGATCATACAGCATGACTATGATCCAGAAACCTCTCATGACTGCTTTGAACAGATGAAAGTGGAAACAACGCACCTACCAACCGTGCATGAGGATCCACTTACAGACCCTGACATCACCCTGTTTGTGGACGGCTCCAGATATGCTGATGAAGAAGGAAAATATCATACAGGATATGCCGTCACCACAACAGATGAAATTATTGAGTCATCATCACTACCATCAACAAAGTCTGCACAAGAAGCTGAATTACAAGCTCTAACTTCAGCATGCAAGATTTCCGAAGGAAAGCGCGCCAATATCTACACAGACTCAAGATATGCACTTGGCGTGGCTCCCGACTTCGGAGTGATTTGGAAAACAAGAGGATTTCTTACCACTGCCGGTACACCAGTCAAGCACAGTTTTGCAATCAAGGAGCTGATGGATGCCCTCCTACTTCCAGAAGAAGTGGCTGTTTTGAAAATAAAAGCACATGGGAAGTTGGACTCAGATGAAGCAAAGGGCAACCATCTAGCTGATCAAGCTGCAAAGCAAGCTGCAAGAGGACCACAGGAAGTGGAAAGAAGAGTGTCCGGAAAAGAAGAAATTCCAAGAAAAGAAGAAATTCCAAGAAAAGAAGAAATTCCAAGAAATGAAGAAACTCCAATATTCACTATGCAGACTCTTCCAACCGACTTAAAGATCTTACGAGAACAACAGGCTACAGTAGCCCCTGAGGAAAAACAAAAATGGAAACAGAAAGGGGCTGTTCTAAAAGATGGAGTGTATTACAACAACCTCAGATTCTGTCTCCCTAAAAGTTTGTACCCAGCAGTTGTTCAATGGGCGCATGGCCCTGCACACTTATCAAAAGATCTGATGAATGCTCTCGTACAGAAATACTATGAAGCTCCTGGAATTACCACGCTGATCAATAACTACTGCAAAGCTTGTGTCATCTGTGCTAAATGTAATCCTGGGAAAACAGCTAAAGTCCCCTCGAAGCACCTGGCTAAGCCCATGTATCCATTCCAAAGAATCCAGATAGATCATATCCAGATGCCAAAGAGCGGCAATTATGAATACGCACTAGTGATAGTGGACGTGTTCTCAGGCTGGCCAGAAGCCTACCCAGTGATTAACATTACCGCCAAAACAACAGCACAACGTCTACTTACAGAAATTGTGTGTAGATTTGGATTGCCGGAAGTCATTGAAAGTGACCAAGGTCCGGCCTTCACAGCATCAGTTGCCAAAGAAATTTGGACTGCTCTAGGAGTGACTCTTGCTTTTACCACCCACAGAGTAGTGGTAAGGTGGAGCGTATGAATGGTACCTTGAAAACTAGAATGCTAAAAATGTCACAAGAAACAAAAATGCCCTGGCCAGAAAGCTTGTCAATAGCCCTGTCCAGTGTCAGACATACACCCAGGGGAAAGCCCTCATTGTCCCCGTATGAGATTCTATTTGGTACTGCACCCAGGCTAGGTTGCTATTTTCCCCAACAACTACAGCTTCAGACTGATGTTTTAGTAGATTATGTGACTGAACTTGCAAGTGCCTTAAACAAAATCCATGCCCAAGTTTTCTCTTCAATTCCAGATCCTGATTCTGACACAGGCAACCACAGTCTGCTTCCTGGTGATTGGGTCCTAGTCAAGAAATTTGTGCGAAAACACAGTCTGGAACCAAGATTTGAGGGACCATTCCAAGTTCTCCTGATCACCGCTACCTCTGTCAAGCTGGCTGGTAGGCCACATTGGATCCACGCCTCCCATTGCAAAAAGACACCCGCTCCAGAGGAAGCTAATTCCGCACAACAATGTACTTCTGGTACCTAATCCTCTTGATTGGCCTCCTTAAAGCCCAGCAAGTGGCCATTACTAAAGATGCTAGTGGGTACACCTTCTGGTATAACTCATCATGTACCCGTGTAGCCACCTTTACTTTTGATTACTGTGATATTGTAGATTGCCCATTCCCTAAATCACAGTTTCAAGCCATTTATAAAGATATACCACAAGCAAAAGACCCCTACATTTGTGTAGTTGACAGACAGTGGGGGCACGATTGTAACCATTGGGGGGCGGCGGGATGGAATGCCGGGCCTGCCTGGGGTTACAAACCAAAAAGTGCTTTATCAAAAGTAGATGATCCAAAGAATGACTTTAAGAAAGCCTGGAGGAAGTACACCTATGAAATTAATGTTAAATATTGAACATCCTGGCCCAGAGGATGCTGGTCAATATGTAATGGGAATGTACTGGAGAAGGGGTTCCTACAATAAACTAGGACATTTCTACCTCAATGATATGTGTCACTCTCCAGAGTGGCAAGGAGCTGTACATATGGTCCCAAATCCGCTGAAACCACATATCCAGTCCTTTAAGGACATGATGGCCATTGCTAACCCTACCTTTGAAGACACCATGGCCGCTGAAACTGGATTTAATGACATTAATTTGTGGTTAGAGTGGATGAGATATAATGCCAACAAGCATAATAGAACCGCATGTTATGTGTGTGGTGGTGCCCGACCTCATCTTGGCACCGTTCCCCTAATCCTCCCTTTAGAAATAGAAGAGTGTTTCTTGAGTCTTTTTGCCTACCGCTATGATTTTAATAGATCCCTCTGCGAGGCATGGACAGCAGAGTACCCTCTCATAGTAGGAAGTGTCAAACCCCCAGATGGAATCACAATCTATAAAGGTAATTACACTTGTTACACCATGTATGATGGGATTGGTAAATTCATGGGTAACTTCTCCAAAGGTTATTGTGCCACCTACAGAACTGTTCCTGTGCACCTGTTACAACACCATACTAGGTCACTAGGAGATATTTACTGGTTATGTGGGGATTTACAGTTAAGGTCTAGACTGGAGTCTGAGTGGTGGGGAGAGTGTACCTTAGTTAAAGTCATCATGCCCATCCACATAATTTCTGATAATCATCTTGACACTCATGATCCAACACACACATCAGCCAGAGCCAAACGGGAAACCCCAGTAAAGGGAAGTTTTGACCCACATGTTTACATAGATGCCATTGGGGTACCTAGGGGGGTACCTAATGAATTTAAAGCTAGAGATGAAGTTGCAGTGGGGTTTGAATCACTGTTCACTATAGTCACTGCCAATAAGAACCTTAACTGGATAAATTATATCTATTACAATCAACAGCGCTTTGTTAACTATACCAGGGATGCCCTCCAGGGTTTAGCCGAACAATTACAAGCCACATCCCAAATGACCTTCCAGAACAGACTGGCCTTAGACATGATTTTAGCCGAGAAGGGGGGGTATGTAAAATACTACCCGACACCATGACTTGTTTCACTTACATTCCAGAAAACACAGGCCCTAATGGTAAGGTCACTTTGGCTATAGAAAAATTAAATAAACTCTCAGAAGAGTTGAAAAATGGTTTGGTTGGATGACTGGTTGGCAAAAAGCTTTAGTTCATATTGGTATGGCTCTACTAATTTTTCTTTTTATTCTTGCTCTTCTCGTTTGTTGTGTCCTCCCATGCCTCAGAAAATTCCTACAGAAGACTGTAGACCAAACGACACCAACCTTTACTCATCTGGAAATTGGTGATCAAGATCTCACATCGCCCTGCATTCCGCTACAAACTCTTCCCTATGACGACGAAGTGCAGAAATTCTAGGGAGGTACAACTAAGGGACAGCTTCCGTCTGTATGGGTTAGCCTACCGTGTGGAGAAGTGGTGGATAAGCCACCGTGGGATACCCATGGGAGTGAAGTGTTCGAGAGCCGTACTGACGGATGAGCTGCAGCCTACTAGGGTCAGATTAGGGATAGACTTGCACTTTGCACTAACACCAAATTAGCGGATATGGGGTTTTATGT
Source organism: Pelobates fuscus (assembly GCF_036172605.1). Taxonomy (NCBI): domain Eukaryota; kingdom Metazoa; phylum Chordata; class Amphibia; order Anura; family Pelobatidae; genus Pelobates; species Pelobates fuscus. Next base: position 86,869,514 of record NC_086318.1, on the reverse strand, counting down.
GTCTCTGGGCTAACAAATCTTCTGATATTAACAAATAAAGTTTATCCTTTTTAGTAATTAACACTCTATAGGGGGGACTGTTGTAGAATTATTAGGCCCCTTATAAACCTATAACCATTATTAGGCCCCTTATTAACTATAACCCTTACTGGGCCCCTTTAATACTATATTCTTATATTCAGTTCTCAGGCCTCATAGTTTTAACTTTACAAGATTGCTTTGTTCGTAGAAATAGCATGTCAGCAGAAAATGCTAGAATCTTCTGATTAAATGAAACACTGTAGCAGATAGAATGTATAGTTGCTAAAAAGGCCTTGAGGATGCTAACCTTGAACAAACTAACGTACCAGCTACTCCTTATGGATAGCTGCCAAAGGCCCCCTCCCATCGAGTAAGCTGTAAGCTCCCTCGTGCCCAGCAAGATGGAGCCCAAACCTGTAGGAGCTTGTCATGACGTCAGCTATGACATAAAGATGTAACACCCAACAAGGAGGGCATTTGACTAACCACTTTGCACTTGAGCCAATTGACAATGTTTTCTTGCTCATATCTTGATTTTTACAATGATGTAATTTTGCCTTTAAAAGGGCCTGCAAGCCCGCTTTTTAACAGATGCCAATAAATTTCCTGAAGTGCTTTTAACCTGAACTCCGTGTGTCAGTGTAAACTTACTTCTGCGTATACGCAATTTAAACATCTCTAATTTGGTCAGGAACAGATAGTCATTCAAACTTATTGGTTTGCCTAAAACATTCCTTTATCACCGTCAAGACACAAAACACACAAACTGACAGTGTGTGCAAGTGTCTGTGTTTCTGACACTTATGCAGACACACGAACTGACACAATGTCACACATACAGAGTCTCACGCACAAATATATCCTGACACAAATACATAGATTCAAAAAAGATGTCTTAAGTGTTGTTTTTGTTTTTTAAGTCCACCCAGTTATCCTTACCTTTGGGAGAGCTGGCATGGGCCCTCTTCCCTGGGCTCTAGTGGAACTACGAGCATTCTTGAAGCACTGCCTGCAGAACTTACTTGTGTGCTCTATAGTGATGTCTGGGTTAGAGTGCACTCACATCTTGTCTACTAGCATCAGTACTGGGTGCTAGAGGGAGCTGTGCAGGCACAGGAAATATAGATCAGACATCCCTTGCCCAACCTCTGGACACTGACATTTGGGCAGATTGTATACTTGTGAAGGGACCCCCCTCGTGGAGTGCCCTCACCCCAGCCCTCGGTAACAAACTTGGCAGTTGGTGACCCAGAGAAAGTCCCATCAGGGGTGCCAAATACTGTGGTGTCAATCAAATCATGCAGGTGGATAATAAAATGATGCCAGATCAAGTATTGCAAACATAGGTTAACCCTTTATGGGCTGAACGGTTTATTAATATTGTAATATGACTCCTCCACAATAAAACCAAAAGTTAATCTGGAGAATGAACTCTGCAAAAAAAAAAAAAACTAAATATGGAGAATGACAGATTAATGTATGCAGAAAGCATGGCTGTAGATATCAAGTCACCTAATTTACGTAACAAAGTACATATGAAAATTAGCTAGAACAAGGCCATAGTTATTTCACCAATTATCTGACTCTTGCCACATATATTGATTTAGCATAGCATATATGACAGGTCCATCTTCACGAAATGGAGTTTATTAGAAAATGGAGATTGCAATGTTAGCTCAAGGGCTAAATACTAGAGCAGCAGAAATGTATTACAACCATAAAGCTCTAATACTTTGTCACATTTCCTTCCTCTTGTGTTCCTTTACTCCACGTCCTCAGATTGTAAGATCATTTTAACAGGGCCCTCTTCATCTGTTGTGTCTGTCTGCATTATTTTGCTTGTCAGTAATTTGCCACTGTATAACTGATACTGCAAATATACTACTACTAATAATGACCTTTAATCCATTAAGTCTTCCAAAAAAAAAAAATGATTAAAAAAACATTTAAAGACAAAAAGGAAATGGGGACACACCCGGAACATTTTACAGGAATGGTGCTGCCGTAGAGACCAAATTCTACACATACAGATTCAGGAACAGCACACACAAAAAATAAATGTTTACATTTTTATAAGGCTACCTAAAATTCCCTATTTCGGAAAACAAATATGGGGATTCAATTCCACTATTTGGTCATAATCTGTTAAGCCCACCGGTATCCCAATATTGGTGGGTCCTACACTAACTCCAATGTGGAAGACAAATTAAAAAGTGGTAGTGCTAATTGAGCTAATGAAAGGGAGGTTTTGGATAGTACTGTCACTCTAGTTATAATTTCTATTTGGTATAGAGCAGATATGATATGCAATGTTAGTATATACATCGCGGCACTAACACTTTAATTGTTTAGTTTTGATACTGCATTTGTTTTGGTAATGTGTGTTTATGACAATTTAGCATAAAATACATATATTCACAATGCTCTTACAACACTACTATTACAGCACTAGCACTATTTAATTGTCTCCCACACTGGAATTCGTGTAGGACCCACCAATATTGGAATACTGTGAAGTAGTGGTGGGCTTAACACATTATGGCCGTGTGGTGGAACTGAATCTCCATATTTGTTTGCTAAGAAATGATTTTAAGTAGCGCTATAAAAATTAAAAATTTTATTATGTGTGCACTGTTCCTTCGTCTGTATTATTATACAGGGTTCAAATTGAATAGTCAGTCCACCAATCTTTGTATCATTACCATGGATATGAAACAGGACGTACCCCACACCCACTCCCCTGGGCGACTTATAACTGCAGCAATTTCTAAAAATAACTGCCATCAATTTATAAAGCAGTTCCACTCATCCCAGATTATGAGTGGAAATGTGACTGTATAAAGATATATGGGTAAGATTAGACCAGAAGCAGCTTGTTAACGTAGTCTCTTCCTGGTCAGTGACAGTCTTGTAGAGGCTATCTTTAATTTTGCTTAATTTTTAAAGCATTATTTATATAAATATTCTATATCAGGACTTACAATTTTAAAAATGGGTCAGAAAATGTTTTATTTAGTCTTGACCAATCTCTTTAAAATAGAGTTCAAACAATTGCTGATATCTATATCCACCCATGGCAATACCCAGACTTTCTTAACTCTAGACAATCTAGTTTTTTTGTTTTTTCAAACAGAATAGTTTTACTGCAGTGTAGATCTTTCTGAATGCCAACATAAGCAAGACACAGGGTATTAAAACAGACTCCTTAAAATAAACACTTGTCATTTGCAGCCACCCCATGCATTTCCTTTACATAAATGATAATTTTGAGAAGAAGTCCTGTATTGTCTTTTAAGAATCTGTGATGATTAATCAGAGGATGGTATTGTCTTGTATGGGTTCATGATGCCTTTTGGGTCTAGCATGCATTTGATTTTCTGCATCAGATTTACAGCTTCTCCTGATTTGCTGTAGTGTATGTGGTCTTTCTTTTTGAATCCAAGGCCATGCTCTGCACTGATGCTACCCTTGTGCTTTGCTGTCCATTCATAGACAAAGGGTTCTAGAGCAGTCATTAAGGTATCACTGTGTGACTCTGCCGTGACATTTAAATGCAGATTTCCATCACCTGAAGGGGAAAAGCATATCAGAACATAAATGTATGCACAATTTATGCACAACTAGATTACTATGCTGTGTGCCCAGACATCAAGTTTCCCAGAATAATTATTATTATATTTATATAGTGCCAACAAATTCCGTAGCGCTTTACAATTGGATTACCCAATTAAATGTTCTCCTAATATATCAAATCTGTTTGTTATATTCATTATTTGTACTATCTGAAAGGACCACTATAGGCACCCAGACCACTTCAGCTCAAAGAAGTGGTCTGGGTACCAGGTCCCCGTAGTTTTAACCCTGCAGCTGTAAACATAGCAATTTGAGAGAAACTGCTATGTTTACATTGAGGGTTAATCCAACCTCTAGTGGCTATCTCCCTGACAGCAACTAGAGGCCGCTTCCGCAATCCTCAATACGAAAATCCCATTGAGCACGCAAAACGTCCATAGGAAAGCATTGAGTAATGCTTTCCTATGGGCGGTTTGAATGCGCATTCGGAGCAGACGTCGGCAAGGGGAGGAGAGGTCACCAGCGCAGAGGGAGCCCGGCGCTGGATTAAGGTAAGTGGCTGAAGGGGTTTTAACAGGGAGGGGGGTAAACTAATAACCCTGTAGTGCCAGGAAAACTACTGAATTTCACAACTAAAATGTATTTTTGAGGGAAGTTTTTCGGATTGTTAATTTTTGAAGGACCTGATCTATAACATTATTATGTTTTATAACATTTTAAATACTTATATAAGGGGGATATTTTTTAAGTTATAAAGGAATTTACATCCAATATAATTTTTATTTCTATGTTTCTCCTGACATTATTTTGTGCATCAATTAACCCATAAAAACAAGAATTTGAGAACACAAAAATCACGTTTAGAGGTTACTGATGACAGTCCTTTTCACATATGTCAATCCGAACACCTTTAAAGTATATTGCAGGTGAGAATGACATAGCTAAGTGGTAAGTACTTAACCTGCAGAGTTGGAGGTACAATTCATAGCAGGGAATCAGACGTATTATTTTCCATTAAAGTTTGCTAAAACCAGTACAGATAAATTGGGTAATAAAACCCAGACATGAAGCAGTGATTGGAAAACTAGCAAAGGATGAACATTGTTCCTTGTTAAAATATTTTAACAATTACTTCCTACACCAACAAGGTATCAGCTCACAGTTTTAAATATATAACCCGATTTCTATTGTGTATAAATAAATCATAGAATTAAACTGAGCAGTTACATCTAGATCAAGATTAGATAGAATCGAGAAACGCAAACTACAAGGAACAATGTGAGCTGTGTAGATAAGTGGTTAGCTGTTGCGGCTCTGAGAGTAAAGCAGTTCTAGAAGTGGTTATAACAAAGTGCTGACTGAAGGAAACTGGTGTGAGATAGTGTAGGGGAGTGTCTGTCTGTCACTGGAAGCCACAGGATGTTTATTTTAAGAGTCTGCACAGTCACTTAGATCATCTCATAGGAACACTACTTCATAATTCTAATGAGAAGGGCAAAGGTACATTCATTCTTTAATGTGATGGATACACATTTTGACTGTGTTTATGAATAAAAAGATTCCTGGCAGAAATACAGTCGTGGCAAAATAGAAAAGTGGTTTCATTATTTATTTTGTGGCATATTCTATTTCTACAAAAACAGATGTAAAAGAACTGTTTTTTTTCAGATTGCTTTATTGAACTGTAGTACTCCACCTTCCTGTTTCTGACATCACATGCACTATCTGTTGCAAATGTGAGGATATAAATCCATAAACATAACATACAGAGTGTTTCCAGTTTGAATATTTTCGCCTTATATTAGAAAGTAATGTGGAACTCTCCCTTTAGAGAATAACCCTGTTACTGTTAATATCTGTACCATTACGAATACATATCATTCAGAATTTTTGTAACTGTTTCATAGATCGGAAAGAAAGCAGCAGCATGCAATTCATGCCATTATATTAACTGTAGATGTCCTTAAATGTGGTATGTTCTCACCTAGATGTCCATAGCCAACTACAGTTTTAGCAGCAGTGCCCAAACGAATCCTTGTTTCTTCAACCAACTCGTACAGTTTTTCCACCGGCATTGACAAGTCATACTTGTACACATAGCCATCATGCGCCAACGCCTCTGTGATCCTCTCTCTGAGAGCCCAGAGACTCTAAAAGGCAAAAGACATCACTTGCCTAAAAGGTAAGTCAGGGATCTCATACGCTGATCTCTCATATGTTGATGTCTTACAACTCCCAGAATTATTTGAATGAAATAGATGGCCAGAGAATAATCAGAGTTGTATTTCACCAACATCTGTGGAGCATGCCTGATGTAAATGTTCTGTATACATGCACAGATGGAATTTTTTAGTGAGCACTATACAAGCATAGCCAATTTTTTTAAAAAAAGTTAAAGGAACACTCCTAACACAATAACTACTACAACACGCTGTACCTGGGGTTGGCCGGGTGCTAGTTTCCACCTCCATTTTAGATACAAAGCACCAGTCAGGAACTTCCATTAGCTCTCCTGAGCTAAACCCTGAGTCAATGATCTAAGCCCTGCACCACTGGGGCTCAGACAGTGAGCTTCTGGAAAGAGCCTCCGTAGTGGAAGCAAGCAATGACATTTGCAAGACCCCAGGTAAGAAGTCAAACAGTTATTAAACGGTTTGAATATTTACAATGGATGTGCACATTGACACTACAGCTCACTGCTTGGAGTTTTACGTTACAGGTTTTCCTGTGTGCCCCCACATGGCTTTCACGTTATAATTTATATCGGTCTATGAACATTTGGACACTATCCCACTTCACACAAACAAGTGGGCAAGAGGGGCAGCTTGTGAAGTAGCCCACTTGCCTCAATGTTCAATGGGCATCTTTAAAACTGCCATTACATAGAACCTTCACGCTCCTTTTCATGTGCGTATAGAACAACATCCGTATTTTAGAATGCAGTAATTAAGATACCGATGTAAAGAACTCCTACCATTATCTTGCTTTGGTCTGTAGCTACTGTCCCCGATGTGATTAAACTCGTGTCCAGGGCCTTGGACAAGAAGTTATTCAGTTTCTCTTCATCATGGTATGCAGAGGATCCAGATGTTTCTATTAGTACGTAGAAGTTGTTGGCTGCAGGTTTTAAAAGGATATTATTTAGCAACATACTTAAAGGAATACATGATGAATATGTCAAGACATTGTTTGCTCAAACGTATAATGAAAGGATGACATGATAATCCAAAACCCATAAACGAGTGTTGGGCTCAAAATATACTTCACATACTAAAAGTGCCATCTTTTGAGAATTCAAGCCTGAGCATTGTGGCTCTCAAGTGGAGCCTTTCTCACCCAAAGCCAGGGTTGATCGGGCTCTGCTAAATATTTTCTTTGATCAAGGTATGTTAGGTATATTTTGAGCGCAACACTTGTTTATAGTTTTTGGATTATTTTGTCACTTTATTGTGATTGCAGCTTATTTTCACAAGCACTATTTATTTATCTAAGCGCTATACACTTTTTGATTATTATACTGAAAGGATGACATTGTCTGGTGGGATTCAACCTCCGTTTGTTCTCATCCACACTAAACATACCAAGAATTCATGGTGAGAATGCAGCGTGTGTGAAACATGCTACGGATCACAATCAAAAGAAATGCTGAAAATAGTTTCAAAAGAGTGCACAGGATGATAAGCTGTGTCTTAAAATGAAGGGTATTATATTATACAAATATGATGAGTTGTGAGCCAGGGGGAGTTTACTAGAACCTCATACACTTAGTGCTGTGTCTGAGTGAAATTTCTAAACATATTAGGAAATAATTTCTATAACAAAGACAATTTAAAAAAAAAAAATGGCCCAATAAAAAACTAATGACGAGACAAGTGTCTGTGATTCAATTTTCTGAATTATCCTAAATAGTTTCACATATGAAAAATAAGATGGTTTGACCATACAGCAGTAATAAGGGTTTCACATTTAACCCCTTGAGTGCCAGCATGCCAAAACCGTGCAGTGGGCCTACATCTGGCACTTAAATGTTAAACCGGTGACAGAGTGTTACCTGGTAGAGGGTTACTGAGCTTGAGATGTTTCTTAACAACCTTCATACATGCGGCATCGAAGAACTCACAGGCAGATAGAATTTCTCCAAGGTGATCCCTGCACATAGTGAATACTTGCAGCACTCTACTGAAACTCTCACAGCCTGCGAGACCAAACAGAAGTGTGTTAAACTGGGACATGTCTGCTTCTGTGGCAAATTCAGTATCGTACAGCGTTTTTATAACTAGGTGAAAGTCTCCCTCACCAAAATAGAATTTCTGAGTATTTCAAACACAGAAAATCTTTATGAAACACTCATACTGACTGCATTTGAATTTCAGTGACATTCCAAAGTAATCCAAAGATAGCATTTGTCTTATAGGCAAAACCTAAATTGACAAAACTTGACAAAAGGCAGAGCATCCACTTCATTAATGCCCACAGCTGTTGTAGGCACCTTCTCTCTCATTTCAAGATGTGGTCAATGGAGGACCTCGCTGGTTACTCAATATTGCACTTTTGCACATGCGCAAGAGTACAGCAGTGACACGGGATCCTGGGGGATAACTTTCTGGGAGCTGAAGAAGGAAGACAGCAGCACCAGCAAGTAAGCTTGTGCAATCTTATTTCTTCAGCTCCCAAAAATTCATCTCCCCTGATATACCTTTATTTCAATCCCTGCCGCCATGCCGCACACCAAGCAGATCATCACCTTCAGGCTCCTTGTATATTTGATTTTGTACGGAAGTCATTTTCTAACAAGAAATCAGAATTTAATATGAAGATTTTGTGTTGATGATAACTAAGGATATTATGAGGGCATTGGCATATACTGTGCTTTCATGCCCAAAGGGATAGGGATAGCCAGAGATAAACCCCTAAATTAAAATATGCAATTATTTCCATCGTCAAACAGTCTTTACAGGTTAAACAACACTAGCGCAAAGAGAATCCTCTCCTGGGCTCTGCCAAATTTTATACGTTGTTAGATCAAGACTCCCTAGCATCGTGCTGTCAGCGTGACAAGGTTATGTCTTACTACATCTTGATAAAGAGAGTTAAATGTGCTTCCCTGCCAGGTATTTTAATGAATAATGGACACAGAAATATGAGTTACTCCAAACAGCACTGCGACAAGTTGTTGTTTGGCTGCCTTGAACCACATCAGTAATTTACAAGCGCTGAAATTCCCTTTTTTTAAGCACTGCGATAAGTGCCTCACAACATACTCCAATCCACCATAATGTATAATTTAGTGCATTGCTGATAACTGCTATGATTTGGTTCCATCCCTGTATTCTAACACATTCAAATAAAATGTAAGTGAGGTGGAACAGCTTTACATCTAGGCACCCCACTCTAAATACTGCCACTCTGTCATAACTGAATTTATTTTGTCTCCAATGTACAGTTTATCAAAGGAAAAAAAGGTTAAAGGGACAGTATAGTCACAAGACCAAACACAGCTTAATGTAGTTGTACTTGCGTTTATAGCATGTCCCTGAAGCTTTTTTTTACTGTAAACACTGCCTTTTTATAGAAAAGGTAGTGTTTACATTACAGCCTAGGAACACCTCAATTGGCACTTCTCTCTCTGCATTGAGACTCTAAACTTCATGCATCTCTGAGAGGAGATGTTGATTGGCCATGGTGGTGTTTGGCATCGCCACCTCGGCCCACCTCATTGGCTGGGATCATGAGAATTGACTATCTCAGCCAATCCCATGCTTTTCTATGGCAAAGCAATGTGATTGGCTGAGATCATGCCAAAAAGGCAAATCGGGAATGGAGCCAGCGCCGACAGACCTGCCCGGCGCTGGAATAAACATAAGTTTTCTGTTTTTTTTTTAAAGAAAGGCTGAGGGGGCGGATGAGGGGCCTAACACGGATTTTAACACTATAGACTCAGGAATACATGTTTGTACAGTATATATCTGCAAATTCCATTAAATACACTTAATTGTTTTAATACTATGGATCATATGCATGAAAAAGCTAAGTTTCAGCCCATAGTGTTCCTTGCAACCTAACTAAAAGAACCAATAACATATATTTTAAAAAAATGTATTTACTCGTAGTTTGTCACAAGCCTTTTTTGAATTATAGTCAATTGAAAAAAAAAAAATCCATAATGGAAACAAACAAACACGAGTGTGATCTTAATAATTCTAATGACTGGGAAAAAAAAAAAAGAGGAGAAAATTGCAGCCTTAGTTTTTAGAAGCCAGATATACTTTACCCAGCAGTGCCACATTGACAGAATTGGGTTTGCGTGGACAGAGAATTGACACAGCTGTTATCAGACCCAAAGTCCCCTCAGAGCCAATGAAAAGCTGCTTTAGGTCGTATCCTGTGTTATCTTTGCGGAGAGAGTTGAGGCAGTTCAGTATGGATCCATCAGGAAGGACCTGACATAAGACATAAATTGTCCTATAAATGGAAAACATATACATTTAATAAACTGTCTATTTCTAAACACCACTTACTGCTTCCAATCCCAGCACACTCCCCCGTAAGGACCCGTATCTAAGAAGTCTGAGCCCACCAGCATTTGTTGCCAAATTGCCTCCAATATGGCAGCTTCCCTTTGCACCAAGGTCTAGAGGCATTGTATATCCGTGCCTTTCCAGATACTGATTCAATACCTCCAATATGCAACCAGCCTGACATACCAGAGCACCTGAAATAGGAGAATAACACATGCAGCATTTTAAACATGCCTTACATCAATTGGGTACATATACATAAGTTAGTTAGGGGGGCAAGAATATTACACATTTTTTGGCTTTTTACTTTTGGGCACCATGATGGGTGTTGCCTGAGGTTTAGCTTAAAATAAAGCTCAAACTCTTACAATTCCACTATTGATGTGAGGTAGAGGTGGGGTAGATATGGCCCGACCATACAATACTTTCCGATGCATTAAAGGAAAACACAATGTTATTAGACTAATTGTCCTGAATAAAAGCATATATCCAAGGCTCTTTGATTGTACAACCTTAATAACCCCCTAGGTGCCACTGAGCATGAAATACAAATTCCTGCCTGAAGAAAATTGCAAAATGTAAACAGTGCTGTTTCAGGAATATGGCATGGTTTACAACAGTAAGGTTGCAGATACAGCTTATTTGCCCCACAATGACTTAATAAAGATGAAATGTTTGTAATGCTTAGAACAGATGGTTCCTTTAAGCAAGTGTTATTAATCATATGCGTGAGATAACAATATTATTATATAGTTGCAGTGAATAGAAAAAACTAGAGCCCATGTTTATAAATAGTACAAAATTAATATAGTTTTGGCAGTGTACATATTTAAAGATAAAAACAAAAAAGGAGATAAAATCACTGACCAGAGACATTATCCAAACTGATCACTTGGTCCATGAGAGCAGTGGAGATAATTATTTCATCAAACACTGGGACACTGCCCCCAACCAATCCCGTGTTGCCACCCTGAGGGGTTACAGCTAGATTCCTTCCATTACAATATCTGTGAATCAAAAGATAAATCAAACACCAAGTACACAGATGGTTATGTTTAACATGGAGAACTGTAGAATAAGTTAACAGTGAAACTTAATCCACATTGAATTAACGCACAGGTAATTACCAAACTTAGGAATCACCAGTACTTCCCTCAAAAATGTTAAGCTTTATTGTAGTATTAGGCACACAACCTAACTAATACACACAGACACACCCAGTGAACACCCAATGTAAAAACATCAAAAAGAGGTGGACTACAACGGAGCCATAACTGCATTCAAATTGCAGCCATATTTTAACTGCTACTCAATAACCCACAGGTGAATCAAAGTAGCCATTTCTAACAAGGTTTGAAGGTGAAACAGTTACATTACTTAGCTTCTAACACAGAGGAGGTACTAACAGAGAGTCCCAGATAAATAAGTATCTTGACCACGTCACTATGTATAAGCCCTGATAAAGGGACGTTTATTGTATCATACACTTAAAGGAACACTATAGTCAGGAATACAAAAAAGGTCAGGTATATCGGACGTTATGGTGTTAAAACCACCATTTAGGTAACTAACTTGCTCCTCTTAAAAGGTAAAAAAGACTTACCTTATTTCCAGCACTGCGTGGATTCTGCCGACGCTGGCCCCGCCCCCAATCTGCCTCTTTGGCTGACATCACCAGAATTAATGATTTCATCCAATACAATGCTTTCGCATTGGTGGATAGCGGTGGAATGCACCATCAAGGCGGAGTTACCATCTTTCCCACATGCTGGCATTCTAAGAGGATTGTGGTAATGAGTGACTGAGACTGAGTTCCCTGATTCTGGGATATTCTGGGTTAATTTTGCAGTTGCTCTTCAGTGAATTAACGCAAAAGTCCAGTGCTCACCTAATGCTATCACTTCGTTAGACACTATACTTTATAGGTAAATATACTTGCCAGGAGGCTTGTGGGTTAGTGAGGTGGCAGTTTGTTATCCAACCACACTGAAAAAAACTGGATGCCGCTGGGGATATGGAAATCCGGTGCTGGAGAGCAACCTTCGAGGTTAAACTGTTCAAGAACGATTTAATCCCTTCAGGTAAAAAAAGCACTGGAGACTTGTGGGCATCACAACAAGGTCATGAAGTTGCAGTTCCTTTACGTTGTTTTTACCCCATGAAGTTCCTTTAAATTGTTTTTACCCCAAGTAATGAACATGTAAAAATTAGTTATATGTTGTGCTAATTTTTTTTCTTCCAGATTTTAAATAATATTGTATTGTTGGCTGTCCTGAAACAGCCCGAGCATTCCACGTAGATCAAATTACTCTCCTATAGTGCAATGTGTGCGAGGGCACATGAGCACATACAGCATTTCAAAGCAGATAACCAAGCATGAGACAGCATGTAAAATCATGGGGTGATGTTATCACACTGGGCTCAGATGTGCTGTTAGATATGTGTAACTGAGGATTTTAAAAGCACATCTCATTACTATAACCTGACTGTGGCGAAACCAGCTTTGCCACTGTGAACTGGAGAGGCCTGGTTGCTAGCCTCCTGCCCTGCGACTACGGCCCCTGGACATATTGCTCTATAAAAACTCTATTTGGGCATGTAATAATTTATATTGCTGCTACCGGCCCTTTAAAATCATCTATGAACAGATTGGGACTTTTGGGACTACTGTCCCTTTAAGACTGTGAAGCATATTCTAGTGTACTGCCTGTAATATTGTATATGTATTCATGTGTTAAGTTTAACCTGGGTGATATGTATGCAGCATTCATCTCATTGTTCGGTAGAATCACTCCATTCATTATATTGAGTGAAACTACCGAACAACCAGACCACCCAGGCAGGGCCGCCACCAGAAATTTTGGGGCCCCTAACTCAGCTCAGGGTTTGGGCCCCCTGGGGCCCGCCTCCAAATACCGCCCACTGGGTCCACACACAGACACAAACGCACACACTGATACAAAAGGACACAGATACATACTAACAGACACACATACTGAAACAGACATACACGCATACAGGCATACATACTGACACACACATACTGAGACATACACACAGGCATACATGACAGACAGACACATACTAACATACATACAGACACACATGCAAGAGGACATAAAGACACATACATACATACAGACACTGACATCCATACACACATTCATAATGGCATACAGACATACACAGACATACATTCATAATGGCATAGAGACATACATACATACAGACTGACATACATGCATATATACAGACATACTGACAGACATACATGCATACAGACATCCATACACACAGACCTACGTTCATAATGATATGCAGACATACATACATACATACATATATACATATATAATGACATACAGACATACATACATGCATACAGACATACATGTATGCATACAGACATACACAAACATACATAGGCAGACATACATACGTAGACATACATGCATGCAGTCAGACAGACATAGACATACACACAGACATACATACAGACATACACACAAACATGCATCCAGACATACATGCATCCAGACATACATGCATCCAGACATACATACATACAGACATACATGCATACAGACATACATACATACATAGACATGCGGACAGACATACATGCATGCAGACAGACATACATACACGCATCCAGACACACAGACATACATGCATACAGACAGACAGACATAGACATACAGACAGACATGCATGCATCCAGACATACATACATACATACATAGACATACATGCATACAGACATACACATACAGACAGACACATACATGCATACAGACATACATACACACACATGCATACATACACACAGACATACAGACATGCATGCAGACAGACATACATACATACATACATAGACATACAACATGCATACAGCCATACACATACAGACATACATGCATACACATACATGCATCCAGACACACAGACATAGATGCATACAGACAGACAGACAGACACACAGACAGCCATGCATGCATCCAGGCAGACATACATACATAGACATACATGCATACAGACATACACATACAGACAGACAGACATGCATACAGACAGACATACATACACATACATGCATACAGACACACAGACATACATACATAATATGAGTGGCAACAAACAAGTTAGGTTTTTAATATGTCCAGGAACATTATGATATGATGTTTAAAGTAGAAATATTTACATCAGTAGGGTGAGGTTTTGAGGTTGCTGTTTCTTTGACATACATACATAGACATACACACAGACATACAGACAGACATGCATGCATCCAGACAGACATACATACATACATAGACATACATGCATACAGACATACACACAGAGATACATACATAGACATACATGCATGCATACAGACAGACATACACAGACAGACAGACATAGGCATACAGACAGACATAGGCATACAGACAGCCATGCATGCATCCAGACAGACATACATACATGCATACAGACATACACATACAGACATGCATACAGACAGACAGACATACATACACATACATGCATACAGACATACATACAGACAGACACACAGACATACACAGACAGACAGACAGACATGCATACAGACACACATACATAGACATACATGCACACACACAGCTCATTTTCCAGCCACCCTCCTGTCTCTTACATTTTCTTTGCAGGAGGGTGGCTGGGGATGATGGGAGTCGGCGCTGCTCCCTCTTCAATGCTTGGCTCTCCCTCTTCACGGCTGGGCGCGCGCGCTCCTCCCGCGCGGAGTGAGCTGGGAGGAAGTGACCACTTCCTCCCAGCAGCACTTGCGGCTGCTTTTTTTTTTTTTAAAGGGGCCCGGTCGCGCTATACAACGGCCACAGCGCTGACCGGGCCCCTGAAGGAGGGGGCTCATCGGGTGGCCCTAAGTGTGTGGGACACCCGATGGGCCCCACACGTGGGGCCTGGGCGCCCGGGCCCCCCAGGGCCGCCGGGCCCGTGACAACTGTTATGGTTGTCACCCCCTGATGGCGGCCCTGCACCCAGGAATAAGGGTGCCTCCAATTACCGTTTGCAACAATGTTGCAAACAGGTAATTGGCAATCCATGTAATGTATTCTTTGTCCTCTGGGTGGCCGCCATTCGGGAAACAAACACGTGGCGGCGGCCATCTTAAAGGGACACTCCAGGCACCCAGACCACTTCGGCTCATTGGAGTGGTCTGGGTGCCAACTCCCACTACCCTTAACCCTGCAAGTGTAATTATTGCAGTTTTTTTTAAACTGCAATAATTACCTTGCAGGGTTAAGTCCTCCCCTAGTGGCTGTCTATTAGACAGCCACTAGAGGGACTTCCTGCTTCATAGCACAGGTTTTCTGTGCTAGAGCATCGCTGGACGTCCTCACGCTGTGTGAGGACCTCCAGCGTCGCTCTATTCCCCATAGGGAAGCATTGAAATTCATTTTCAATGCTTTCCTATGGGGTGCACTAATGCGCATGCGCGCATTAGGTCTCCTCGGCCGGCGGCGAGATCAGTCTCGCCCACCGGCCGACGTAAGTAGAAGGAGGAGCGGCGGGGGAGGAGGAAGCAGCGACGTGGGACCTGTCGCTGCCCCTGGTAAGTCACTTAAGGGGTTTTCACCCCTTCAGCAACTGGGGATTGGGGGGTGGGAGGGAGAGGGACCCTCCAGTGCCAGGAAAACGGATTGTTTTCCTGGCACTGGAGTTTCCCTTTAAACTACCGAACAGCGGTGTTTTGCCGTCGAGTGTCTGGAACTGAAATCGGACACTCGACTAGGCAAACACCGCTGAGACCTCCAGACTTCCAGGATTTCGTGGGGAAACTACCGAACGGGCCGCCGTTCGGTAGAAAGAAACGTACGAACTAGGGGATTCATGCGAATCCCCCTTAGTCTCTATAACACCAGTAATTCGTCTGTTTCATTCACTTGTTTGTGACCGACCGCAGGGCCAAAATGCATGGAACTGTTTTCGGATACTTTACCCATGCGGTCGGTCAAATCTTTGGAACCTCATATCTCCCGAACCATTCATCCGAATGACCTGATTCTTGAATATGTTGTCCCCCTGAATAAGGGCTATCAGGGGATACCTGTTTTGGAGGTGTAGCATATGTATTTGGGGTACATCCAGGAATTGGGGAAAAGGGTGTACGGTATAATTATGTTAAGTGTTAATCTAAGGGGAGGAAATGTGTGGGAGGTACATCCATGTGATTGGTTAATTTCATCCTCCCCCTGGGAGTGTCCTGTATGTACTTGTTTGTAATAAAAGCCAGACTGGGTGTCCCAGTCCTGAGTTCCTGCTTAACCCTCAAAGCGATGTGTCGTCTCGTTCTTTGGGGGAATGGGATTGTATGCTGACTGCCAGGAGTGTAAGCTGATGTCTGCTTTTCTTGTTCAGCTGTCCCAGTGTTCGTGTGTCTCCAGTCGGGAGAGTGGTGTTTGCAGTAGCTGCCTGTGCATCTGGAAAGGGGATTATCGCCTAAACTGGGTTTTATCCTCTTGTAAGTGAAACGGTCCGTTACACTGACTTTTTCCTATGTACCAGAATGCATTCTTAGCATTGAAAAACCATCACACTACTTAACGGGGGTATCCTCTTTTCTAGCAGCATTGGGACTATTAGCACCAAGCACTGACATGGCCACAAAAGCTACTCCCCATGCTTGAGTTCCTAGCTTTATAGCAATTTTTTGCACCAAGGGATAGGGTGGAGCTGACCTCGGTACCTGACTACAAGTGGTGGTGGTGGTGGTTAAGATCATATTTGTTCAGCTGTACGTTTTGCATTTTGTCTTTGATTGTATGGCATTATTGTATAGGAGCATTACATGTTCGAAACAAACTTGTGCTGTGACAGACCTGTCTCCATATACAAGACATTTTTCAGTGTATGCACTATAGTGCAAAGTTTCAGTTATACAACTTGAATACTACTGGCGACAATTCAATCACCGATGCCCCTATTCATTGGGTACATATGCCCCACAGCCTACACCATATGGGCAGGTCACCACTGCCATTATCTGACCTGTTGTAGTCAAGTCTCCCATCTTTCAGTGCTTAGTGTTTCTCGTTGATATTCTAGCCCCATATATGGGCCCCATTTAATAGTACCTACATTTATATGCAGTTAATAATTTCCATTGTGTCTATCACAACATATTTTTCATTATGACTAAAAGCACATATAAGTGCTATAATAAAGTTAGAAATACAAATGCACCATAACACCAGACCTGGAGTCCAGAATAATAAGTACATTAAAGAATTGATAATCACTAGAAAATAAATCACAACCACTTGGTAGGCACAATGAGGGAACACATACCTAACTGAAAGTGTGTTGCACCATTACTTTATTGATATGATTATAAATGGAAGTGTGTGCGAGAGAGAGAAAGGAGAAGTGTATGTGCTCTTCTTTCCCCTTCTGCTTATTATGCCACTGGCTTCCCTTTCATATCATTGTCCTTAAAGGACCACTATAGGCACCCAGACCACTTCAGTTTAATCAGGTGGTCTGGGTGCCAGGTCCAGCTAGGATTAACCCTTTTTTCTATAAACATAGCAGTTTCAGAGAAAAAGTCCAGTGCTCACCTGCTATGTTTATATTTGGGTTAATCCAGCCTCTAGTGGCTGTCTCATTGACAGCCGCTAGAGGCGGTTGCGTGCTTCTCACTGTGAAAATCACAGTGACAAGACGCCAGCGTCCATAGGAAAGCATTGTGAATGCTTTCCTATCAGACTGGCTGAATGCGTGCGCGGCTCTTGCCGCGCATGCGCATTCAGCCGAGGAGGAGGAGAGGCGGCGGAGAGCTCCCCGCCCGGCGCTGGAGAAAGAGGTAAGTTTAACCCCTTCCGCCTCCTAGAGCCCGGCAGGAGGGAGACCCTGAGGGTGGGGGCACCCTCAGGGCACTATAGTGCCAGGAAAACGAGTGTGTTTTCCTGGCACTATAGTGGTCCTTTAATGTCCCTGTATGTCACAGTCTCCCTTCAACTTTGCTTGACATCCCCCATTGCCTTCCATGACACTGACTCTCATTCCTCTCCATATCACTCCTCTACCCATGTCACCCTCATTTCACTGTCTGCCTCTTTTTTTTTTTTTGTCAATCTTTCTTTTATTAGAGGCAAATAAGATGGGATACATAAGAGAAATTGGGGGAAACGGCCAAATGAATTACAGTATAGGGTCAGTACAGCAAGATTAAATGACATTTCCTGAATTGCGGTGCCTCAATTTTTACATTTTTGTCGTTAAAACCTTAGTTAGGAAATACAGGCTAAGGATCATAAGATCCGGTAGGTAACATGCTAACATATTAGAGGTCCTACAGTTAATTTCACATGCGTAGACGAGAGGCTCACAGTTTAAGTATAATAGGAACAGGATAATGTTACATGCGAATAATACACTCTGTTTAAATGAATAAGCTTTGGATAGAATAAAGAAGCAGGTTCAATAATTCCCTGATGCATAGGTTTAGGTCAAACAGTAGGAGTACGCTAACACAATAAACGATGTAGGGTCAGAGATTACAGGCTACTAATTAAACAGGGTTGAGCTAGAGTGACCACCCCAGGAAATAGAGAGTCGCTAACGAGCTGCGCATACAGTAGTAACTATAGAGTACACCTCAATATTCACGCAGTTGCTAGTTAGTAAATAAAGGCAGAATCGGCGTTGAAACAGCTAGCAATATGCCTATGACAGTGCATGAGAGGTGAAGTAAGTAATTAGCATACAGTTAAAGCAAGGTAGACAATCTGGGGAGAGACTAGCTGACATGTTTATAACACAATATGTTATTTAAAAGTTAGTTAGCCTTAGATGATTCATACAATAGATAGTCACTGGTGTCTGGGGTTCGTTCAAGTGTCTCTCGAGTGTCCTGCTGCCCAGTACAGCCCATGTGTTTGGTGAGTGGCTTGGCAAAGTCGGTCCTGTGTAGTGCCCGGTTCTCAGCGCTGTCAGAGTGTGTCGGTTAACGTTGCTATCATCCGACGCCTTCTCTCAGGAGGCAGCTTGGGTTCGCCTGTGGGATTCCGCATGTTGCCACGTCGCAGGTGCGAGGGGGGAAGTCCCTCCAGCCCCGGGCTTGCGTGCAGTCCGGCATCTCTCGGCCACTTACTCGGTTGCCCCTTGGGTTCGAGTAATCTCCACTTGCGGGAGGGACGGAGGGTTTGAGGGCTGCTCGACGCTTGGGAAGCTTGGTCCTCCGCCCGTGTGGGTGATGCCTCTGGGCTCTCGGCCCTGCGGTCTGCCGCCCGGGTGGGCCAGGGTGTGGGTGAAGTGGCTGGTACGGCGGGCGTGCGCCCGAGGGCCTCCCCTTCGCCTCCCGTGGCCTGCGTCTCTGCTCACTGACTGGCTGTGATGCGGTTGGTTCAGGACGGGACCTCAGTTGCCGGTCCCTCAGCTTGTCCCAGAACCTGGCGAAGATGGCGTCTAGGCGCTGAGAGAGGTCCGGTGGTTCCAGTGTCTGCCTCTTTTAATGCCTTACTTGTCCCTACTATACTACTGTCCTGTTATATTATTTCATTTTTTCTAAAATGATCCTTCTCGGACTCCTTAATAAAAGCAGCAAACAGGAACTATATAACTATATCCTCTAGTGTAGTAGTTCCCAAACCAGTCCAGTATTTAGGGATTACTCAGTTGTGTCTAAGGAGTTTTAAGAAAAAAAAAAAAAAAAAAGACACCTTGACATAACTGGGTAATTCCTAAATCCTGGATTGGTAGGGGTGCCTTGAGTACTGGTATGGGAATCACTGCTCTAGTGAAAGCTCAGTCATATCAAGGTGTGCTTCTACCTGGACAGTTGACCTTCAGACTATATTTCAGTAATACAGGATACCAGGATGTGACGTTATGCATCACAACATAGTGATCCATTCATAAATTGAGATGGACGTTGGTGCAGCTCCGTATCATATTCTGGCAGTGGCTTTGCACCTGTTACCGCACTGGCTCAGATACAGAAGATGTGTTACTGGGTTATCTACATCCTCACTGGGTAACGGCAGTGGAGAGAGGAAATAGAAATGTTGAGCACTTTCTTTGTAATAACATAATACTGTCACACTCACAGTGACAGTAAATGACTTGGAGAAATATCAAAGATCAGTTCATAGTCTTACCTCAAAATCTCAGACACTTCTTTTGTATTTCGAGGTTTAAGAAGTACCTTACCGTTGCCTACAATAAATCCAGATGGCAGAGTTATCAGTGCAATGCAAAACTGAACATCTACTATGAATATTTGTAAATTATGTTAAACTGGTACAAAACGGCCATCTTCCTGCCTAATTTTACAATGATTTACATACATGGATATGACTTATTTCTTTCTTAATAGAACCTAATACCTTCCAGAAAGAGAAAAACACACTCTTGCTAGTGTTAGGAATTCCATTTCCATCAACATTTGGACTTCTTTATGAAACCATGAATAGTTAGAAAATGTGCAGCACAGGAGAGGGAGGTGTAGTAAAAGATATCACCTGAAAACCCTTCTTTGTCCTCAGACTGAAAACTTTGTATTTAGTTGGCCAATGGGACTTTGCTGATGGCTGACAGAATAGGTTGGAATTTACTAGAGACTAAACTTGTCTTGGCTGGGGATGAGTAGAAGGTGAAAAGGGCATAACAGGACCAGAAACTAGGACAGTTGTCTGAACAAAATATTTTTTTGCTGGCAAATCTATTAGACAAGAAAAATGTAGAAGATCAGATTTCAGCTACTGCACTTTCACAACTAGCTGTTCTGAGCTTGGCACGTAAGATTGATAGCACTAATGAAGTAAAGGACAGTCACATATGAGGGGTAAAACACTATCACAGACCTTTGGTTAAACAGTCTCTTAGCGATTTTCAAGCCTGGTTCAGTAGAGACAAGGATCAAGGGGGAATTGTGCTTGCTAAAATATTAGGTGTCTTTATGAGTGTCTGAATCTCCAAATTATTTTTAGCTAAGGATTTGTTTTTTTTGGTTACACATTTTCCATTCTTTTGTCTTTGTAATTTTGGATGTGGTGTAACTTTACAGGTGAGTGGAATCCTGTTGTGCATTTAACATTTATAAAACAATAAAAAGGCTATTTTGCACTAAGTTGGGTCGAGCATCATTATATTGTGAAAATAATGGTACGGTCTGCACTGTGAACAGAATTTAGCACTAAAAAAAATCAATATGTCCAATTCTACTGTAGCATAAAGTGTTGTACGCAAACACTATCTGGAGTGCAATCATTTGACTAACACAGTCGAAGAGTTAATCTCAGTGTGTAGTGACTCTGAAACCAGAAAAAAAACACAGATACCAAATTGTTAATGGAAGGGGCTGTTTTACATGTGATTTCTAGTAAATCAGCATCTACAATAATCAACGTATACCATGTAAATGCTCAAACAATGCCAATTCAATATCCTATTCTACACAATATGTTTGTATTTATACTGGCATTCTGTATTTATACTGGCATTCAACCATAACTTTAAAATAAGCAAAGACAACTAGCGGTCTTGTGATTGCATGCATCTTACCACGCACTGTTCGTAGCCAATCTATGTTGTGACTTTTTAGGACTTCTTTATCGGTGACTACTCGGCCTGGAACCACTTGCTCAAAGTAGTTGAGATCCTGGGCTGTGACTTCGGAGAATGGTAGACGGGACACATTATATCTGTCCCCAGTAGGAGGAGGGTCTGCAGGTGTCACACAGAGGAGCCTGCATCCTGAAGGAACTGTGACTTTTCTCCATCTAGCCATGGGTATTCTAATGGTCCTTGTCATTGCCCATGTCATAGAGCAGAATTTGAGAGTCCCCCTCATTGCAGAAAAAAAAAGTAATCTGACCTATAATGGATAGACAGTATAGTGTAAGCACGATTAAATATGGAATGATACCACTGTGTGACTGTAAGTGGAAATATGTTTAAAACACAGCCAGAATCTGTGTTAGCAGAGAAACACAATATTGTTAAGGAAGACGATCCATGAGATATAAAGTGACACTAGTCACCAGAATAACTACAGCTTAAAGGGAAACTCCAGTGCCAGAAAAACGATCCGTTTTTCTGGCACTGGAGGGTCCCTCTCCCTCCCACCCACCAATCCCCGGTTACTGAAGGGGTGAAAACCCCTTCAGTCACTTACCTGGGACAGCGGCGATGTCCCTCGCCGCTGTCTCCGCCTCCGCGACGCTCCTCCTAATGATTACGTCGGCCGGTGGGCGAGACTAATCTCGCTCACCGGCCGAGGAGACCTAATGCGCATGCGCGGAAATGCCACGCATGCGCATTACGTCTCCCCATAGGAAAGCATTGAAAAATCATTTCAATGCTTTCCTATGGGGTTTTGAGCGACGCTGGAGGTCCTCACACAGCGTGAGGACGTCCAGCGACGCTCTAGCACAGGAAACCTGTGCTAGAACCCAGGAAGTAACCTCTAGTGGCTGTCTAATAGACAGCCACTAGAGGTGGAGTTAACCCTGCAATGTAAATATTGCAGTTTATGAAAAACTGCAATAATTACACTTGCAGGGTTAAGGGTAGTGGGAGTTGGCACCCAGACCACTCCAATGGGCAGAAGTGGTCTGGGTGCCTGGAGTGTCCCTTTAATATAGTTGTTCTGGTGATTTTAATCATTCCCTGCAGGTATTTTCATGTGAACACTGCCTTTTCAGAGAAAATGCAGTGTTTACATTGCCCCCTAGGGACACCTCTAGTTGCCACTCCTCAGGTGGTTACTAGAGGTGCTTCCTGGGGCAGTGCTGCACTATGTGCATGGAGACGCTGAACTTTCCACATAGAGATGCATTGATCCAATGCATCTCTATAAGGAGGTGCTGAATGGCCAAGTCGGCTTTTGGCACTGCCCTGTCTCCTTTCCAATCCAATGTTTTACCAATGGGAAAGCATTGGATCTTCCGAAATCATTTAATTTCGAAATCTGATGATGTCGGCAAGGAAACAGATCATGGGTGAGGCCAGCAGTGGTAGGCCTGTGTAGCGCTGAAAAGAAGGCAAGTTTTCACGCCGTTTAGGGGAGTCAAGCCACCTAAATGGACATTTTAACACTATAGTGTTAGGAATACATGCTTGTGTTCCTCGGGGACACTATAGGCATGTACACCGCTGCAGCTGATTGAAGTGGTCTGGGTGCAGTGTCCCTTTTACACTTAGTGCTGCAAAGAGAAACTGCGATGTTTACATTGTCACTCTGCGTCTGCCTCCCGTGGCTGTATACGCTTTGCATGAGGACATCCAGCGTCAGATTATTTCCCCCAATAGAAAAGCATTGATTGATTATTTGTATTGATTGATTATTTGCATTGATTGATTGATTGATTAATTGCATTGATTATTTGTATTGATTGATTAGCCGCATGTGTTGGGAATATATGAATAAAGCTTAGTATTCCTTTAAAGGGAAACTCCAGTGCCAGGAAAACGATTCGTTTTCGCACTGGAGGGTCCCTCTCCCTCCCACCCCCCAATCCCCAGTTGCTGAAGGGGTGAAAAACCCTTCAGTGACTTACCAGAGGCAGCGACAGGTCCCACGTCGCTGCTTCCTCCTCCCCCGCCGCTCCTCTTTCTGCTTACGTCAGCCGGTGGGCGAGACTGATCTCGCCCGCCGGCGAGACCTAGTATTGCCGCGCATGCGCACCCCATACTAAAGCATTGAAAATGAATTTCAATGCTTCCCTATGGGGAATAGAGCGACGCTGGAGGTCCTCACACAGCGTGAGGACGTCCAGCGACGCTCTAGCACAGAAAACCTGTGCTAGGGACCAGGAAGTTCCCTCTAGTGGCTGTCTAGTAGACAGCCACTAGAGGTGGAGTTAACCCTGCAATGTAATTATTGCAGTTTAAAAAAAAACCTGCAATAATTACAGTTGCAGGGTTAAGGGTAGTGGGAGTTGGCACCCAGACCACTCCAATGAGCAGAAGTGGTCTGGTGCCTGGAGTGTCCTTTTAATAGTAAGCCCGATTGGCTGCTCATGGCACACTCGCTGTATGGCAGGTCACAGCTCCCTTGGCAGTAACAGGCTGAGACACAGCTTACCCTCAGACTAACCCAGGACACCGCACCTTATACCGGCAGGAGGGCGGCTAGAGGACATGCATGGTGCGAGGCTGCCATGGGGCGGGCGGGATGGAACTAACTGTCTGGATAGCTATGTCAACAACCCCACGCATTCACATGGAACGCACACACCTCTGGAAAACAGCCAGCCAATCACAGATAACCTATCAGGCGCCGATGCAATCCGCCAGCCAATCACTGCTCACTAATCAGACTCCTTTGCAATCCGCCATCCAATCACTGCTTATTAATCAGACTCCCCTGCAATCCTCCAACCAATCACAGCGCACCTCTCACACGCAACTGTTACTTGGCAACCAATCACTGCACATCTATCAGGCAAAAATCAATCCTGTTAACCAATCACTGCGTGCTTCTTGCTAAACACCTCTTCTGGCTAATTGCCAAGCAGCCAATCATGTAGTCTATGTCTATGCAGCCAACAGTCCAACCAACGAACAACCAATCACCGCGCGCCTCTCTCACAGTAATGCGCGGAGACCCCATTGGACAAACACTGAGCTGCCTTTGCGGCAATTGGCTGCGAGCCGATTACTTTCGGTAACAGCGTACCCTCTGCTGTGGGAAAGATTGCGCCCACCGACAACAGGAGCGAACGGCGGCGGCCTGGTACCGTGACAGGCGGGACCCTCGGCACCAGGAGCGGGCAGATCGTCAGACTCGCCCTCCCTGGGGCTGACTCTAGCGTTCTCCCATTGGGGATTATTCAAACTGGAGCGATTTAATATTCATAGACAATCTTTTAATATTATATATATAGCGCTCTATTTCAAAATGTAAAAAAAGTGTTTAAAATATGTATTAAAATCGATTGAAAAGGGCACAATTTCGGTTAAAGCTGCAGCTCTGGAAACATTCTCCAACTGTTCTATAATCACAGCGTTTAATATATATATCTCCTCAATCACCGAATATAAAAAGCCCAATTTACCCGCTACAAACCTGGCTCAGGCCTCTGCTCCGATTGGAAGTCCAGCCCCTGGTATGGGGGAAGTCCTAATCATTACCCTGAAGGCAGTGACCTGTGCTGGGAATACCACATCCCACCACAAGTACAATTATGGAAATGTCCCCTTGTTTTAGACCGCAATACCATTTTTGTTTAAGTTATAGTGATATGGCAGGGTATACCAACATTGTGGCGTGGCCCTTTGCCAAGAGTGAATGTTATTATACTAAACATATATTTATACTGACGATTTGTGTACACATCTCAGGCCAAAGCCCATGCGCATGCTGTTAACATTCTCCGAGTAATCGGTTATTGGCGCAAGCACCACTATGTACAACAAAGATACCTTTTTCATACTGTTTGAAATTATGTATCACCTTACATTGCTAAACCCTGTAAAGGTCCTTTCTTAGTGTGTGTGGGGAAAAATAAATCAGGAGTCTAGAAGTCAGATAAAAACTTTTATGTATGGGATATTTCACAAATCGAGAAGACAGTTCAACAAGCAGAACAGATGTGAACAGTGTGTGTGTGTGTATATATATATATATATATTCCTTCTACATGTAAGGTCTTTCCATATTACAATTAAGACAGCACAAAAATATTTTATTGATGACAAAATATGAATCTAACACTATCCAAAAATACAGACATTTCATTCCAGCATTATGCTTCCAATAAACATTTTGTAACACAGCATTTAACAGCTTTTCAAAGCAGAGATGTGTGGTTAGATATGAAAAATATATACTTAGCAATTCGTTTTCTGTGCAACGTATAGGATAACCAAGGGAACACAAATTGAGAATCTTACCATGTTAGATTAAAAGGCGCTCTTTCAAAAAGGATTCTGTTATGCATTATATGGCAGTCACATTCATAGCAAATCGTCATACATACATGTATGTCAAACATACAGTCTGCAAGCAGACTTTACAAATACTTCCTTTATCAACATAAGATAACATTCTTCTTGGCTAGTGCAATTACATATTGCTTTTCATTAAGACATCACATGGGAGAGGTTAAACTAAACTATTTAAACCCTTTTATTATAACTCCGCTAGTCTTGACATATAACCCAAAGAGCACTAAGTATCAGTTTCATCACGTAAAATTCTGTGTGCATGTCACTTGTGTCTGTAAAACAGTGCAAAACTATTTTATTTTTTGTAAACATAACAAAATTTTAGTACATTCATGTAATCACATATTGCTGCTCTTAACGATGTAAAATGTGATTATATATTCTCTTATGCCTCTAAAAGTTCTAGATGTAAAGATCAGCAGTAACTCATGAAAGTGCAGCATCAAGGTAGAGGCCTGAATGTGAGGGTGCTTGTGGTGAAGAATTCTAGATACCATAAACCCAATGGGTCAACATTGGTGCACTTTACAAAGGATAAAATAGGATTGAACATGAAGGCTGGTAAATTTACTCCCTCCCGATAGAGTTGACAACTCCATGTTGTCGACTGACTTCATGCCGCAAAACACCACTTTTGTTGCACTGCCCAGAAGCAACAAAAAGGTTATGGCCAGGAAAGTCTGATGAGCTTGGCACCCTAACCTAACATTGCAGATTAAGACAGAAAAACTGGAAATCCATCACATGCATTTTGAATTACCATATATATCCCTTATGTCTTGGTTCTGGCAGAGTTTCAAATCTTCATAATTAAGAAAACTCAAAAGAAAACAAAGTTGCTGTTATTATGTTGGTTTCACGAGGAATGAAGGCAACATTCCAATATGGAGTTGTGTGCCTTCAAGATGTTGTCTTGGTATGCGTAGATAAGGCAGACGTGAAGGCCTCATAATAATGGTGAAGAATAGTGTCAGGTAATGGCTTTTGGGTATACCCAAAATCTCTCACTGCAACTTTGTCATTTGAGTGTTTTGTGTTTTTTTCCCTATTAAAAAAAGGAATACTCCAGGCACCATAACTACTTAATCTCAATAAAGTGATTATGGTGCAGAGTCCCATAAAACAATATTTCTATTGGTTTAATACTGAAGATGTGTCACCAGGTGCCGTCTGCTGCCTCTCCTGTGGTCCAGCTAAGCATTAGCTTAAACAGTGAAGGGGTGTCAGTAGGAAAAACTGTGGCCAAAAGCCCTGTGATAATCTTTCATAAACCCATTTTTTGCCCTTGCACATGAACACAGTGCTGTAGGCAACAAGTGGCTTCACATGCCACGGAATTTAAGATGAGTTAGGTGCATGTCAGGTAAAGAACTCCCTTTCACCTCTGCAGGATTTGCCTGTATGAGGGGCAAAAATGCAAATAACCCCCAATGCTTAGCTGTATGGATTCCAGAAGTTGGAGTGTATATAATATATATTAAATAATGTTCATTAAACTATTCCTTTTGATTTGCATTGTGTGCCTAGACTGTTCCTTTATATTAGAAATAAACCACTTTTACATTTTGAAAACAATTTCAATACTCCGTTTAAGATGTGTGTGTATATATATATATATATATATATATATATATATATATATATATATATATTTATATTTTTGGTGCAACTTATATTTATAACTGTTTTAGTCTGCATACAACCAAACTACAAGGCACAACATGTCACTAGCTTAATCCGACCACCATTAACTTGACACACAAAGCCAAGTTACTTGGCTTCATTACGTCAAATATTTACTTAATAAAACTATACAAATGTATTGCTTAGACTGGATAAATGTCCAATTTAAAGATACACCTGACAAAAAAAAAAAAAAAAAATACATTTTACAGGAGGATAAAAATTTAGTCACACATTATGCAAATCAACTTGATAGCAAGTCTAGATATTTTTTGGATTCTAGCTAAATAATGAACCTCATTACTTCTGATCTAGAAATGACAGAGCGCATTGTAAATTACAGAGGTTACTGCCAGATTGACAGAAAAAAAAATTGATTAAAACAATTGCATCTATATATCTGCTAGTGATCTGACTAACAATGCATAAAATGGCATTTTAGATTTTAAGAAACCTGGTCATTCATTGAAATTAGTTGTGTGTATTAACTAAATCACTGGATGGGCACCTGGAGTTGGCAAAATCAAAAATCTTTAGCAGCACACAAAAGAAAAACTACAATTCCAGAGCGCTATTTAAAAATAAGAAGCCTACGGTTGTCCAGTCAGGTACGATGTATAGAGTTTTAGTTTGGTGTAGTGGATTCTCTACCGAAACCAGCATACAGAATATATAATGCATGACTTTATCAAATAAGAACCCTCCTGCAGTTCCTAAATCAAAACACCAATAAACGTGCCTCCAGCTTACAATGCAACAGTTCACCAACAGGTGGTCTTCTGATGACCCTAAGTGATTGTCTCACCTTAAGTGAAAACATCCAATAAGAAAATGTTACCACAATCTAGATACTGCATGTTTAACAACTTAAATGACTTGATGCCAGCATTGGATCCAGGCAAGTAAAATATAAAGAAAACGCATAAGAAAAAACTCATTCACTATACACTATAAAATGTAGGAAATAAAAGAAATCCACTTTATGATTAATTCCCTTTAATTTAAAGAAAGCATAATGATGGTCTTTTAGACTTTACTTGTAAATTCAAATATTCTGCCATGTAATATTCGCTTAGTATAGGATTTATATAAATCTGTTTCAACAGGTTTGCAAGTCAAACAGCATCTGTATTTGATTATCAATAGCACTGCAATATAGAATAATAAAAAGGGAGAAAATAAATAAAATGTAGCCATTATAATGGGATTAATTTAAAATCTTTACAAATATTCAAGATTTCAGGGTTTTCGAAGTTTCCATGATAAAAGGCTTAGAGCAACTCAAATCCAGCCTTATAAGGTGGGTCTTCGATATTGGTCTCATTAAAAATTACCAATGGACAACGCCTTATACGTTTAATGTTCATTCTTCAAAGTGTTCAGAAGTTTGGTAGATACTAAAATTATTACACAGGGACTGTTTTACCTTTCCAGAGTGTTGGCGGTTATCTGAAATGCTTACTTCCAAACTTATGACTCATTTTGAAGCAGCTACAAAATATTCACTCACAGAAAATACATGAACAGGAGAACTTCTGTTGCAAATTACATTAAAAATCACAAAAAAATACACCCAGCCAGGTGGGAATAGCTGAAGGCAATGACAGACTTTTAAAGTCACATGACAAAGGGTAATTGGGCTCATGCAAAAGCCCTTAGACAGCCCCCCCCAGTAGATACAGGACCCTTTAAGAATCTATTCATCCCCTCTCAGACCTGCCAAACCTAGACCAATATAATGTTAGCCATATATCCACTAACAGATTGGGTATTGAATAGGTGCTCTTTAGTAAATTAATGGAATAAAATTTAGAATGAGCTAGCAGCTTCCAAAATAAGTATATGTATGTATATCAGACTGTGTATGGAAGTAAGTTTACATTCAACATTGCTCAATTTAAAAAAAACAAAAAAAAAAAAACTAGTTTTCTTTGTTCCATTTAGACATTTTTGCATAAAGATTTTGCTCTAAACTTATAATACACAAGCAATATTTGTCACTGCCGCAAACATACAAACACTGGAGCATTCAGGTTTCCTGTGGCTGCTGCCCAGCAGACCCCAGGTTAGCTGTCAAATCATATGGAAACGGTTTAAGTACTTGACATGGGAGGGCACCAGGGCTTTCCTTGTACATTAACCACTTCTGTGCACTGTAGTGGTTAAGATACCTGGTGTAATTCTTAAAACAAATGAAACTTTGACAGAATGCAGCCTTCTTTGAAATAGACAACACTTTGCTGCTGCCACCTTCAGCTGATCAAGCAACACTTTTAGATGAAGTTTATATCAAACGCATATAAAAGAAAGCCTGTATATACTTTAGAAATATGGAGGATCCCTGGTGCAGTATAAAATGTGCATCTTAATATAAGTTGCATTTGATCCCCATACTAAATGCATTTTTAGTGTTCTTTCACAAATTGATCAGATTTATGCAAGCAGGCTTAAGTAATTAAATACTCTTGCAGTCTGGAAATGTACAACCATGCATTATTACAAAGCTGGTCACTGAAGACAATTAAAATTAGTTCTCTTAACAACCTAGATACACAGGTTTTGAAATACACAGTGCTAACATTCCAACGTGGAGCTAAAGAAAACCCATGAAATGTCAAGATAATGACACATCTTACACTCAAGTTTAAATCAAAGTTAGACTGGCCTACACCAAAGCCACCTTCAAACAATTTAAGTTAGTCATGCATGTGTTTCAAATAAAGACTGAATAGTAGAGCAGTTGAAACTTATAATTACGCAACATATCCAGGGGGAGAAAAAATAAAAATCTATATTTATACACAAGAACCATCCATATTGCATCTGACACTGCTTTCTGGCCATTAAAGGATTGGTCTGCAAAAGAATATTTATACATATAAATTGTGATCTCCACATAGATATTTATATATTTCTCTTCTTTTATAACTTTTTTTTATATTTACATCTAGAAAATAAAAACAGAGACTGGCACACTCTGCAGCATTTTAAAGCAATGAAAAAAAGGAAAAAAAAAAAGGGGGGGGGGGACAATCTTTTCCTAAGCCCAAAATAAACTGTCAGCAACCAGTGTTTGCTACAGAACTTCTATAAATATAAAATCAGACAAATTAAAGTCAATGATGTTTAAGGGAATGTAAATTACACAAACTAAAATAAAATTATGAAGTTGAGTTTTTTTTTTTTTTTTTTATTTCCTACAGTCTTTTCACACTTCACATAGGGAAGGGTGCAAAAGGCATTGCAGGAAAAACTGTACGTCAATGCCCCAGATTCTATTGGTTTCCATGGCACTTGCCTTTGTCGTTAGCGCCACTTTCATATATCTAACTATTTACCAAAGATTAATTCTAAAGCGCTGGAAGCTTCTTTGACGGAGTCCATGCTTATATTAATGGAGCTTGATGAAAATCCTTCACAGGCTGTAAACAGGGTGTCATGGGGAGCGTGAGGGATAAACCGAGAAAATTATAGACATTTTTGACAAAGTAAACACACCCAAGATTATTAAACTTTAGGGGACCCGATATTAAAATTTGCATTGTTAAATGGTAGCACTATGTAGGGTTCAGATCCAAGACCTCTTGAAGCAGCAAGGTCTACACTCTTGAACAATATTTTCCAGGCACAAGGATCACAGCAAAACAAGCCCTGGGCATGGGATGGTGCCCACATCAGCTTAAACCCTTGCTCTGGTAGCAGCGAGGTTAATGAGACTCAGGTAATGAATTAGATCCCCTACATATCAATACTGCAATGGTAGGGGTGCAAGAGTGGTTCATTCTCACGAAATAGAACATTTAGGGATAGAAGTACAGTTATGTTAAGCTCCCAAATTTTTAGTTATGGAACGGTCATTGGTTTTGTCTGATTTATATTTAAAAAGGGTACAGTAGCAGAATTGCAATTATGCAGTCACGGTCTTTGTTTATATGGGACATTGGTAGGATTGCACCTTTAAGTAGGAGATCTGTTAATGCCTCTTCCTCTCAGGTTTTATGATAAGTATACTCTAACTTTGGTAGACGTATAAACTTTGGATGGAACAATTTAAAGAAAAAATATTTTTTTAGAAAAAAAATACAGAGGTACCATTCTCAAAGTGCAACAAAGCCTCCAATGGAAGAGATGTTCTACTCAGCACAGTTTGGCCGTGCAAACCTGTCTGCCTCTGTGCTTCAATATGAAACTATCCAGAAGAATGACAAATGACAGGGGATGATACAAAGAGAAAAGCTGAACATTAAAGTAGTAAAGACAAAGTTGACATCACAGTTCGATGTGAGTTGTGATCATTTCTTTCGCTCCTGGGTACAGCGAGGGCAGAACCTGTAAAAGAGAGGATACATTTTAGCCCTTAAAGTAAAATGTGGGTTCTTCAGACAGCATAGAGGCCAAGAGAAGGCCATCTCTCATAAACACCACAAGTTACAATGCAACCTAGGCCTCTATACGGGAGAGATCTCAATTACCTGTAAGACTATGTAAACTTGTGAAAGAACCTAGGGTTAGAATTCACATCTGACTGTTAAATCCCTTCTATGGTCATATCAATACAAAGCAAAAATGGTGTGGTGTATAAAGATAAAGGTGCAAATAGAAATCTAGGCATAATACAAAATCAAAACCTATCAATTTTCCTTTAAGTGTTCCAGAATAACTATGTACATGTCAGGTCCGGATCCCTTCGAGTGGGGGAATAGAAACCGAATCCAGAAGTAGATGGCACCAAACTGGAGAAAATAGGAGTATGTAGTCTCTCAATGCCGACTGGTTTCATCTCACTGGACTACCTCAAGGTAGAGCTCTCCAGTTTGGTGCCATCTACTTCTGGATTCGGGTTCAACACTCGAAGGGATCTGGACCCAGTACAGGAGGGTGGACTGAGGACTGAATCCGGTTCCAGGGACGAACCTGCAATCTACTACAGGGCTTTGATTTCCCTGTTATATGCTCAACTGACCACTTATAGTAGTACTACATTTGTGAGTGCAATATTCTTTCCCATTTTATTGGTTTTATGCGATTAAAAGATATAGAAGATTCTGGGGGGCGGGGCCTGAATGCCAAAATGGGCGGACGTGCTCAGTGAGGGCTCCCATGCCAACGAGCACAAATCGGGATACCCAGAGAGATCCGACCATGTTAACGTCTCAAAATGCCCAGAACCAGGTGCAGGACCTCACGGGGCACACGGCGATACCTGTCCCACGTCGACAAGCCACGGGAGCACCTTTACCGGCCATGCGGCCTACACTGG
This sequence comes from Pelobates fuscus, assembly GCF_036172605.1. NCBI lineage: Eukaryota > Metazoa > Chordata > Amphibia > Anura > Pelobatidae > Pelobates > Pelobates fuscus. The sequence goes on along the minus strand of NC_086318.1, from coordinate 86,836,523 downwards.
AGCGGAGCCTGGGGTGAGGGGGAGGCGGCCGATCCCTCAGCACAGGTCCTGCTCACACGTCCCACTCGGAGGTTACCCCGCTGCCCCCCCCTCTGGACCGGCGGGGGATATCCCGGTCCTCGCTGGGGACAGTAACCCCCACAACGCGAATCCACAAAGCGACGAAACTCCCGCAAGCACGGGAACACAGAGGCGCAGACAAGATGGCGTCGAGAAGAAACGCTCTCCCCACACCGCCCAAATGCACCCTAACATTCTTCTACCGACTCCGCAACAACCTCTGGCTCCACACAAAAGGTCGGCACCTTAAACGAGCACTGCAGAGTGTAGCGGCTACCCGGCGCCTCCTGAGTAGTGGCCCGTTCAGAGCCCCCAGACAACGCCTTCCCCAGAGCTCCTCACAGCGGGAAAAGCTGACAGGCCTCTCAAGCACCGGCCGTAACCCTCCTGAGCACCAGGATGGGACCAAGCCTGCACACCTAACCTGCCACTCGGCAACGCCGGATTCCTCCGGCCAAAGAGACAAAACCCAGCACTCAAGTCTTCGAGAGAAAGACCGAGAGGCTTTCCAGAAGGCATCACAGCTTCCAACTGGCGACGGACCCGGGCGGGATACAGCGAGACAACACCCAGGGAGACGAAACCAGCGGAGAGCTCCTTCACGACCCACTGGGGACAAGAGTGGACCCCCATGTGTGCTCGAGACCCAGAAGAACTGCCTGACAGAGCACCAGCGTTTCCCAGTATCAGGGGTCGGCTGAACTTTAACTGGACTTACCCGTTCGTGCCAGAGTCTTGCAAACAGCTATGTACTTTTACCTATGGTTTACCCTGATTTATTACATGCTCAGAAGCCCTTGCTAGTAATCTTTAACTTGAATTTTATGTCCCTCTACAGAATGTTTATCTATGTTTGTCTATGCATAACTAATCAGACAAGCAACAACACTGCAAATGTTTCTTGCTAGTTAAAAATCTATACCAGCATAAGCACCAATCGATGGGTGCTAGACCTGATTGAATAGCCTGCATAATGGCCTAATTAACTACTTACAACAATCTCACTGAAGCCCAACGACTTCTTAACATACTTAATACTCACTGCGAGTGTCCTATTAATTACCTTACTAGTAGCATTTACTCTGCTATAACCACGCTAGATGAACGGCTAGCAAATGCTTGGATGTTATAATGGATGCCATATATTGTACATAATGCGGGTTTGAGACTAGCATCTAATTTTCTTTTCTTCATACTCTTGTAAGCCTGATTCACAAGCCTGTTAACCAAGCAGGTTTTACGCTATGTCCAGGCTTTACAGTCAACTAAGATGAAGTTTAGCGCAATACCGTGCCCCATACTAGATACTCGCTAGTCTAGTTTAGCCTGCATACCTAACTGCCACTATCAGTTCTCATAATTTCCCAATACGAGAAACATGACATAGGGCTACACTAAACATCTGTCTTCGACCTGATAAGCTGGGTCGCGCACGCATCCGCTAAGTAACATGTATAACCTGCCAGTGCGGTGTAATCTGTTAGTTTTCTAGTAATATGTAGATCTGTATCTCACACCTCACCTGTTGACCATGGTTACACTCAAACCACAAGAAGAAGCACAGCTCTGAATCTTAAAAAGGTCTCAGGGACCCACTGTTTATCAATGTCTGACAATCCTGATGCATAACTTATTACCTATTTTTATCTTGTTTCAAGCGCTGAACATTCCTTTAAGCTACAGCGCATGCAGTTGACCCCTCATGTTAATGTATTAAAAACTTGCCAAGTGGGTGGGTCGGGGCGTTGTACGACGGGCCCACCGCACACGTCATAGTGAACGGAGCCCTGACGAGCGCCTTCCCCATCACCAACGGAACGCGGCAGGGATGCCCCCTATCCCCCCTGCTCTTCGTGCTGACGCTCGAACCCTTCCTGACGCACATACGACACAATGAGGCAATCAGGGGAATTGGATCTGGAGACACGCAACACAAAATCGCGGCGTATGCCGACGACCTCCTTTTTTTCGTCTCCAACCCGGAGGTCTCACTCCCGAATATCCTGAAGGCCTTTGAGACCTTTAGGGAGATTGCTAACCTTAAGATCAATTACGCAAAATCCTACATCCTGAACATGAACCTATCGGAACATAGAGCCTCCCCTCTACGACAGAGCCATACCTTCCAATGGGCACAACACCGCATACAGTACTTGGGCACCTGGTTAACAAGGAAAGACACTGACCTATTCAAACACAACTTCACACCCCTACTGGACAGATTCCGGAAAGACCTATCTGAATGGGCATACCCGCACATCTCATGGCTGGGTAGGGTTCAAGTTATAAAGATGAACCTTCTCCCGCGCCTGCTATATCTTATGCAAGCCATACCGGTCACCATCCCCAGCTCATTCTTCCGAACCCTGAGACAAGACATCGGGAAATACATATGGGACCGCAAACGGCCAAGGGTCAAACTAACTACACTGACATTGCCAAAAGATAGGGGGGGGCTTAGCCATACCGGACTTCGCCCGGTACTACGACGCATGTCATCTCCAACGAGTCATGGAGTGGACAAAAGAGAATGTTCACAAGCGCTGGAAGGAGGCGGAGGAAACGGACACGGGGACACCACTGTCCACTGTCCCGTGGACGGGGAGAGGGGGTTATGGAGGACTGGGCACGCCATACACGACCGCAACACTGAGGGTGTGGGAGAGAGTAGCGAAGAGAAGTAGACTGGCCCCATTCCCGTCTCCCCTGCTCCCACTCACACACAACAACAGCTTCCCCCCGGGGCTTGACCCCAACGCGTTCAGGGACCTAATCAGACATAAAGTCCCCAGACTACATCACCTTCTGGCGGGGACGGAATGCAAGACACTCCCGACCTTACTGGAAGGGACCGCCCCCACCCTTTTACACCACCTTAAACACAGACGGCTTCGGAGTTATGTGCACACCCTCCCTGAGGGCATGGCAAGGAAGCGCGACCCCACCACATTTGAGAGGCTATGTATGGAGCCAGACCCGCAACCCCACGGGATCTCACACATATACGCCCTGCTACAAAGGGAAACACCAGCGGAGACTCCTAAATTCATGGGGAAATGGGAACGAACATTAGGGAAGACTTTCACGGAGGAAGAATGGGAACAGATGTGTTACTTGACACACCACTGTTCAGTCTTCAGCAAAACCCAAGAGACAGCGTTTAAGCTGCTAACGAACTGGTACCGTACCCCAATGGTACTGCATGCCATAGACCCTGAACATACAGACCTCAGTTGGAGGTGCAATAGGGAGACCGGCACTGCACTCCACCTCTGGTGGGATTGTGAACTGGTGCAGCCCTTCTGGCGGGGCATACACAGCATCCTGAAAACCTATACCGACATACCACCCCCCTTCCTTCCAGAACACATGCTCCTTCACCACACACAGACCCCGAGAACACGCTACAAACACTCACTGACCATCAGAATCCTAAATATTGCCAAGCAGGTAATACCCCAATTCTGGAAACGGCAAAGGACACCTCCGCTAACATCCTGGTTCTCCCAAATGGAGGAGCTTAGGGCCATAGAGGAACTCATTATGACTACATCCAACGCAACGACCAGGTACATGGAAATATGGACCCAATGGATACTGACCACCACAAGGGCAGACTTTGCGACCAGACTTCGATACGACCCATAATGACACACTGAGGGGACGAAAAGACCGGACAACCACAGGACGGACTCAGACAGAAGGGACTTGGACGCAGACGCACCCTTCCCCTACCCTCCCTGACAAGTCATTCCCGATTCCCCCCTACCCTCTGGCACACACACACTGACCATTAGCATGGCTCACAGCCGGAGCGACAACAGAGCGGACATTAACAGCTCCTGCGACGATACTCACTTCCCCAAGGGGAGACCACAGTAATTGCACCTCCACGAACCGACCCTTGATCACGGGGGTTGGACGTCCTACCGAACCCCACTGTGACCGATAGAACACTCTGCCACGACACCAGACCACCTCACAGGAGGGATACCTGACCGTCACACCACAGCCATGCGAACGGACACGGTACACGAAAACCCACTCGGCGCATGGGGAGGGGCGCAGCTGGGGAGGCCGGCATACATAAGATGCAATACAAACCTAGAGTGCCCTGACCAGAGCCGCCGCCGCTCGGACTGCGCTCGTTCCCCTGGGCCGAGGTTGAACTGTGCAGGTGGAGAAACTATACGCATACTATGCAGTGATCTATGCACCTACCTCGATTACATGTCCATAAAATGCTTCTAGAAATACTATGCTGTGACCTGCGAGTCACCATTACTTGTTTGCTCATACATTTTTCCCATAAAGCCGTGACGTGACCTGCGAGTCACCTCTACCTACTTGCTTGAATACTGCTTACACAAGTGCCATACGGCGACCTGCGTGTCACCACCTACTGCATGTCTATACAATACTATGTTTACTGGAACAATTTGAAACTGAAAATACTAAATAAAAACATTTACAAAAAAAAAAAAAAAAACTTGCCAAGTACCTAAATACCCCAATGTTATTAATGTCATTAAAACGTGTGTGGAATGCCGTTGGGGTACCACACATTCACTGTTATACCTTCATGCACTACAAAAATAAAGAATGAAAAAAAATAAAAAATAAAAAGATATAGAAGATTCTGATACATACATACAGTAGCCGAAACACACTTTGAGAGATAGATATATCACGGTTTTCAGATTTTAGCGGGGTGTTGGTGTCCAGAGTGAACACTATTGTCGTTTGTATTTTTTTGTATGGTCATATCAAGTATTATGGGTGGTAAATGGCATGTCCTGTTCATGAGTTTCAGTAAAATACATCTTCCCTCACCCTTATTTGGATGACTTGTCAGTCTCCTTTCACCTTAACTTCTTATTTTAGACACTTATAAACTGACTTTTATATCATATTCCACTTAACTTCATGCTAGAATGCAATCAATTTACAAATTTTAGCCTGTGTTTCCTGCTTTAAATTTTAAATATAGTGCACAGACTTAAATGAAATTGATAACTAAAATGTAGTAAATTACATGTATATTTAAAAAGGAAAAAAAAAAAAAAAGCCTTACCATTTTCCTTTCGGTTTGGTGGTGAGGTCCACACAAGCAAAATGGAACCACTCTATTGGACACTAAAATACAAATATTTCTTTAAACGCAAATTCAAAATACTGTATCTTTGCATACTAGCGTTAGCTAGAAAACTCCAACATGCCAAATGTAGGAGCAGACTCAAGACCACAACACCTCATGTAAAGCTGTATCTAGCATTTCCTGCTCTAACCAGAAACAGGTTCCAACAAGTTCTCAGAAACATCTGTCCAAAGAATTGTGGGATATGAAGTGCACTTCCTAGTCGCATTTTCACTCATCACAGTGAATCAGTGCAGCGTTATCCTGAGTCATTGACAGTGTGCTTATGGCACAGGCTTGACATCTATCCTAGTTTTAAAAATAATAAAAAAAATCCTTCCTGTAGCTACAGTTTTCCAAATTTAAATTAAACAGTGTCATTTTTGCATTTTGGTGTACTGGGGAAAATTACTTTAACTGCTCTACTCTGTCCCTTCATCTCCTAGTTGCTTAACCTTCCAGGAGCCAGGTTCACTCGCATGCTTATGCTAAACTGATGCTCTTGCAAAGTTGCAATGACATGGCATAGGTATCTATTACACAAGATTATGTCTTTTCCCAAGCAGTCACTACTTAGAATGGCTAATGGAAAGGGTATGGAGTGGCAGTGAAAGCTGCTTAAAGCTTTTCACTTTGCCACATGTTTGCTAAAAAATAGCATGCTTAATTGTAAAATAAGGCGTGGGGGTCTGACAGGTATTCATTGTAGGTGTGGTGGTAGCTGTCCATTTTACAGGTAAAGAAAAATAAATAAAATCTTTAAAGTCCAGTTTAATTTCCATGCACATACAGGCTAGTAAATTATGAATATATAGCACCTAAAATAAGGCAAGAACGGTAAAAAAAAAAAAAAACACTACTGTACAGACTTAAAGTGATAACAGAAGGTAAAGGCAGGATTTATGCAGTTTCAGATAACAGGGTACAAACAAATCAATATGTTTATTAACAATGTCCCATTTCAAATGTTGCATTAATTTTAGAGTTCAAATAAATAGAACGAAGCAGCATAGCTAGATATATTCCATGCCGGTAGCCAGACAGCATTAGAAATAATAGGGGCCCCAATATTAAGGAGAAATAGTCCAGTTGCCTTACACACCACATGTTAGACCTTTTCAGAATTTGTGGCTACTGGTTAGATTTCTTTCAGTAGGAAAGGAACACTACCTAGGCTGTACAGCATGCACATGTTAAAGAAAATGCTTACATCTGGATTGTCACAGCCAATCATTTCTCCATAGGACACCTGGTGACACAGGCAGTATGTGGGCTCATTGGGATCTACTGGCATATCCAAGACATCTGAAGGATGCACAGTGAGCACTGCCTCTGAAAACACTGGCCTACAATGAACAGAAAAAAAAAAAAAAAAGGAAAATGAATAAAGAGGTTTTACAAGATGCATATCCTGCAAGATGTATCATAGTACATGTATACAATTATGTAATTAGTGGATTGATATAAATAGGACAATCGCTTCTGAATTTATTTATTTTTTTTCTTCTTCTAAAAACACACATTTGTTTTAGAAAATGAGAAAGAAAAAAAAATACTCTGTACAAACATTACAAACTCTAGCAGGAATCAGACAGAATTGCCACATGGAAAGGGTTTCATTATCTCATTTTAGAAACCATGGTTGGTCTCTTTATGCAGAGAATACGATTACAGAGTGCTTGAAGAGGTTTGAGATTTGAATTGGTGGTCTTATACACAGCTAATAGGCAGATCTAGTTCGAACAAATCATTGTGTGAAAGTACCATACAAGAAAATGAACGTATGTAGGTCCCTATATTGCTAAACATCAGGTACTCCCAAACATCAAGACAAATTAAATCTATTTTGGGGGAAAGAGTAGCTAAATATAAATAAGCACTGGCAAAAACAGGTCTACATTTGTGTGCTACATTATGGAAATGATGCAAACAAAACTGACTACAGCAGTCAACAAACTTTGAGAAAATTATATATATATATATATATATATATATATATATATATATATATATATATATATATTATAGTATAGTATATATTAGTGATAGATCGAGAGAGATATAGAAGGATATATTTATAATATTCACATATATAAGTGCATGGAAAGGATTTCCTTAGCGTGAGAATATAAAATAAAGCTATTCCCTACCCTCCTTTTAATTTCTTTTTCTTTACAGTGTCTTCTTCAGAAACCCTGCGTCCCCGAGAACCTCGTTTTTCTTTTTGACCACGATTTTCTGATGTAGGAAAATATTGAGGGGATAGACAAATATTTATAATCGTAATAAATTAATTTAAATCCATCTGTAAAGCACACACCTCAACATATGAAAAACATACTGTGGTCTTGAACACATAATCAAGTTCTGACAGCTACAGTTGCAAAAACCAACAACAAACCAAACAAAAAACAACCAAACGACACAAACTTATTAAACTTTAACTATACATTAGGTCATGGCAATGTTGAGTGGAGGCCAGATAACCAGTTCCACCTAAAAGTAAATCTATCCCAATGCAGCTTTTACTTGAGGTAACAAAAGCAAAAGACATAACTAAACGTAAATTCACTGCCGCAAAGGTATTTCTACACTACCAACACCAAATGCTTCAGTTATGAAACACTGAAGAATTCTAGAAGAGGAGCATGTCATGATTGCATTTGTTCAATTGCCCACAACTTTATAGAACGGACTCACTCTTTATTGTGCGTCCTGAGGAACTGTCAAACTCTGCCCCTTCCAGTTTTTCCTTTAAATCAGCTTCAAATCGTGCCAAGTCTGCATCCAGTCGACGTATGTGTTTGTCCACCTTTTAGTCAAATGGCATGTAAAATAGTTACTCAAGGAGAGAGGAGAGAAGAAAAAAAAACAAAACAAAAAAAAAAAAACCACACACCACCACACAACTGTTTACTTTTTGACAACTTTTGCAACCATCTGTTGCTTTTCAAAACCAGAAAGCACATGATTCTGAAAAGGTCAGTTGCAAATGGATGCACTGGATGGGAAAACCAATAATCTGACAGAAAGGTCAAGTGAGAAAGGCAGGTCAAGTGATTTGATAACCAAATTTCAATCTACAATAATAATAAAATGAGTATTTTACAAGATTATATTAATATTTTATTTTAAGGACTTCTCCTTTAACATTTTAAACAAGCAAGTTTAGGCTTTGCTTTACACATGCATTAAAAAAAGAACCAAACATATGATAACGGACTGCCCTTACCATCTCATAAGTCTGCATAGCCAGTTGCACCTTGTCATCACTGTACTCTTTGCATTTGCTGTAGGCATTCTGGATGCGCTGAAGATGCTGTACTCTTTGCTCTGGGGTGAAGTCCCGTACGTTTGCAATATACTCACTGGCCAATGTGTCTATTTCCTTCTTCTTATCTATTAGAAACAGAACAGAAAAACGCTGTGAAGTGAGTCAATCTTAGCACCTTTCTGTTAAGCACTCATTCCTACAGTTTCACTGCCCAATAATCTGTTCAAGAGTTAAATTATTTTAGCAGACTTTTTAGACCTCCCCTAGCTCAGACAGCCACCCTACACATGTCCTGAACCCCCCCCCCCCCCCCAAAAAAAAAAAACCCATAAACATCTGGAACCTTGGGTGCTTATGGTCTGCAAGCCCTTTGTTTCCAACTCTAAAAGCATAATTTATGTCACCTCTGTGCTTAACCCCTTAATGACACATGACATGTGTGACATGTCATGATTCCCTTTTATTCCAGAAGTTTGGTCCTTAAGGGGTTAAAAGGCTTTGCCAAATATGGTTGTGAAAATTTTTTTTTTTTTTTTTTTTAAATAGAAAAACAAAAACCAGCATCACTGAGCTATGAATGGTACAGGACACTTACCCTCTGTCCTCTGGTCAAGATCACTCATCAGTTGGAAGTTTCTCTGGAGTTCACAGGGCAAGTTTTCGATACCTAGAAATAATTACATTAAAACATTCAAATAAAGAAAAACAACAAAACACAAGGACGGGGAAAGAAGATGTCTGTTTCAATCACCCTCTGTTTATAACAGCTGATGAGAGAGACTAGCTAGGCAATAGGATGTTAGAGTAGGACCTGGCAAGAATGGGGTACATTGATGTTGTAGAAAAAGTTGACATCTTTGGTTAGGATCCAATAGAAGGTAGGTTACTCCCTCAAGCTGTCCCCTCCTGCCACCCTATCTTCTTAGGCTTCTGGTGCCTTATTTGCCAGTAGGCCGATCAGTGCTCTACTTTTGATCATGCACAAGAGTACAACACAGATCTATGTTTGAGCATACGAGAGCATCTGTAAATTATGTATCTCAGTAAGCGAGACCATTCCTGAACCTCACAGCAGTCACTTGCGGAAACTGTTGGGATTAGACAACAGAACTCTGGCTTTTCCCAACTTTAGGGTTTACGATAAGACAAAATAGTCTCTACCTTGTCTCTAAATCTGTGAAATTCCACAGATTTATGAAATACTGAAAAGTGACAGACATTTTTAACAGGAAACAAGTGATTATGGAGGACTTTGCCCTAACAGGTTTACAATCTATTCATGGTAAACTATAAGAGGGAAGGGCAAGAAACTTCTTGGGAGAGCTATATATTATATAGAACATATTGAAATGACAGTCACCTACTGGCCATCTCTCCCTTAACATATTAGTATTTTATAAAGATAGAATCGTTATCAAATATTCATATCGATGGTGTTGGAATTGCACTTAAATTTTAACCCAGTCAATAGATATGTTGAGACAAAGTCTCTGTATTTCTCCTCTGTTTGGCTCAGACTCAAGCAAGAGCTACAGTGTCAATTGCAACAGCCGTCACCAGTGACTGTTGCATTGAATTGGCAGTGTCTAAGGAGGATTCTGCAGTCTTGCAGGATCCTCCATAAACTTCACTGCTGTGCTCATGAGTACATCATTGACGCAAGTTCAGAAGATAACTTTCCAGATCAAGATAGTGGCTCTCCACAGGGCCATGTTCAGATATGTAAATCTCACCTTTACCTGCCTCCCACTGCTGATGTCACTGTCTTTGTGAATTCGGCAAAGTCCCCAGATAATGCCTATAGTTTAAAGGAACACTATAGGGTTGGAAACACAAATGTATTTCTGACCCTATAGTGTTAAAAACCACCATCTAGTCCCCATGCCCCCCACCCCCCTCCGTAAATATAGCAACATCGTACCTTTATTGCAGTCTGTGTACGAGCAAAACCATTAACAGATTTATTTAACCAATCATTAACAGGAGTAGTCCCAGAAGATTGGAAGATAGCAAATGTTGTGCCCATTCACAAGAAAGGTAGTAGTGAGCAGTCGGGCAACTATAGGCCAGTAACCCTTACTTCAGTAGTGGGGAAAGTTATAGAAACCATGTTAAAGGATAGGATTGTTGAACATCTAAAATCACATGGATTTCAAGATCAGAGACAACATGGGTTTACTTCAGGGAGATCATGCCAAACTAATCTTAGAAGAAAAAACTCATAGGCACTCCAACTCCAAACTAATCTTATTGATTTTTTGATTGGGTAACTAAAATTATAGATAAGGGTGGTGCAGTAGACATTGCTTACCTAGATTTCAGTAAGGCTTTTGACACTGTTGCACATAGAAGGCTTATCAATAAACTGCAATATTTAAATTTGGATTCCAATATTGTTGAATGGGTAAGGCAGTGACTGAATGACAGGCAACAGAGGGTTGTAGTCAATGGAGTAAATTCGAAGCATGGGCTTGTCACCAGTGGGGTACCTCAGGGATCTGTACTTGGACCCATTCTCTTTAATATTTTTTATTAGTGATATTGCAGAAGGTCTTGATGGTAAAGCATGTCTTTTTGCTGATGATACGAAGATATGTAACAGGGTTGTATGTTCCAGGAGGGATAAGCTAAATGGCAAATGATTTAGGTAAACTAGAAAATGGTCAGATATGTGGCAACTGACATTTAATGTACAAGGGCAAGAGTACAAAATATTTGATACAGTCCTAACCTCAACATCGGATTAAAGGGATTTAGGGATGATTATTTCTGATGACTTAAGGGACCACTATAGTGCCAGGAAAACAAACTTGTTTTTCTGGCACTATAGGGTCTTTAGGTCCCACCCTCAGGGCCCCACTCTCGCTGGGCTGAAGGGAGAGGAAGGGGTTACACTTTTACCTTTGGGAGTGAGTTGAGTCTTCCAATCTGTCACTGACTTTATGGAGCTTGGGCTCCTGGGGGAGAAAACACAGCAGGGAGCCCAGCGCTGGGGAACTCTCCTGCCTCTTCCGATGTCAGCGCTGAATGCACAGCATTTCCTATGGACGTCAGCATCTTCTCACTGCGAAAAGCACAGAAGCGCCTCTAGCTGCTGTCAATGGGACAGCCACTAGAGCCTGGATTAACCCTATTGCAAACATAGCAGTTTATCTGAAACTGTTATGTTTACAGCTGCAGGGTTAATCCTAGATGGACCTGGTACCCAGACCACTTCATTGAGGGTTAATCCAGCCTTTAGTGTCTCATTAACAGCCGCTAAAGGCGCTTTTCACTAATTTTCACAGTGAGAAGACACTTGCATCCATAGGAAAGCATTGAGAAATGCTTTCCTATGGACTGATTGAATGCGCGCACGGCTCTTGCTGCGCATGCGTCGGAAGAGGGAGGAGAGTCCCCAGCGCCAAGTGAGCCTGGGGAAAGGCAAACGAGTTTGTTTTCCTGGCACTATATAGTGGTCCTCTAATTTATCACTAGGCTGTAATGTAAACACTGCATTTTCTCTGATTTACTGTGAAGGTAATGATTCTACTCACCAGAAAAAAAAAACAACAAGCTGTAGTTCTGGTGACTATAGTGTCCCTTTATGACGTAGTTTGATAGCTGGGGGTAATTTTAACTCATGTACAACACACACACAGCTAAAGAGGTCACAATACTATAGTAGCTCAATCAATGATATTACAGGAGTTCATGATATCAGCAGCCATGTCTAACCACAGGTCACACCCTATACATAGAATGCGCCGGTTTACTGTTACAAACACTGGGAACAATAAAGTTTTAAATCGAGAGCGAGCACGCAGGGTTACGTACATCCCTTACGTCATGACGCCCGGGTGAGGCGCCGTAAGTGCGCGCCCGCTATCTGGTGACGCAGTTTTAATTAGACGCTCGGCAGCCCCGTATTCAGGCCATTTTGCGGTGCTGGCTAATAGCGCCGCTATCCGCCCCCTCCCTCAGGCTGCCCCCACACTCACTGTCCAGGTAGTGCTCCAGGTACATCGCGGTCGCCATGTTCGCAGGGTCGGACCGTTTCCTCCTGCAGCTCAGTCCCGCTCAGCGGCTCGCTGGATTATTCATGAGCCGTGCGCTTCCGGCGTGGCCGATTGGCTGCCCGCCTCATTAATAAACATGAGCAGCAGTCTCCCGCGCTCGCCCTAGCCAGCCTGGACCAGACTACGTAGTTCCGCCCACGTTTAGCTCCGCCCTGCGCTCTGATTGGCTGCCTAGAAGGACGGGCGAGGATTTCATTGGTGGAAATTTCAACCTTTGCAGCGGAACGTTACTGACACGGAACGTTCGAAACACGTGATGGCCGAGCTAGTTGTTGCCGAACTGCATTTCCCGTGGTGCTCAGCCAGGCTTGCGGGTGGCTGAGCCTCACGGGACCTGTAGTTCGGTGAGTGCTTCTGTACCAAGTTCAGTCCTCGCTGCCCTAGTTTGGTTATATTTGGTTATAGTTTGGTTATAAAGTTGCAGCACAGCCAGCAGTGTGAAGACTGCAGTCACTCTCCTTGTAATCAGATTAATCAGCACGTGGGCTGCTCCTACAGGTTTCCTGCTGCCCACTTCCTTACTCCCTTCTCTTCATATTGTTGTGCTAAAAACAGAAGATCAGCCTTACTCTCTGCATATGGTATTACTAGCAGGCTGCACTTGTCTATGGTCACTATGAGCGGGTGGTTAAAGGGACACTCCAGGCACCCAGACCACTTCGGCTCATTGGAGTGGTCTGGGTGCCAACTCCCACTACACTTAACCCTGCAAGTGTAATTATTGCAGTTTTTTTTAAACTGCAATAATTACCTTGCAGGGTTAAGTCCTCCCCTAGTGGCTGTCTATTAGACAGCCACTAGAGGACACTTCCTGCTCTATAGCACAGGTTTTCTGTGCTAGAGCGTCGCTGGACGTCCTCACTCTGTGTGAGGACCTCCAGCGTCGCTCTATTCCCCATAGGGAAGCGTTGAAATTCATTTTCAATGCTTTCCTATGGGGTGTGCTAATGCGCATGCGCGGCATTGACGCGCATGCGCATTAGGTCTCCTCGGCCGGCTGGCGAGATCAGTCTCGCCCACCGGCCGACGTAAGCAGAAGGAGGAGCGGCGGGGGAGGAGGAAGCGTCGACGAGGGACCTGTCGCTGCCCCTGGTAAGTCACTGAAGGGGTTTTCACCCCTTCAGCAACTGGGGGGTGGGAGGGAGAGGGACCCTTCAGTGCCAGGAAAACTGATTGTTTTCCTGGCACTGGAGTTTCCCTTTAACCCCTTAGGAACACATGACATGTCTTTTATTCCAGAAGTTTAGTCCTTAAGGGGTTAATATACCCAGGGAAACATCATGGCCTGGAGATAGTCTAGCACAGCTTAGCTACCAGCTCTGGTAAATGCACGGTGCGTGCTGTGGGTTTTATTCAGAAAATAGAGGACTGGTAGGGAGGGGAACAGATGCCTTTCAATATTAGGTTTAGGAATGATCGTGTAAGCCTGGTTAAAATGTTTCAGTTGTAAGTAGACCGCGTTGTCTTTATGATATAGGCCATGCTTTGAGACCTTATGTGTATGATCAGATTGGCTGGCAGAGAGTGTGCGCAGTGGAGTCCATTGAATTTGGATGTGGCCACAAGGTATTTTCCCCTCAAGGTAAAGGCCATGTGATGTTACTGCAGTCATGCGACAGGAGGTCACATGATACAAGTTGCTCCCGGAAGTAAAGAGCAGGGAAAATTAATCTCTGGCAGTGAGTTGAGTCTGCCAATCTGTCACAGACTTTATGGAGCTTGGGCTCCTGGGGGAGACAACTTACCAGTTTTCAGGCTGACTGCAAATATTTATAAGCACCATGACCGCTGTGGTGATTTGAAGTGGTCATGGTACTTGTAGTCTGTATGTGCAAGTGTTTCACTATGACACAAGTTTAACACCTTTGCTGCTGGAGGTGTTGGTTCATTTATGGCAGTGTAATATGTCGGCCAAGACAATATCAGTCTGGAAATATGTTCATTCTGTTCATATTTCATTCATTGGTTGAGAGCAGAAGCCAGATACAACTAATCCGATCTCCAAAGACCCATGGTGACACATCAGTGTGCTGTACTGGTTATGATGGTTGTTTCATTTTGTTTACTCTGCAACAGAGTGGATTAAAAAAAAATTGTGTCTAAACAACTCAAAGAGATACTTATCTTCATATCTTTAGAGACACTGCAATAATTACATTGTATGTTAACTCCACCTAGAGAGGTGCTTCCTGAACTTGGACAGAGTTTAACCCCTTAAGGACACATGACATGTCATGATTCCCTTTTATTCCAGAAATTTGGTTCTTAAGGGGTTAAAGGAGGACGTCCAGCGTCTTCAAATCCCCTTATAGGAAGCATTGATTCAATGCTTTCTTATGGGGAAGGCCCATGTAAATGCTGTGTTCGCAGAGCATGCACATTAGGTTTCCACATCTGTGAGGCTTCGGGGGATGAGATTGAGCTGAAATGAGACAAATGTTAAAAGGCTGTTTTAACCATTCAAACACGGGTGCAGACCTTTAGGTATTGGCAGAAGGACATTATTATTTTATTATTTATATAGTACCAGCAAATTCCATAGTGCTGTACAATGGGTGGACTAACAGACACGTAATTGTAACCAGACAAATGGACGCACAGTGACAGAGGGGTTAAGGGCCCTGCTCAATGAGCTTACATGCTAAAAGGAGTGTGGTATAGTGACACAAAGGGTCAAAGTAGGGGTAATGAAATAGGTTGCTAGACAAGTAATCACTGAAAATTTAGGTTATTTTTGACAGTTGCAGGAGAGAAGTCATGGGGAGAGAGGATGAAAACCCGCTAACAGTTTAAATGATATGCGTTCCTGAAGAAGTGTATTTTTTTTTTTTACAATATACTTTTTATTTGATTTTGAAGCATAAGTACATAAACAGATTATGATACATTTCAAGAACAATACATGGATTGTAACAAAACATCATTTGGGTAATCATGTGAAACAATAGGGTTAGGGTACAGGGGGGATTCGGGTTACCGAGGTACCATGAATTAATGAACAATTTTTTCAAGAAGGTTTACGTATATAGAGCTAACTTAACGTTAGTCTTAGATATCTATAACTAGGTCTGGGGGTTTGATTTGTTAAATACTGATTAAGTTCCTATCCAGCTATCTGCTGGTCATACATTTTTACCCACGGGGACCAGGTGGTGTGGAGCAATTGTGCAGAATTGGTATTAGGTGTAGACATTTTTTCGTGGATGTAGAATTGCTGTATTTTGTCCCACAACTGGGTTTTGGTAGGGCATTTTGTTGACTTCCAGTTTAAGGCTATAAGATTGCGGGCATCCAGGATTATGATGGCACTTAGTTGTTTGTGCGACTGATGTAGAATTATTTAAAAATCTTTATTGCACCTGTATTGAATTATTGTACTAACTCCATTTTAATCTCACATAACCTCACATTATGACAAACCCTCCATTTTGTCTACATTACATGACAGAATTTCCTAACAGCATTTAGTATAATGAATAGAGACTGTATTTTCTAAAAAGACATAGCTGACTCCGGAATTATTGAATCTCCTGTAACATGCAACAAAGTATAACCAAGGCCAGAGCCAAGGCCATGAGAACACTGTACTAATGAAATGTTCTATTCATAAAAGAACCTTGCACCTGCCCACAAGACTGACATCACTAACTACGTAAAATGCCGCCCAAGCCCCCCTTTCCACCGAGTAAACCTCATGCTGGGAAAGATGGCGCTTGAGCCATCTGTCCACACCCGTGTCCAGAACAATACCACCTCCCGGTGGGAGGACACCTAGCTAGTCACTCAAATCCCTGAGCCAATTAATAATATTGATGGGTGGACACTGATATAGCCACTTAACATTTAATCCAATTAATTATGTTTATTTGTTATTATCTGATATTCAATGATGATGTCATTTTGCCTTTAAAAGGGTCTGCATACCCGTTTTCTAACCAGATGCCATTAAATTTTCTGAAGTGCTTTTAACCTGAACTCCATGTGTCAGTGTGAACTTACTTCTGCGTATACGCAATTTAATCATCTCAGATTTGGACAGGAACAGATAGACATTTAAACATATTTGTTTATTTCTAAATTAATCTACATCACGAGTACGTGTATGCCTGTGGGAATCTCAGCATCAGGTACATTTCAGGGGTGCTTTGCGCGCCCGGGAGTTTGAGGGCTTGTAGTGTATTGCGCACTTCATTCCATAAGGGTTTGATTTTAGGGCACGTCCACCAGACGTGAAGTAAGGTACCAACAGCTTCGCAACATCTCCAACAGAGCGAGGGGGTGGTCGGGTAAATTTTGTGGAGTTTGTGTGGGGTTAGATACCACCTATATAGAAGCTTTTTGTGTGCTTCTATGTGCGAGTAACATTTTGTCCATTTAGACAGATCATTCAGTGCTTGTATCCATTCCTCATCTGTGAGAGCAATGGCACAATCTTTTTCCCAAAGTGTCTTACAGTGTGGTGTGTTATTGGGTGTCGTGTGCCCCCATGCTGTATAGCACAAGGAAATAGCTTTTGGTTTTGTTGGGTGTTTCCAACATCGGTCAAGTATTGCCTTTGCTGGTAGTGTAATGCTGTTGGGGTTTGTGTGTTTGTTATGCACATGTGCTGAGATGATCCCTTTGAGTTGTAAGTATGTGAAGATAGCGTTGCTGGGTAGACTCCACTTCTGTTGTAGTTCCGGAAATGGTATCACCCCTTGGGGTTGGAGTAACTGGTATATGTGCGTTATTCCTACCCGCTCCCAGCTCTTGAGACGTATGTCAGGTGAGATGGATCTAAGGGCTAGTAGAGGGGCCCTATCCTGGAATGATTGTTTTTTCCCTATAGTCTCCAAGTATGCTGTCCAGAACTGGATAGTGAGTTTTGTGGTGGGTAGTAGGTGCGGCTGCGCTGTCCTAAAGGTGTTTGGTGTCCAGAGGTATGCTAGTGCCTGATTATCCTTGAATTGGGCTTTTTCCATGTCCACCCACTGTGTGGTGCCCTCCTTGGTGTGCATTAGTATCCCTGTGGCCAACGCAGAGGCTTTGTAATAGAGGCCTATATTGGGCAACCCTACGCCCCCTTGTTTCGTATGTCTATACAGAGTCGATCTGGCTATGCATGGTTTTTTGTTACCCCAGATGAAGGCATTACATATAGCCTGGAGCGTTTTTAGAAGTGTTTGTGGGATGCAAATGGGGAGCATTCTGAAAATGTAAAGTAATTTGGGTAGTATCATCATTTTGAATGCATTTACTTTGCCCAGCCAAGAGATATGTGTCTGCGACCACTTGTGTGTGTCCTTTTTACACTGTTGTGGCAGGGTGAGGTAATTTAGTTTCTGCATTTCGGCTATGGAAGGTGCAATCTTTACACCAAGGTAAGTTAGTGCAGATGACCTCCAATCGAACACATATCGCTCCTTCAGGGAGGTCGTAATGTGAGGAGGGAGTTTTATGGGCAATGCCTGAGTTTTGTCTTGGTTTAGGCGGTAGTGTGATACCTCTCCAAACTCCTGTAGGGCCTCCATCGGGTGTGGTAGTGAGGATTGCGGGTCCCCTAGAGTCAATAGGATGTCATCTGCGAACAATGCTAATTTATATTCGCGTCCTAAGATAGTCATGCCTTGTATGTTGTGATCGTTCCTTATTTTTTGTGCAAGGGGTTCGAGAGAAAGGATGTAGAGTAAGGGCGATAAGGGACAACCCTGTCTCGTACCGTTGGAAATTTGGAAGGGGTCAGAGATGTAGCCTCCGTGGGCCACTTTAGCCGCTGGGGTCGTGTATAATGCCATAATGCCTTTGGTGAGGTCGTCAGGGAAGCCGAATTTTTTCAGCACCCGTAGCATGTATGCCCAATTGAGTCGGTCAAAGGCCTTCTCTGCATCTAGTGCCATGAGGAGGCCCCCGCCCGATCCTTTCTCTAATGTCGCCAAGATGTTGAGGACCTTACGGGTATTGTCCGAGCCTTGACGACCCTTGACGAATCCCGTTTGGTCATTGTGGATTAAGTTACCTATCACAGGTGTGAGTCTGTTACTTAATATTTTAGCGTAGAGCTTGGCATCCCCGTTTAAGAGGGAAATAAGTCTGAAGTTTTTGCAGGCGGTGGGAGGTTTGCCTGGCTTGGGCAGTGTGGAAATATGTGCTAGTAGTAGTTCCGAGGGGAGCGTACCCGTCTGAACACTGTGTTGGTATAAATTTAGTAGGTGAGGGGTCAATACTTGTGAGAAGACTTTGTAATATTTATTGGGGAGACCATCTGGCCCTGGGGATTTGTGCAATGGCAAGTCAGCTATGGCTTTAGATATTTCCTCTCCGGATAGTGGTTGGGATAGTTGGTGTATGTCATCGGGCGATAGAGTCGGAAGGTGTATATGATCTAAGAAATTGTCAATATCTGAGAGTGTGGGGACCTTTGTCTCGTTGTCGTCTTTGAGATTATACAGGTTGTGGTAATAGTCCGAGAATGCATTTACAATTTGCTTCGGATCAATGATTTTCTGACCGTTCGGTTTGTTTAGGAAGGCAATCCTGGAGGCGGGTGATCTTTGTTTGAGCTGGGAAGCCAATTTAGCTCCCGCTCTGTTTCCAGAGGCAAAGTAATTATGTTTGTGTTTTTGTAGCAGATATGTGGTTTTAGCTAATTCAAAATTTCGTAATTTGGTGTGGGCTTTCAGTAGAGCGGTCTGCGTGGTCGGTGACGGTGATCTTTTGTTTCTATGAGTTAGGGAAGTAATTTCTGAAATTAGTTCTGTGTACGTGGCTTGGCGTGCCTTTTTGGCTTGACTGGCGTGCTTTATGAAGCTGCCCCTTATTACTGCTTTATGTGCAAGCCATAGGTAGTCTGGGGACGTATCCGGGTATAAATTGTCAGTAAAGTAATTTTGGAGGTCCGTTGTGATGTGGGATACTACGATAGGGTCGTTAAGTAAAGATTCGTTTAATCGCCAAGGAATTCTATCTTCCTTGGAGAATCGCTCAGATATAGACATCGTGATAGGAGCGTGGTCTGACCAGGAAATGACGCCTATCTCTGTGTCAATTACTTTCTCTAGGGACGTACTTTTAAGTAGGAATCTGTCAATTCTAGAATAACTTATGTGCAGCGGTATAGCATGTGTAATCTATTTCCGCTGGGTGGTTTATTCTCCAGGGGTCTACAAAGTTATGTGTCTGCAGTGTGCGACAGATGTTGGCTGTTTGTGTGTGTCTTTGTTTCGTTGTTGTCGTGGTTACCGTTTTTGTGGCGGAGGAGTCCATGTTGATATCGAGAAGGAAGTTTGTGTCGCCTCCAAGAATTACCTCCCCAAAGCTATGCAACGATAGAAGAGAGAACACATTAGCTATAAACACTGGTTGATTTGCATTAGGACCATAAACATTCATTAGGGTAAACGGTTGATTATTGATGCGACATTGTAATAGCAGATATCTCCCTTTTCTATCACCTATCTTACGTAGTAATTCAAAGACAACATTTTTACTAATCAGTATCGAGACACCTCTTTTTTTTTTTGTGGAAGCACGCATGATAGGATATTGGGAACCAGGGTGAGTCGAATCTGGGTTTCGCACCCCATTTGAAGTGGGTTTCCTGGAAGAAAGCTACATGGGCACCCTGTCTCTTGGCCTCCTGAAGTGCCAACCTGCGCTTGTTGGGTGAATTTAAGCCTTTCGTATTCAGTGATAGGAATTTGACGGCCATGTCGGATGAAAAAACTGCGATATAGTATATGGCAACCACTCACATTTAGGCTCAGGTGGGGGAGTCCTATTGGGTGTGGGTATTTTCGGTGTTATGGTAGGTCGTTCCCGGTTGGGCAGGTCGGTGGGGGATGGGGGAGGAATAAAACTATGTAAAGAAATCCGTTAGCCTGTAGGGCCTGTTGCAAGGTTATGCAGACGGATATATGTTGGCCTACTCTATAAGCCTAGTGTGGGGGTGGGTGGTAAAGAAGTGTTGGATACAATAACAAATGCGTACCTTATTCGTCTATGTTAACGCAAGTAAAGTCAAATTATAGGTAAGCTGTGTAGGTACACTTTTAAATGTGAGTCACAGCACAGCAGTGAGCGGTGACTCAGCGCCGGCCATGGGCCTTTAACTATTGGCCGCCATTTTATACTGAAGCACGTTAAAACATGATACACAGGAATAAAACATTCAACCATAAACAACTGCAGTGTTTGCAATACAATAATGAACACGTTGTGTGAATTACGTGTCTGGGCGCACAGTCTGTGAGGATTTAAATAGCAGGGTCTCTGCGGTCCGGTGGTGGCGTTCTGTTCCATGGAACCTGTTGCCAGTCTCTCGCCATTTTGCGTGGCGGTGGTAGGTCTTGTCTGCGATTATCTAACACCGGAGTTGAGATATTCCAGTCCCCTATGAGCTTTAGGCCTTCTTCCAGCGACATGATGGTCCGGTCCACTCTGTTTCTTCTTACAATAAGCTTGGTAGGAAAACCCCATTTATACAGGATATTGGCGTTGCGTAGTGCTGCTGTTATGGGAGCAAATGACCGTCGTTTGGACATGGTGGTCGCTGAGAGGTCGATGAAGAGCTTGATGCCTGCATAGTCGCCCGGCAGTTCTGCGTTGAGTCTGGATGATTGCATTATCTGGTCCTTTACTGTAAAGTAATGAACTCTGGTGATTACATCTCGTGGTGTAGTTGCAGGTAAGTACTTTGGTTTAGGGAGCCTGTGGGTCCTGTCAAGGCGAAGGTCCTCCTTCGTTAGTGTAGGGATTATAGTTTGGAATAGCGTTTGCACATACTGCGCAAGTTCTTGCGGTTTGATGTTTTCAGAAATGCCGCGGATTCTGATATTATTTCTTCTATCCCGGTCTTCATTGTCAGCTATTTTCCCTTCTAAATAGGATACCTTATTCTCTAGTGCAGTATGGGCTTCTGCAAGGGCATTGTGGGCTTCTTGCAATCCTTCTGTCTGCTCCTCCAAATGTGCAGTCCTGTCCCCCAGCACTTGTATGTCAGCTCTTATGTCTGCTGCCAGTTTGTGAAAGTCTGAGCGGAGGTCTGCTCTAAGAGTATCTAGCATGGAGCTAATGGAAGCATCTGTGGCTGGGGCTGTGACCTGTGTGGATGGGGCAGTGACAGTGGAGGGAAAGCTGCTTTGACTCTCACCAGCATCTGAGTCCCATGCAGGCGATCGCGTTCCGCCGCCG
Source organism: Pelobates fuscus (assembly GCF_036172605.1). NCBI lineage: Eukaryota > Metazoa > Chordata > Amphibia > Anura > Pelobatidae > Pelobates > Pelobates fuscus. The sequence goes on along the minus strand of NC_086318.1, from coordinate 86,814,826 downwards.
CCATCTTGGATCCGTGCAGGAGTAGCAGGCTGCACTTGTAAGTGGGATTCCAGCGTTTTCTGCTTCATTTTCTTTGCGAATTTTGAAGCCATGGTGTGCAGGGTAGGTTGATCTATCTCAATGAAGGGCGGCCCGATCACTGTGGTTTCACGCTGTGGGACCCACGGCTCGGCGGAGCTCACGCCCCCAAGAAGTGTATTTTTTAAAGATTTTTTTGAAGGAGTGGAGATTGGGTGAAAGACTAACGGAGAAGGGAAGGGAGTTCCACAGAAAAGGTGCAGCCCTGGAGAAGTCTTGGAGGCGAGCCTGAGATGTGGGAGTACGGGGATAGGCGTAGGTCTTCGTCAGAGCGCAGGGGCCTCGACGGGACATATTTGTGTATTAGGGAGGATAGGTAGGTTGGAGCAGTATTATGTAGGGACTTGTAAGCAAGCACCAGAATCTTAAATTGAGCCCTATATCTAACTGGAAGCCAATGTAGGGACTGGGGAGGTGCGGGTGGACAGGAAAATGAGCCTTGCCACTGTATTCATTATAGATTGCAGAGGTGCAATCTGGGAACACGTAAGACCCCTGAGAAGGGGATTGCATTAGTCAAGGCAATAAAGAACAATGGCATGGACCAGCACCTTACCTGCATCTGGTGTTAAATAAGGGCGGATGCGAGCTATGTTTTTTAGATGGAAGCGGCAGGATTTGGTGATTGATTGGACATGAGGGGTGAAGGAGAGAGTTTAGAGTCAAAGAGAACTGTGAGATAGAACTGATGATGGTGCCGTTGACTTGAGACAGACACGGGAGTAGCAACACTTGAGGGAGGAAAGACCAGAAGTTCTGTTTTGGTCAGGTTGAGTTTAAGGAAGTGAGCAGCCATCCAGTTGGAAATCGCAGAGAAGCAGTCAGAGACACGAGTCAAGATGGGTGGAAAGAGAGATCAAGTGAGGACAGGTAGATTTGCGTGTAATCTGCATATAAACGATCACGGAAGCCAAAGGAGCTGATGAGCTAACCAAGGGAGGCAGTATAGATAGGGGACCACAGACATATCCTTGGGGAACACCAACAGAGAGGGGTTGTGAAGAAGAGGCAGAGCCAGAGAAAGATACACTGAAAAGGCGCTGAGAGTGGTAGGAGAGAGCAGTATCCCATAGACCGAGATTACAGAGAATGAGAAGAAGCTGTTGATAATCAACAGTGTCAAAGGCAGCAGAAAGATCAAGGAAAATTAGGGTAGAGTTATGGCCGCAAGATTTATCAGCGATTAAATAGTTGGATACTTTGGTCACAGCTGTTTCAACAGAGTGATGAGCGCGGAATCCAGACATTATAGAGTTAGGAATAAAGTTTTGTATTCCTAAAGCTATAGTGTTCCTTAAATTATGTAATTTGTTTTACAATTGAGTTAATAAATGTGACAAGAAGGGGTGAAAGTGACTGTTATTTATTTTTTTCAATCTGCTTTATCTCCCTCTGGGCAGTCCTACATTGTTTTTCTATTTTAAATGATTAGTTCAAAAAGTATATATAAGGACACTAGCCACAGCTGTATTGATGAAATTTGATGGCGGTAGCTCCACATTTTGTCTTTTAACAGGATTGGAATTTTAATAAAATATTTTATCTTTATGATCTGCTCAAAAAACAATTTTTGGGAGGTGTGTTACAGAGTTGGTTTAAACTCCGGATACTGGATTTAAAACTGTCCTGCTAAACCCATATTTTTAAGGTATGTATCTGGGATATTCACTACACTGAATTGTCAGAAATTGTACAGTGAATCTGTGGGAGTCTGTGGACATGGAGAGAAGCTCCTGCCTGATGCGCCCCTGCCTGATGCTACCTGAGCCTTCTGTACTGATGAAATTTAGACAGCGTAAGGACAGGGTTACACGGGCAAAGTCTCAGTTGATGTTGTGTTACAGGAACCAATTCATAACATGAATTGCTGGCAGTTACAGACTGATGCCTCTCAGCTGATGCCTCTCAATGTATCTAGCTTGATAAAGACCTGAATAGGTCGAAACGTTGCAATAAATCTGCCTGGAGAACATTCACAGTGAGTGCCTAGGATTTTTTCTATTTGCATATATTAATTGGGGTTCTTTGCTGACCCATGCTCAGTAGCACCCTGTGTTTTATTGTTGTGACTGAGTGCGACCCTATACTTTTTTTCTATCTCAATGTATCACTGTCTGCTCCCCATGATATGGTGTAAGGAGGAGCATGCCTTTGTCATATCATCATTTGAGAACAGGCTGCTGTGCACCGAGCATCCCTGCTAAATGATGTGTAAAACATTTAAAATTGATGCTGTACCTGCAGGCCCCATAACTCTTTTTGCTGTCTAAAGTTTCCTTTTTAAATACTCTGTATTACACCTTATTATGTTATAGAGTATTTAAAAGGGAATCTTAAGACTGCAAAAATGAGGGAGCATTGAATAGATCGCTCTCTGTAGACAACCTTATAGAGTCTATAAGGTTGTCCATAGAGAGCGATCTATTCAATGCTTCACTGTTATGTGCTGATAGACCTTATGTTATACTTGGGTGCTGTATAACATTGTTTCATATATTTATGCGCAATTTCCCTGCACTTAAATAAAGCGTAAAAAAAAAAAAAGACTGAATTATCTTTTTTGCCTCTAATACAAACCGTTATCTTACAAGATATCCATGTAAAAAGTATAATCTTCTGACCGTTCTATATGTTGCTGACATTACAGCTTCATAATCGAGGCTGCATGACCAACTTTTAACAATCCTCTCTCAACTTACCTTGCTTGCTGTTGTGTACCTATATTTTTAATACTTCCTTAATTGCATTCATTCTTATTCAAGAGCCTTTCATTGTCTTTCTTGTCCATTCTGAGTCAGAACCGAAAACAGTTGGGTTTTTACAATTTTATGTCTATTAATACTGATCCCTTTGAAAGTGTCAAAGTCACAGTAATTTCAGAAGTGAATATTGGGGGGTATGCAACAAGTATAGCAGCATGGAAACATTGGGGTGTATGCAACAAGTTAAATAGCAGCATGGAAATATTGTGGGTTTGTAACTAGTTAAATAGCAGTGTGAAAACATTGAGGGTTACGCAACATGTTAATAGCAATATAGAAACATTGGGGGTATGTAACTAGTTAGATATCAGTATGGACACATTGGGGGTATGTAACTAGTTAGATAGCAGTATGGAAACATTTTGGGGGTATGTAACTAGTTAGAAAGCAGTATGGAAACATTTTGGGGGTATGTAACTAGTTAGAAAGCAGTATGGAAACATTTTGGGGGTATGTAACTAGTTAGATAGCAGTATGGAAACATTGGGGGGTATGTAACTAGTTAGCAGAATAGACACATTGGGGGTATGTAACTAGTTAGATAGCAGTATGGATACATTGGGGGTATGTAACTAGTTAGATAGCAGTATGGATACATTGGGGGTATGTAACTAGTTAGATAGCAGTATGGATACATTGGGGGTATGTAACTAGTTAGATAGCAGTATAGACACATTGGGGGTATGTAACTAGTTAGATAGCAGTATGGACACATTGGGGGGATATATAACTAGTTAGCAGTATGGACACATTGGGGGGATATATAACTAGTTAGCAGTATGGACACATTGGGGGGGTATGTAACTAGTTAGATAGCAGTATGGATACATTGGGGGTATGTAACTAGTTAGATAGCAGTATAGACACATTGGGGGTATGTAACTAGTTAGATAGCAGTATGGACACATTGGGGGGATATATAACTAGTTAGCAGTATGGACACATTGGGGGGTATGTAACTAGTTAGATAGCAGTATGGACACATTGGGGGGTATGTAACTAGTTAGATAGCAGTATGGACACATTGGGGGGTATGTAACTAGTTAGATAGCAGTATGGACACATTGGGGGGTATGTAACTAGTTAGATAGCAGTATGGACACATTGGGGGGTATGTAACTAGTTAGATAGCAGTATGGACACATTGGTGGGTATGTAACTAGTTAGATAGCAGTATGGACACATTGGTGGGTATGTAACTAGTTAGATAGCAGTATGGACACATTGGCGGGTATGTAACTAGTTAGATAGCAGTATGGACACATTGGCGGGTATGTAACTAGTTAGATAGCAGTATGGACACATTGGCGGGTATGTAACTAGTTAGATAGCAGTATGGACACATTGGTGGGTATGTAACTAGTTAGATAGCAGTATGGACACATTGGGGGTATGTAACTAGTTAGATAGCAGTATGGGCACATTGGGGGTATGTAACTAGTTAGACAGCAGTATGGGCACATTGGGGGTATGTAACTAGTTAGATAGCAGTATGGACACATTGGCGGGTATGTAACTAGTTAGATAGCAGTATGGACACATTGGCGGGTATGTAACTAGTTAGATAGCAGTATGGACACATTGGTGGGTATGTAACTAGTTAGATAGCAGTATGGACACATTGGGGGTATGTAACTAGTTAGATAGCAGTATGGACACATTGGTGGGTATGTAACTAGTTAGATAGCAGTATGGACACATCAGGGGTATGTAACTAGTTAGATAGCAGTATGGACACATTGGGGGGTATGTAACTAGTGTGATAGCAGTATGGAAACATTGGGGGGTATGTAACTAGTTAGATAGCAGTATGGACAAATTGGGGGGCATGCAGTATGGAAACCTTGGGGGGCATGCAGTACGGACAGTGAAAGGTTGCATGGGATTTAGTTCTGTCACTGTGAATGGTCTATTTCCTCATTATGTCCTTTATCTGGATGGGAGCCAGCCCAGTCACTGAGAGCAGTCTGGTTCCCATCCCAGGCTATGGGGGCCCTGACCTCAAGGGCCAAAAGGTCCTTTCAGTGAATAGAAGACAGTCTGTCCATTCTGCCAGCTGCTTCCTGTCCCGTCACCCTCTGGGAACAACCGACTCCCAGGGTGTCCCACAATGCTTTGCCTCGCAGTCACTTCCTGTATGTCCCGGAAGTAGCGTGTTGGGCGCGAGCTATGATTGGGGCTGGCTGCTATAGGCCGAATGCGCAGTATGGCGGGACTCCGTGGGGCTCTCATAGTGCTGGAGGGAGCTGACAGAGCCGGCAAAAGCACGCAGGCCCGGCTGCTGGTAGACGCTCTCAGAGAGCGCGGTCACAGGGCGGAGGGCCTGCGGTTCCCAGGTAACAGGCTGCCATTATACTGGGGGACCAGGGGATATAAACACAATCACTGACACTGGCCGGGGTAACACGGACAGCTTATTACTGACACTGGCCGGTCACACAAACCGCTTATTACTGATACTGGCCGGTCACACAGACAGCTTATTACTGATACTGGCCGGTCACACAGACAGCTTATTACTGATACTGGCCGGTCACACAGACAGCTTATTACTGACACTGGCCGGGGTCACACAGACCGCTTATTACTGACACTGGCCGGGGTCACACAGACCGCTTATTACTGACACTGGCCGGGGTCACACAGACCGCTTATTACTGACACTGGCCGGGGTCACACAGACCGCTTATTACTGACACTGGCCGGGGTCACACAGACCGCTTATTACTGACACTGGCCGGGGTCACACAGACCGCTTATTACTGACACTGGCCGGGGTCACACAGACCGCTTATTACTGACACTGGCCGGGGTCACACAGACCGCTTATTACTGACACTGGCCGGGGTCACACAGACCGCTTATTACTGACACTGGCCGGGGTCACACAGACCGCTTATTACTGACACTGGCCGGGGTCACACAGACCGCTTATTACTGACACTGGCCGGGGTCACACAGACCGCTTATTACTGACACTGGCCGGGGTCACACAGACCGCTTATTACTGACACTGGCCGGTTGCTAGGGCTGTCAGTGGGAGAACATGCACATCATCATTGTGTATGTTCACAGGTAGCATGTTCTCTTGGCCCCTAATTAATAATAACCAGCTGCCTATACAGTTACAATGATTGAACCTGTTCTTAAACTCAAGTGTGTACCTGGTCTCAGTAGTGCATCTTACAGCAGACATTAAAAGTTTAATTGTATTAATGCATTATCGACCGATGAGGGCTCTAGTTTACACTGTCCCCATCAATATATTTTTTATCTAATGCTGTTTTAGGAGTCTTGTGCACACTGTACTGCCCCTTTACACAATGTGTAACTTCTAATTAGTTGAGCTTATTATGGCGGTGTGCAGACATGTAGTTTTTGTATGCACTATCTTGATCTTTTCTACTCACTGGAAAATCTTGGATGGGGTTAAGAAACTCTTGGCAGTGAGGTCTAACTCTTGATAAATGTTTTATTTATCTAATACCTTCCATCTTCTCTCAGAGCGAACAACCGAGATTGGAAAACTAATCGGCTCCTACCTTGAAAAGAAAAATAATATAGAAGATCACACTGTACATCTTCTGTTTTCTGCCAACAGATGGGAACAAGTGTAAGAACAAAGATCAAATGTATTTTTGATTACCATATGTAGGGGGGGGGGGAATCCACGCTACCAGGTTAATACAAAAACTCATCTGCCTTGCTGAGAGAGCAAAACGCAACGACCACATAACACGACCAATCTGCGTAACCCCAATGACTAGTGGGACGGTAGCAAATTGTGTTAAACACCACGTGTGGCACCCTGCAGCTAACTTACGAAACAGATGTGACTGCCCCACCAGAGTAACACCCAAGTAGGTCCCACTCCTACAGCCAAATGGAATGCGCACGGATATGGTGGCGGGCCTCAACACTCTCAAGGGCACCACAACAATGTCCTTGCCTATGCTGCACCACTCAGCACCCAAAGCCATGATGGCTCCTCCAGCTTAGACAAGTAGGCAGCATGACCTTGCACGGTCAACATGCTGGGGGTAGGGGGAGGGAGAGTGGGATAGCCACAGCTAGGTGGACCTCAGGGTACAGCGGATCAGACCCGGTCACTTAGACACGTTCACCACCATGGGCTCACTTGGGATACCCCCTTCCTCTCCCAATCTGGTAAATGTGAAATGTATGTCAACTATTCATAACAAGCATATCCTGCTAAAACAGGACACTTACTCAAAAGCAACGTGTTATTACCCTCATATACGATAAATTACAATCCCCCTGTTACTGATCTACTTCTTTTCCTAATGTGTATATCTACTTGACCATTGTATTTGTCAAAATTCTGACCTATTACTGAAAAATAAAGATTGTCTAAAAAAAAAAAAAAAAAAAAACTTAGGAAGAAATGCCTAGCAGGGTGGCTGGTGATCTATCGAAATTCATAAATATTTGTGGACACTGGGATGATGGTGACTCAGGATATTGCCCTTGCTGAAGCATATTACAGGTCAGATATGGTTAAAATTATTAAATTAATATACAACTTATTTATAATTTTCAAGGTACAAAATGTGTTTATATACATAAACAGTCCCCCCACTGCAGCTATTGGGCACACAGACTTGGACATGCAATACTTCACCAACCTATGCTTGTCACGCAGTGCATGATGAAGCCAAATTGAATTTGTAAAGTTTCACAGTGTTAAGGAAATAATCTGAAATGCCTGATGAGGAATTGAGACAAATGGGAGGGGGAAAACTGCTTTTTTAACAGGTTTTTCTCCCAATCTATACATTTACTAGCATGGGTGCCTATATTGTCCCTTAAGGATGGCAACGCATCAATATTAAAGGGAAGATCAGCTTTACTACAAACTGAAACACGTGCTTTTCTCAGTTAGGTTGGCAGAGCCTGTTTATTATAAGACTAATCTGATCAATGACAACATACCGCATGCATCATGGTTTTAAATCGCATAATCTAAAGCGTTTCATGACACTTGTTTGATTTGAAAGACGTGATCGTTTATGGGAAAGATTCTGCAACCTTTGTTACTGTTTGTCTAATTATTTTCTGTTTTGTTTGTAGTCCAATGATCAAAGAGAAATTGGCAAGTGGTGTAACTCTAGTTGTGGATCGATATGCATTTTCTGGGGTAGCATTTACAAGTTCTAAAGAGGTAAGGGTCTACTCGCACAAATGAGTTGCACTGAAATAAGCTCCATAACTTATTTTTATTACTCTGGTTATGCTGCAAGTAGGTTCCTGTACATAGCTTCCTTTGACATACTTTCTTTTAACAGCAGCTTTGTGAAAAAAAACAAACAATACAACTACAAAACCGTGTTGGTGGTATTCATCTTTCCAATTTATGCATATACAGTGCACATACTGCACACACATTTTGTTGGGAGGTTTGAAACATTGGTTTACAGTACATTATCAAAAAAAAGTCAAATCTAATGGCAGTCATTGTATGGCTGTTTATTGTGTGCCTGTGAAATATTCTCTCTAGTTGTATTAGAGATATATATCCAGTCTCCAACAAACCAAAGGGAAATAATGGCACTCTTGGTGCTCCACAGAACAGGAGTGGCACAATTCCAAATACCGATATTCATAGAAGAATCTGGGCACATAAGTGGTAGAAATGTTTTTGAATGAAGCAGAGCCACAAGACCACGTTTAGACTCCGTAGTGAAGTCTTTATCAAGTCTATGGAGTCGAAATGTTGTCTTGTGAGACTGTGCTTTAGTATATTATTTTGCCTGACTTGTCATGTTATCTCTTACAGATGTATCTATATAACTGCCCGTGTGATTCATACTGTCCCTCATTGCTCTTGGACCTTTTGTGAAATTTATAATTGCGATTTGTCTTGCAGAATTTCTCTTTAAACTGGTGTAAGCAGCCTGATGTGGGATTGCCAAAGCCAGATCTTATTCTCTTTCTGAATCTGAGTCTTGAAGCGGCTGCTGCTAGGGGAGGTTTTGGTAATGAACGATATGAAACAAATGATTTTCAAGTACAGGTACACAAACGTTACCGGGAGCTTATGGAGGATAAATCCCTTAACTGGAAGGTAATATGTGTGTAAATCAGAATTTGTCTCCTAAAGACCCTATTTAGTGTTTGCAGCTGTAGACACCCTTCTGTCACTACAGGTTAGAGGATTATGGAATTATTTTGCTATTTATCATTATGGGGTTAATGTAGTCTACTTCTATAGAATAAATTATTCTCTATGGCCAACCATGATAAAACTGCACATGACTTTACTGAATGAGTCGGGAAGTAGATTCTCGGCTCTCATAACCAGAGGGCTTGGAAGCGTGGCTTGAAGTCACGCTCTCAAGGCCTCTAATTAGTGAACTAAAGGGTTTTAGGAAGTAAGAGAGGGTGGCAGGACTGCACGCACTAGAACAAATTCAATAAAATGAATTTGTTAAAGTGCCTACAGTATCCATTAAAGACTCTATTTTAACTGCAAGGTGGTAGTGTACAGAGGTGATGATTTTTTTTTTATTTTTTGGGGGGAGGGGGAATTTTTTTTTTTTTTTTTTTTTTTTGGAGCACTATAGGGTCAGGGACACAAACATGTATTCCTGACCCTATAGGGTTAAAACCACCGTCTAGCCCCCCCTGGTCCCCTCATGCCTGCCTAAATATAAAAATCTTACTTGTATTCAGGTATGCAGCTGCTTATTTTGTCCCTGTTTCCTTTAGAGCTACCCAGTGCCTGCTGACATCAGCAGAAGTAGTAGCCTGATCCAATTAAAATTCTTCCCCATAGGATTGGCTGAGACTGACAAAAAGGCAGATCAGGGGCAGGGCCAGCACAATTCAAACACCGCCCGGCCAATCAGCATCTCCTCATAGAGCTGAATTAAATCAATGAATCTCCAAGAGGAAAATTCAGTGTCTGCATGCAGAGGGAGGACACACTCAATGTTTGGATACATTTTAGGCAGCCATGACCCAGGAAGGATCTCTAGCAGCCATCTGAGGAGTGGCCAGTGAAGTTATCACTAGGCTGTAATGTAAACACTGCATTTTCTCTGAAAAGACAGTGTTTACTTCAAAAAGCTTGAAGGTAATGATTCTACTCACCAGAACAAATTCAATAAGCTGGAGTTGTTCTGGTGACTATAGTGTCCCTTTAACTAAGGAATGTAAGTTAAAGTCTCTATTTCAGTTTCTGAAGTAAAATATTATATTTTAAAGTGAAACTAACTGTCAAAATTTGTATCTATTATTTATAGTTTGTTTTGTTTTAATTCTGTATATATGCGGATAATTAAAGTAGGTATGTAAACTTTGGTTACGTTTACAATGTTTTTTACAATCACCTACCTAGTTTACATGCCATCTTTAGCAAGCAACTCCATCTCTTGTTTAACCCCTTAAGGACACAACTTCTAAAATAAAAGGGAATCATGACGGAATATATCCGTCATGTGTCCTTAAGGGGTCAAATGCGAAGGGATTTCTGTTCTAAAAACACTTTTGTAATCAGACATCATTTGTTTTGTTCTGGTAAAATGCTAATAGGATATCAGTTATCCTCATTATTTTAGGAATTGGAGCAATACGTTATCCTATACAAAGTGTTTTAAAATAAAAATGCACAGCTTTCTTAAATTATACAAAAAGCAGACTATCCTATGGGTTTTCTGTACATTTTTTATTAATTTTTTTTTAGTTGGTTGATGCTTCTCAGAGTGTGGATGACGTTCTGAAAGTGATTACAGAGCTGAGCGAAGGAGCAATTGAAGAAGCAAAGACTCGGACTATAGGCAAGCTCTGGGTGGAAGAGTGACATTTTGGGACGGAGAGGAAGGAGAGATCATGATTATCTGAACTGGTGCAGCAAATCTAAATGAACTGCATTACAGTCCTTATTTAGTGCCATTTCCTACCACTACAGTATTCCTGGCCGTAGCTCTACAAAGGTCTTCTCTCCCCCAATTGCAATAAAACTTTTAAACATCGACTTGCCTTTTTCCAAGACCAAGGCTCCCTTTGTGCTGCTTACCTTTCTGCCTCCTATGTCAACACTGAGGAATGACCTTCTTCACTATGGTATAATCTATTGTAGATATTTTAGGACCTAATACGTGTGTGGTGTGCTCATTAAAGCTGCCCCATAGGAAAACATTGAATCAACGGTTTCCTATAGAGGCCTTGTGCCATGTGATCAGGTTTTACTTTTGTCAATAAAGTGTAAGGGCCTCTCGTGGTTGTCTTATTGACAGACACTAGAAGTGGATTTAATTTTGTAATGTAAATCTTGCAATTGCTTACAAAAATAACTGCAATATTTTTGTATTGTATGATTACAAGGACAGTGACACTCTCAATGATGTAGTCTGAGTGCAAAGTGGGCTGGGTCATAGTGTTACTTTAAATCGGAATAAAACCTATTGTGCAATTTTTATGATTAATGCTTTTTGATTGCTTAGGTGTAGAAAATATATTCTGGAAAGGATTAATAGCAGTAGATCTACACCACACAGCATTATGGAGGGGGGGAGGGGGATATTTGTCTTTAGAATTTGTTTTATATTTATATTAATCTAATCTTGCCTTTTATTGTAGTATAATTAAAGGGTTAGTCTAAGCACTATAATGGCACTAGTCTAAGCACTATAATGGCACTATGACTGCCAGTGCTTTATATATGCTGAGTGATACAATACTTTGTCAGGGTGAGGGTACTGCTTTCCTGGAATAGGTATCTATGGAGGACATAAACCGTGCATCCAACCAATGAGAACTGAATTTTTCTCTTTTTTTTTTTTTCTTCTTAATTCCATGTGCTCTTTACTTACATACATAACTAGCCATTTACCCAGAAACTTGATTATTAAAAAAACTTCATGCAAAAAAATGTTACAAGATAACCAAATAATTGCTTGATAGATTTTACAGCAGCAATTCTGAAATGCCCTTGTTTATCAACATCTAAAACTATTCTCCTGATCGATTAGCTTAGCTGAACAAACTTTTAATTGCTGCTTCAAAGATTAAGTCTTGACTGCTAACTTTTTACACACCGGTCACATCATCAAACCTGGACTCTGTATTTGCCATTCTCTGAAACAAATCCTTGATCTACTCCTTTTAAAACTATTAGCTATGGCATTAAACTGACGCATTCCCATTTTGTCTATTAATCACTAGGTTTGTGAATTTGGTTTATCCACAATTGCAATTTATCAGAATTTTAAGCCAATGTGTGGTACAGCCACATTCTGTACCTTTAAAACATCAAATGGACATATAACCGTTCAAACGAAAAATTATTTTATGACGTAAAGTTACAGGGAAAAAATGGACTTCAGCATTCGGGGAGATCAGCCTTATCCAAAGGAGCCAGATGGTGCCACAGTAACTGTCTGTCGTAAGGATTAGCCTGATGCTTTATTGGTGGTTTCTTCTAAAGCTGTGAGGATGCAGGAATAAAAAATTGCGTATCAACACATTTTGTACTAAATATGTTGAATTTAATGCTTAAATAATTATTTATATAGCGCCATCAAATTCGGCAGCGCTTTACAATGGGTGGACGAAAAGACATGTAGTTGTAACCAGACAAGTTGGACACACAGGAACAGAGGGGTTGAGGGCCCTGCTCAATGAGCTTACATGCTAGAGGGAGTGGGGTAAAGTGACACAAAAATGTAAGGATAGTATTAGACTAGTGACAGTTGCTGAAGAGGAATCCGTCTGGAGCTATTAAAAGTTCATAGTTACATAGCTGAAAAGAGACTTGCGTCTATCAAGTTCAGCCTTCCTCACATTTGGTTTTTTGCTGTTGATCCAAAAGAAGGCAAAAAAAAAAAAACTCAGTTTGAAGCACAGTTTTGCAACAAGCTAGGAAAAAAATTCCTTCTTGACCCCAGAATGGCAGTCCGATTTATCCTTGGATCAAGCAGTTATTACCCTACATTGAAAGATTATATCCTTGAATATTCTGTTTTTGCAAGTATGCATCTAGTAGCTGTTTGAACATCTGTATGGACTCTGATAAAACCACTTCTTCAGGCAGAGAATTCCACATCCTGATTGTTCTTACAGTAAAAAAACCTTTCCTTTGCCTTAGACGAAATCTTTCTTCCAGTCTAAACGCATGGCCTCATGTCCTATGTAAAGTCCTGTTTGTGAATAGATTTCCACACAATGGTTTGTATTGGCCCCGAATATATTTGTATAATGTTATCATATCCCCTCTCAGGCGACGTTTTTCTAAACTAAATAGGTTTAAATTTCTTAACCTTTGTTCATAGCCGATATGTTCCATTCCTTTTATTAAGTTCAATTGATTCACTTTTATGAAGAAGTCGGTCGTTAACGATTTTTTTTGAAGGAGTGGAGACTGGGTGAGCATCTGAAGGAGGAGGGAAGCGAGTTCCACATGAACGGTGCAGCCCTTGAGAAATCTGTAAGGTGAGCATCAGAGGTGGGAGTATGGACAGAAGATAGACGTAAGTCTTCAGCAGATCGTAAGGGCCGAGACGGGACATACTTGTGTATAAGGGAGGATAGATAGGTGGCAGCAGCATTATGTAGAGATTTGTAAGCAAGAACCAGAATTTTAAATTGAGCTCTATATCTTATAGGAAGCCAATGTAGGGACTGACAGAAGGGTGAGGCGTGGGAGGTGCGGGCAGACAGGAAGATGAGCCTCGTCCCTGCATTCATTATGGACTGTAACAGTGCAAGTTGGGAGCAAGTAAGACCACTGAGAAGCGGATTACAGTAGTCAAGGCGAGAAAGGACAGTGGAATGGACCAGCACCTTAGTCGCATCAGGCGTTAATTAGGGGCGGATGCGCGCAATGTTTTTGAGATGGAAATGACAGGATTTGGCAATAGACTGAACATGAGGCTTGATGTTGAGGTCATAGTCAAAGAGAACACCCAGGCAGCGAGCCTGCGTGTTGGAGCTGATGGTAGCATCATTGACTTGGAGGGAGACAGACACAGGAGTAACAACACTTGAAGGAGGGAAGACCAGAATTTCTGTTTTGGTCAAGTTTAGTTTAAGGAAGTGGGCAGCCATCCAGTTAGAAATAGCAGAGAGGCAGTCAGAGACACTAGTCAAGAGGTACAGGGAGAGATCAGGAGAGGACAGGTAGATTTGTGTGTCATCTGCATAGAAATGATATTGGAAGCCAAAGGAGCTAATGAGTTTACCAAGGAAGGCAGTATAGATGGAGAACAGTAGGGGACCAAGGACTGAACCTTGGGGGACACCAACAGAGAGGAGTTGGGGAAAAGAAGCAGAGCCAGAGAAAGAAACACTGAAAGAGCACTGGGAGAGGTAGGGGGAGCACTAGGAGAGAGAAATATCTTGTAGACCGATATTGCGGAGGATCAGAAGAAGCTGTTGATGATCAACACTGTCAAAAGCCGCAGACAGGTCAAGGAGAATTAGGATAGACCACAAGATTTTGCAGTGAGTAGATCATTGAATACTTTGGTCAGTGAAGCGGGTCTAGCAGAGAGTTGGACTAGAGGAAGTCTGTCAATCTCACATACATAATTCTTTCCAGGATCTTGGATGCAAAAGGCAGTAGCGAGAAATAATGCTTGTGTGTAGTATTTTATAAAAAATACAGACCTGCAAAGGTCTAAAGAAGTTAGACTATCCTTGGTAAAACATATGAAAAACCATTAGCAATTTTGATATTGCTTGATTTCAAACTAATAACTCGTGCACAAATCTCGAGTGTATACTTGCATGGTGCTGTGGGTGACCAGTCTATTGGTATAAACTGAAGCAGAATACCATCTGCACTGAAACAGTAAGTGTTATAAGCAGAACCGTCAGACTGCACGGTGCATAGACCAGATACACTGTGGTTGTGGCGGATTTTAAATTGTAACTGGGATTCACACCACTATCAACTTAATTAAATTCTCAAAGCACCATGAAAACTTCAATGATTCAAAGTGATCATGGTGCCTGTATGTGCAGTGTTTTGCTGTGAAATATGGCACATATGCATTTTAACCCCTCCAGTAGTGTCATTCATGCAGTTACACCTCACTTATTGTCATTGGAGCATCAGTCATTCCAGGCTACTTGAAGGGATACTATAGAGCTAGCAATACAAAAGTTGTGTTCCTGGCATCATAGTACCCCAACTACATAAATGGTTAAAAACACCTTTTGTTACTTACCAGAGGGACAGCAGCGCTGGATCAGGCTCTCTGCATGGGCAGCGAGCACCACAATATTGCATTGAAAATATGCTTTCTTGTGGGATTTAGCTCATGCAAAGTGTGAGGATGTCTAGTGTCAAGGGAGCAAAAGTCCATTAACCCAGAAATGCCTCTAGTGGTGGTGTAGTAGGCCACCAGTAAAAGGTGGAGATTACCCTGCAAGGTAATTATTGCAGTTTTTTTAATAACTACAATAATTACATTGCAAGGTTAAGGGGACTGGGATACTGCACCCACACCACTTAAATGAGATGTAGTGTTCTGGGTGCCCATAGTGTCCCTTTAAATTTTGAAATTTACTTTGAACTTCTGGTAATTCTCACTTTAGCAAATTACTGTTTTTAGGTTGGTTATTTTGGTCTAAAATTATTTTTCGAGAAAATCACTTTACTAAAAAACTAATTAGAGCAAATTAAAATACAAATATAACCTAAACTATCTGATCTGGAAAAATGCACACACTCCATAGTCACAGGTTGGTTGTTTAAGCCTAAATTGTGCAGTCAGCTTTCTACAATTCAGAGTTTAATGACTACCCTGAATATGTCCCCCTCCAGTTGATGTTTGCCAGAATTTCCGCTACATTTTGTTCTATACTGGGCTTCCCACAACAAATATGAGATACTAGAGCAGTGATAGCGAACCTTTTTGAGCCCGAGTGCCCAAACCGCAATACATGACACCTTTTTTTCCCTCAAAGTGCCAACACTGCAATTAAATCTGAATACTGAGGTTTAAGTTTAGAAAAAAACAACTCAACATTTGTCCGAACTAATTATCTTTTGTTTTAAAATAACACAACAGAGTTCAATGATAGAAGTTTTAAATAATGATTATAAATAAAATACGATTATATTTATTAGTATCTCCAACAAACGCAATGCCGAATACACACACACACTGCATTGAGGTTTGCATTGTATTTGTTTGTGTGTGTGGTGGGGGACAAGGGTGTTAAAGATACATTTAAAAAAAAAAAAAAAAAGATACAGAAAATCTTTATCCCTCCTCCCTTCTTCTTACCTTTGGCAAAGGAGGGGGGGAACACAGCCAGCCGTGGTGGTAAGTATGTGTCTGGCTGCAGCTCTCCTGTCCTTCCGTGCAAAGCTGTGTGGAGCGTTGTCATGGGAATGAGCAACGCTCCACACATCCTGCTCACAGGAGAGCTGCTTCCCAGATCCCTCCCCCGTCCTCCAGATACAAAAGCAGAGAAGGCGCCAGCCGTTTTGGGCAGGCAGGCGCTTACTCCGCATTGCTGTTCCCCCCTCACCCCGGCGACCTATGGCCGTGTGCCTACAGAGGGCTGTGTGCTACAGGTTCGCCATCACTGTACTAGAGTTCGATTTCTCTTGCCCCCTTCTCTTTAAATGGATATTCTAGTCATCAAAACAAAAGTAGCTTAATGAAGGCGTTTTAGTGTATAGAATTTAGATCGTACCCCTGCAGTCTCATTGCTGAATTCTCTGCTATTTGATGTTACATCACTTTTGTCATTGAATAGAATGCCCTATAGGCATTATTCCCCAGCGCTGGGCAAAGTGCTCGGCTCACTGCCATCATAGGAGACACACAGAGGTCCAATCAAAAGCTTCTCTTAGGGGAGCTGTTGGAGGATTTATCCGTCTCAGAGTGCATGCACCAGTAAGGGGAATAGAAAAAGGAGGATAGGATTAAAAAAAAAAAAAAAAAAGGAGGGGGAGAGTGAGTGAGTGAGTGTGTAAGATATACAACTAACACATACAAGCACAGATATACACACCAAAGTGAACTTCAGATTTAAAAAAAAGTAGCCAAACTGGAGTCAGAATTGAGAATTGTGACTAGGAGAAGGTTTTTTTTTTTTTTTTTTAAACACATACAGCAATAAAGCAATGTTAACTTCTGTGGCACTTGTTTTTATTATGTGCAAGAGGCAACATATTGTAAATATTAAATGTGGAAGGCAAGATCACATTTTTAATAAGTTTTACCCCACCCATTGTACATTTAAATAAACTTGCTGAATCCCAACAGGCTGCGCTAAAGTCACCAATGACACACAATACTCTGTTACCAACATTTTAAAAGTGTGATTATCACTGTATATTAGCATTTTAAGATTTTGCATATTGCATGAAATGGTTTAAAATGTGTTGGTCAGGGGGGGCGGAGCCGGCACCTAATCGAGCAGGACGCATCTCGGAGCTGCTCCGTAATTCAGCCCGAGATAAGGTCTCCAAACACCAAGAACACCCTTATAACAGACCAATACTGGAAGCTGCCTGATCCCTGACGGTATGGGCAAAAAAAATAAGAAGCTTCGTCCAGACCCGGGCTCGGGTTCCCAGGATATCGGCGCTTATATGCGCACTGCAGCGCGGCCGGCACATACCAAGATGGCGCCCACAGAGCCATATACGCACCTATCCTCAGAGGAGGACAGCAGCACCGCTGCCTTCTCCCCTCCACTGAGGCGACGAGGAGAACCACTAGTGACAACAGCACTTGGGGACCTGGCCCCGGCCACAAGGGCAGATATTAAAGCCCTGGCAGCAGAGATTCAAGTTATGTTCAAGACAGACCTGGCGCCAATACAGGAGGCGGTAGCCACCCTCACTGCCCGCATGCACACAGTGGAGGAAGGCATGGCAGGCCACAAGCTCGCACAGACACGGCCATAGGTGCGCTGCAGAGACAGTGTGCAGAACACCAGGCCCAACTAGCCAACTTAGAAGACAAAGCCAGGGCACGCAACCTAAGGATAAAATGAGTGCCAGATACTATATCAGACACAGAACTCCCCCACTACTGCAGGAGACTCCTTGCTACCCTCCTCACGCCCAAACAATCCAAGCAGCTGGTGGTGGACTCCTGCTTCAGACTCAGTAATAAAGCGGGCAACGCAACCCAGGAGGTGCCATGGGATGTACTACTCAAACTGGTGAGAGACAATGACCGGTGCATTATTATGGGGGCAATTAGAGGTACTCCCACGGTGCCCTTTGAGGGAGCTCAGCTGGCATTCTACCGTGACTTTTCCAGACATACCCTGTCCTGGCGGCGCTCTCTCAAGCACATAACCCAGATTCTTCAAGAAAACTCCATCGCTTACAAATGGGGCCCTCGCAGACTACTGTCCAATAGGGCAGGGAAAACGCACGTCTTCTCGCACCCTGCTGAAGCACCGACCTTCCTGCAAGCCCTTGGCCTGTCGGCAGCAAAACCAGACAGCAGACCACCCAGCCTGGAACGTGGTAGACATCACCCCATTTGTGCCCAGAGGGGGAGCACCCGTGACAGCGGCATTACAACCCTGACTGTGGGACTGAACTTACTTACGCACTAACCTGTGCATGATACACCTTACAAAACCCTATAACTGTTGCCTTTCTTAAAAATTCTTAAAATGTTGATACCGTTCATATATACTGCATCTGTTCTTATGTTGCTGGCTCCGTAGGCCCTAGATATAGCTTTGACTTGAAGCACCCATGTTCCTCCTCCCCACCATCTCAGCACAAAGTTCGCAGGCGACACTTCTGCGCCAAACCAGCAGTTCTCTGATTACCTAGAGCGAGACTCCGACCTCTTGGTCCAGCGCCATAAAGCGAAATCCATACCTGGCCTCGAGAGGTCCCTAGCTCACTTATACCTTAAATACGTGCCTTATAACCGCTTCTGTATTAGTGCACAACACATATTGGCCACATGGCACATATAGCCCAACTCCAGCACCCCCCTAGTTGCACGCCCAAGGACCACCGACAGGGAAGCTAGGGTGACTCTGCCTTCACTAATAAAAACCGAGTAGGCTTAGCTAGGTGGCACATGTACTCTTGTATTGAACAAATATTTTACCTGCTGCTCACAAATATCTGTTATACTGTTTGCCAATACTCGCAAAAATAAAGAATTTAAATAAAATATGTTGGTCAGGAACAGTAACCAAAATGCGACTTATTGAGTAGCAGAAAAGGGATGCTGTGCAGTGCTTAGCTCTCCTGCATTTAGATATTTCATCAGAGAGGAGATAATATGGTGACAGTTTTAAACCATATTTTTTTGCCAAAGCTTATTATAGAATTGTTTTCTTCCTGGCTATTATTTGGTATTGTGTTGCTTTCAGTAACAACTCCCCCAACAAGCAGCATTTAGAGAGCATGAAATTACATCGCATACAGCCTTCAACTATGTTTGTGATGGTTGACCTTTAGCACTGCAGATGGCTGTGCATCATGGGAAACAGTCCTCAAATGATTTAGTGTAAAAGGTTAATTAGCCATCATCCCTCATCCAGGAAGTGGTAGATAGCAATAAATATTCTGTTTGTCTTTGAAGTAGCTTAAGGGCATATTTTGCCATTATTAAACATGGCATTTCATTTGAAGCCAAGTTTGGTTTGGAAATTACTGATCTTTCAGTATAGATTTTCACATTGGAAAATTTTTGCAAATGTAATGCAGCTAAAGGACTGTGCGTAAAAAAAATAAATAAAAAAAACCCCAAAAACCTGAAAAGTATTAATATAATAAAACTCCTCACACACTTTATAAATAGATCACAAATAAGCAATATTTAGGAAATTGACCATTTTAGGAGGGATAATGTTAAACATAAATAATGCTTGGTTTGAGAATCATTTCTACATAACACAAACTCTCATATCCCTGGAAATGGTTACTGTCTAGCAGGCCTGTATTGCAGCCCCAAAGTTATCAGTGTCAGCCCACTGTCTCTGTGACACAAATACTAGTTATTCTCAACACTCCTTTCTAGAAAGATTATTTAGAAGATCCAACCGTGTCACTCTGCCAGGCGGGGGGGAAATAGGTTTTAAAGGTTTTTCACCACATCTTTCTGAAAGACTGCACTAGGTTGGTGCCATATGCACCTCTCCATGTAACTCACGAGTCAGTTTCTCAGCATCGGTCCATGCAGGTTTTCTCTCCACCTTAGCATTATTTATTTAGTGGCCTTCTTTCTCTGTGCATGGAATGTAACAAAACCTAAGCGTGAAAAAAAAAAAAAAGATAAAACTCCAGCTGGGTCCAGTTGCAGTATCCCCTGCAGGAAAACATAGGTGAGACCTTAGGGTGTGAATCCTTCAGCTGCCCCAAGAACTGCCTTGGGGAGGGTACAATATCCAGCAAATGTTCAAGAGCGTTTACACCACAAGCCTTTATTGTGGAGTATTAAGTATTTTGCTTTTTCTGTGGTCAGTTACTTTAGTTCAGCGAGTTCAAAATGATAAAATTTCAAATTCCTCATCTTCAGAGTCAAAAAATCTGTCAAGTCGGTCAGCATCTGATGAATCTAATGGCAAGAAACGAGGGATAAACAATTGTATTATGAATTAAGTGTGCCACCAGGTTATTTATTAACTAAAATACCTCATCTCTTTATTCATCCTTGTTATTTTATCTAAGGAGATCTCCTCAAAGCATTTCTCATTTTGATTGCAAGCAACAAGGCTGTCCTCTCCTACCAATCCTTTCCTTCTTAAAATGCATACAGAGGCTCATATTACACAAGAATATACAATCTGTAGATCACTCTACATTATCAAGCTTTAAGTTAAAGGGTCATTAAGCACCATTACCAAACAATTGTATTTGTAAAGATCACGACTCTCTGGCTGCAGTCCAGTTTATCTGCCAAAACATTTGGCAAAACTTAGATTCCAAATAGCCGGGTATTTTATGCTGTAGAGGTTTCAAATCTCAATTCTCTCTCCAAAATTGGACAACAATAAAAAGATGTGAATGACGGGGCAGCTAGTCCAGAATTTGCAGCCTATCACTGCAATCCAAATCTGACAGGATTTATACACATACATGGTTATCTTCTAAAGTGGGAATTGCTGGGTATGCATAGTGAGTTTCGAATTTAAGGCCGCCGTAGCTATAGGGAAAACAGCTGACAGAATATTTCCAATTTTCCATTAAACACCACAATAAGCTGTAATGGTTATGGTTCCAACAGTAATCATTTGAACCAGTTAAATAAGAAGCTATTGCTGTGGATATGGCACTAGCAACTCTTAGATTCAACATTACTTTCTAACTTTATTTAAGCATAATATCTAATTGGAGCAAGCATCATAGATTGTCTATATGTTTATGTTCTGATTCTGGATCCTCAACCATTCTGACTCCATAATGTGCAACAACCAGCCTCTCAAGGTTATAACTGTATTTCCCTTATCCTGAAGAAGGCCCAGAGTGGGGCTGAAATGTTGATTGTTTTTTTAATGTATATCTAATAAAGTATTTTGGATTTTAAAAGAAGACTGTGGAGTGCAGCCATCAATTTTTGAATATGTATGATATCCAGCCAGCTGGCTCATGCACCCGGTATTACTAAGGACAGCGTGAGTGCAAGGAACCTTTTTGTATTATATATAAAATTTGTTCTCATTAACCTGAGATAGATAGAGATATATATATATATATATATATATATATATATATATTATATATATATATATATATATATATATATATATACACACGCTTGAAAATAATGAAATTTTCTTAGATCAGCTTTGTGTGACTTTCTATATAACTAAAAAAAAAATTAGATAGATAGAGATATATATCTATCTATCTATCTATCTATCTATCTATCTAAATAGGTTATGGTGGGGAAAAATTGTGATTGAAAACCCCTTCCACCTGAAGTCTGTGGATAGTGAATACAATGTTAAACAAAAATCTGCACACCAGTCAAGCAAGACTTGCTTTTCCCACAGAAATCCAAAAACTGCAGCGATGTTACAACCGCAAAGGATTCTGGGTGGGCATATGCAAATTAGTTTAACAAATAATCACATTTTTGCCTCGTTCCATTTTAAACATGATTTCCTTTTAATCTGTTATATATATATATATATATATATATATATCACACATTTTTTTAAATTTTTTTTGTTATATAGAAAGTCACACCAAGCTGATCTAAGAAAATTTTAATTATTTTCAAGCACATTGTACCTCTTCGTTATCTGGGTCACTGCTGGCATATGGTCACCTATTCACTCTTTAGTGCTAACCTAGAAGTTACTGTAAAGAAGGTATACACAGAATGTAGTAAGACAAATAACAAGCGTTACCTGGCGTTAGGTTTAGTACATCTGGATTGGATAAATGTAAAGGTAACTGCTCCACCACCTCAAACATCGGTAATGCCCCTTCAGTCAACGAAAGCTAAAGAGATAAGAGTATCAAGAGTTAAGTAATGTAGGGGGGGGAATGAAGCTGAGCCTTGTATTCAGTATGATGGTAGGTTTATTTTACTAGAGCTTTTATTGTACATCATTTAAAGCAGTTATCTGCATCCTGTATGTTTCTTCCATAACAGGTAAAATAAATCAACCCTTTCTTAATGGGCACAACATGTACTTAAACCAGGGCTCAACAATCCCCATGCAGCTCTCTGTGCACCGGGACGAAGTGAAGAACTGCAATGACTTCCAGTGCAGAGGCAGCGCAGGGCAATGGCAAGCTAACCTGGCAGGACACGAGGTAAAGACGGTGCTGCTCCCCGCCTCCATGCCGCATAGCCAACCCTGCTCACCGCCCCCATGCCGCAGACCCAACCCTACTCCTCACCCCCATGCCGCATAGGCGGCCGGCCTTTACCCTGCGTGACCTCAGCACCGCGAGGATGTTATTACATTTACCTTCACTTCATCCTGGCGCACACAGAGTTGCACGGGGCTGGAGAGATATGAAGCGGAAGGAGGGAGTGTGGAACAACTAACCAGATGTTACCTGCTGCTGCCCAGTCCCACTGGACCCCAGGGGAGCCACTCTCCTGAGCCAAAAAGGTAGGAGGGTGGCTAAAAATTTATTTTTCATTTTTAAATTTGTGTATGTATTTGTCTGTGTGTATGTATGTATGAATGTTCGTGTGCATATTTAAGTGTATAAATAGTTTGTGTGTGTCTGTCTCCTTGTCTGTCTCAGTTTCGGTCTCTGTCTGTCTCTCTTCGTGTCGGTCTGTGCAACTTCTGTCACTATTTCAGTGCAACACAGCGTCATTTCTTAGCTTGGTGTTCTCAAAGCTTTGTGAACAAGAAGGAATAGAAAATAGATACAGAGAATGCATACTTAATCATTTAAGTATTTAATGTATATTTCTCCCAATTCTTTTTGTATGTCATACAATTAGTAACAATGATAGTGCTTAGTAAGGTAACATTTAAAAATAAGGGACACAGTGTGTCAACCATTAACTTCATTGTTGCTGTTCTTTTAGAATTTTTGCATACATAACTGAAGTTTATATATATATAAAAAAGACTAATTCTAAGGCATATTTCTAAAAGTAAAGCAACATTCAACTGGTTTCCATGGTGATTGCTCCAAACTTTGGCCTATAATTATTCTTTATATAAAAACCCAGGGGGTTGAGCTATACAAAACAAACAAATACAAACTGAACACATACAATCTATAGTGTTGTATCCAATGTATCACCCTCTGGGGAAAATTCCTGAACTGGTTACTAACTCTAAAATATACTTTGAGAACTGAGTTAGGAGGAATATAATAAACATTCACACTGGCTGTAATGGTTTAATACAGATCTTATCAAGCATGAGTGTAAAACATGTCAGGCAATTAATTACTTTTGCCCTAAATGCTCTAAGTACAATTTAACATTGATAAAACCAGTGTTAGGCAAAGCTAGAAGGGAAAAAAAAAAAAAGGCAGAATAGTTAAACATTTAAGCAAATCGTTGTCAGTGGGATGCTCACTAGTTATTGAACGTATCCATTACTTTCCTAATCAAAGCCTTCCCACAGACTGCATTAGAAAGGCCTCTTAGGAGTTGAATGTCGACAAGCTGGGAAGTTTCCCTTCTCATAGTTACTGATCTCACAGGATCCAAGGTTACGAATGATACCAGCAAGTTTTTCCCACTAAAGACTTGTCAAGTTGACTCTTTATCTTTGACAGACCCTTGGCGTATATACCCACCTTTTTAATATTCTTACACCAGTCTTCAAAATCTTCTTCAGTCTTGCAGAAAAAGCCCTAAAATAAATAAGATGGTAGTTAATACAAATTGAAGAATGGCTATCTTTCGGCAGGGTTATAAATGACACTGACCACAGCAATTGAGGGATCAATCTCAGACACATGCATTCGGCAAGGCGGGTGCTGGCAATGGAAGCTTTCATCTGCTACAAAACTGGAATCACTAGGATCTACTGCAGGCTGGGTAGTATGGGGGTCCAAATAGATCAATTCCTCCCCTGTAGGAAAAATGGAATGATGTAATAACTCAGCAATGTGGAAAACGATGAAGCATGTATTGTAGGAAAATAATACTAGTCATGGGTTCCACAGACATTTATAAACCAATCTTTTCATTAAGATTTACCCAAAACCAGAATGGCACTTATTCCATATTGCCAAGGTAAATCACTAATTGAACGTAAAATGTTAGATTACATCATTTTGATGATCGTGCACATCATACATCTCACTACCTGAAACGAAGTCTGGGGACAGAGGGGGAAAACAAATAATGGCTGTGGAGACAAGCACACATAAAGATGCATACAGGGAGGGAAACCCCCCAGAAAATTAACGCATTAAACATGCAGAATAAAGTACTGACAGAAACAGACTATTTGCAGCTGTGCATTAGAAATCTACTCATTTATTTTTTGTGATATTTGAAAGTAAAAAAACAACAACAAAAAAACCATAAGATTAGATACATATTTGATATGTGCTGTAGATCGTCACTTTTTTCCAATTCTCTAGAATAGAATATTCATTATAGAAGGCAAGATGAGGGGAGCACTGCAAAATGTGTTTTTTCATGAAAGGGACCAGTTCCCTTTAGAGTTGCCTAGATATTTAAACTTCTACCTGAATGGTAAATAGTAATATATATTTTATCAATTTCATCTAATTTGCCAAAACACTATACTCTACTTTTACACTATAAAATCCTTACATCTTTCATGACAAACATGCCATTGGGTTTCTCAGACTCTTACAACAATCCCTTTAATTACCCATCTTTTAACATTTAAATGAAATCACAAATGTTTTGCATGCTGCACAGAGAAACACAGACATAGTGTGGAGCTAGTTCATCTAAACAAATACCTACCTACATATCCTATGAAATAATGAGCACTATTGGGCCGTCCACCAATAACTCCTAACGATTGGGGTACCATGAAGCAGTGCTGTGAAAGAGAGACAAGAAAATAAATACAATATATATATATATATATATATATATATATATACACACACACACACACACATATACACACACACACGTGTATAGGTGTTACAAGTGCTTCTGTAATTTCCTGCATGACCATTTAATGATGAAAGCGAAAAATATGGAAGTAAGTCAGCTATTGGTAAATAACATTTAACCCCATTTAACTGAAAGGCAAATAGAACTTTGTTTGTTTGGTCTGACAAACTTGCCTACATCAAAGTAATATAAAAAATATTTCAGCTATAATCCTTCAAGCACAAGTAGGCCATCAGGGATTTTTAATAAATGGGGCACCGTGGTGAACCAACAAGGAAATTGCAAATTTAGCCAGAATTACATTTACAATTCCCTTGTACATTCTCCACAATTCCTACTTTAGTAAATTAACCATTTTTGTTGTTGTTGTTTTTGTTGTCACTTTGTTTTTATTGAGGCATATGATAAAACAATACAGAAAATAAAGCAAAGAGTTAGTGCACATAGAACATATGGCATGCATTACATGGAGAGAGCAATATCGATGCTGGAACTCCCGCATATATCAGCCTATTTTTATATATGTTGCAACAATGTATTACTGTGCAGGTTAAACAGGTATATACAGTTTAGTTAATGTTAAGAAGAGTAGTCAAGCCTTAAATAGCATATATGGTAAACTGTATTCAACTCACAAGATTAATAACAAGGTATATATGCAAGAGTTTTGCGTTATATGGCATTTTGCTAGTTCTGCACAATAGGTTAGAGGTATCAGGCAAGGTAACAAATTAGTATAAAGTAAATTGTGCCAGAATTGCAGGCTATTCTGGTGTGCATCGCTCTTAGGTACAAAGAAGGGCTGTCATAGCAGTCCTGGGTGTGCAAGTCTAATGTTCGCCAGAGCTGAAGTTAGGTTTGACTAGTTGGGCATGTATGCATAAACCTAGGAAAAACTAGGAACTGAGCAAGACTGTGCCGTTCAGGAGTAACTGAAAGAATCTAAAACATACAAAATATTTAAGCCACCGAGTCCCCACGTACCCATGCGCTACTGAGACTTCAGCGTATAGTAAACCCGACAAACATGATGTGCTATGTGTGCTGGTCATGGCGTGTTATGCGGTGGATGTAAATGGTAAATTGTGGAGTGAAAACGTATGTAGCCTGACCTCCGCATAAGGTAGTCTACATGACAAGCTAAACAACATGGCTGAGTACATAATATTTAGGCTGGGACTAGTTAGCCACTGGTATCAGTATCTGCGTTTGCTAAACTACTGCAAGTCGTATGGTTATGGCAGTTGCTGGTGGGTCACAGCCAGTAGGTCAGTTCAGTTTGAGAGCTTCATAGCCCTTACATTGGCTTCCTGTATGCTATAGGAGTCAATTCAAGGTACTAACTCACACCTATAAAGCACTGAACAACTCTAGCCCCTCTTATATCTCCTCACAGATCCATAGGTATGTCCCTTCTCGGTCTCTCCGTTCTGCCCGTGACCACCTCCTGTCCGTTGTCCGCACTCGTACGGCCAACTCGCGCTTGCAGGACTTCTCGCGGGCGGCTCCCTTCCTATGGAATAGCCTGCCTACCGCCATCAGACTCTCCCCTAGTCTTGCATCTTTTAAGAAGTGCCTTAAAACCCATCTCTTTAGGAAAGACTAACCCTTACCTCACATACCTGTCTCTTGCCCTCTCCTAAAGGGCAGCCCACCTTATTTGATTGTAAATTCCTGTCCTAATGTGTTTTACACCCCACCTCCTATAGAATGTAAGCTTGTTAGAGCAGGGTCCTCTTCAACCTATTGTTCCTGTAAGTTTATTTGTAATTGTCCTATTTATATTTAAATCCCCCTCTCATAATATTGTAAAGCGCTACGGAATCTGTTGGCGCTATATAAATGGCAATAATAAATAAATAAATAATAGCCCACCGGTCCTCAGTTAGTTAAATCAAGATAGGTGGCTTCTGTGGGTGTCATGGAGTCATGAGTACTGAGCCCCAGCCCCTGCAATGGTGAGCAAGTTCACGTTTAGCCCACTCCTGTAATCGGGAGGCGAAGGCGGTCCGCGTGCTGGTCATGGCACACAGGAGGGCGACAAGCAAGCAAGTTCCCCCAGCCTCTGGCCTTTGTAAAAGCCAACGTTTTTAGTCCACAGGCTCGGTACCTTTGTGTGGCCAAGTCCATGCCCCCCAAGGGGCAGGTGGAAGGTCTAGATGATGTCTGCCGCCAGCAGCGTGCAATCTTCCCCCTGTGTGGTTGAAGTCTTGAGGTCATGCCTCTGGTGGCTTTCGGCCTAGGCAGGCGGTGGGTTGCGTAGTGAGTCGCTTGGGTAGGTGCTCTGCCCATGGGAAGCCTTCCCACCACCGTCCCCTGTGAGCCTTTCTCCGTCCCCTGTGCAGATCGGTTGGTACTGAAACGCGCTTGAAGCTTGTCCCAGAAGGCCTGGAATATCGCCTCCCGCCTGGAGTCTAAGGAGTCGAAGTGGGTCTCATTTGTCTGGCTGAGGGTTGGCGAGGTCTGTGAAGGGGCCTCCACCATCTTGTGTGGTTTGGGTGCTGCCTCGTGTCTGCTGTGCACAATGTGTGGTAGGGTGGGAGCAGGGCCTCCAGTGGGGACCAGGATAACCCCCACCGGTCCAAGGGGGGGTGGGTAAGGAGACCATCAGTGTTGTTTGTTGGGTCCGGCACTAGGAAAGCGGCCGCCTCCCCACAGCTCCATCTCCAGTAGGCCGCACATGGTTTCCCGGTTCCCTGGCTCCGACGGGCTTCTCAAACGATTCGGTGGTGCACTCCCAGTGTGGGTAGTGCACCCCTGTAAGGCTGTGGGGTTTATAGCCGCTGATTTTACCCCAAATTCCGCCCGCTCGGCAGGAGCTCGTGCCACTCACATCTGTTCAGCTCCAAGGTCAGGCTCCGTCCCCCAATGAACCGTGTTAATCTACTTGGTTTACTTACAAATCAGGAAAACCATAACAACTCACTGCTAGTTATTCTAGCAGGAATATTTGTAAGGAGCCTTTGCAAATAAAACCTGACCTCTCAGACTCCAATAGCACTATTTTTTTTTTTTTTTTTTTAAATGGGTGAAGAATGTTTAGAAATGAGGAAAAAGGTCCATCTCAGTATGACTTTCTTGAAAAACAATTGTTATATGTATAGTTAATACAGCTGTATAGCCAATACAGCAATTGCATTCAGGTCTTTAAACACATCTCTGTTCAAAAGATCACTTTAAACAGGGATGATTATTTTACATTACATAATATATAAAGAAAAATCATAAAATACCAGTTTTAATTTGCAAATAGTTATACCAGAGCAGCTTGCAAATGTCCGAAATAGCAGTTATAGTAAAAAAGTGATCCTTATATCTGGGCCCTGTGCTGTGCAATTAGCACCCTATAGATTCTGTCCCAGAATAATTATATTTTTTTTGTACACAGAGAAAGCAAGGGTCCAGTAACCCACTGAAACCAAGTATGGCTATTCTTCTCTTGACAAAGATAGATTACATCTGTTACTACGTGTATCGGGTGTATTAATTAAAAGGCTAACAAATGTAAAAAATTACAGAATAAAACTGAACTGTCATATTTGACATCATATTGCATACACAATTAGTTTCAATCAAATCATTAAATTTACTGTAATGTATTTAAAAAGTGCATTTTCTCAGTCTACAAACACCACGGGTAGAACAAAATCACGACAGTTTAATGAGGATATAATGAACTTACAATACAACAGTCCAACTTTACAAACACAATTTACCTGGCTTTATGTACATTAAATAAGAGCAGTGATCCATTTATCCACCTGTAGCTGTATACATATTTGCACTGACCCAAGTCACTTTGGTTGTTAAAATAAATAAGCAATATATAAAAAGCATTTGAATTAGTCCCATAAATGGTTTTAAATTTATGGAGGAAGAAAGAAAGAAATACCTTTAATGTTGCAATATATGCTTCATTGATCTCACTTAGTCCCAAGCGTAGTGGTATAAGTAGTACAAGAGGTTTCCACAAAACATCTGTTGTCTCTGAATGACCATTACACAGCAGGCCAGCCCCACAACTATCCGCACATCTGGCTTTGCACAACCTCCCTGCAGACAGCAAGCGTTTAGTAAAAGTTCACACTTTTTAATAGTCCCAAGGAGAGCTATGATAACTTCTAACACAATAAGCATGCAGAGGGTATAAGAAGTAGATATTGTACAAACAATATATAGTCAACAGAATGTTTGAATAGAATCTGAATTAAGCAACAATCAATTTACATTATAAAAAAAAATAAAAAAAATATAAATCTGAATTCTGCAAAATATAAGTATCGACTGATCCCAACAACCAACAAGTACTTACTTATCTCTTCAATTACCACTGTGTTATCCATTGCTATGTGGACGGCCAAGAAACTCCACTGGTCAAAAGCAGCTAGCTTCCTAAAGTAGCAACACAAAATTATGACTGAAATTAAGCACAATTAACTAAAAGGTGACAGTAAAGGTAGAAGGTAGGGATTTTATTGGAGATGACAGTCGTATTGCATGTACCTGAGTACTTGTGCCACTGTGTTTGGCCCGTACCACTGTCCAATGTATTTGCCTTCTCCAACTCCCATCTGGGCTGTAATAACAAATATAAACCATTTTATTAAGATGTGCTAATCCATGGATGACCAAAAAGGTAGTCCCCAGCAGGTAAGACACATGTGAATTTGGCTTGACAAAAGCCAACGAAGTGGCCAAAATGTTTATTTGACTGTTATTGGAAGCAATTAAAAGGATGCTGATTATAAGAAGGTGTTCTGGACCAGATTTGTATATTTGCTATATACTTCACTGCAGATCCAGGGGTCAGGTGCACTAGTTTAATATCTAAATTTGAGTGCCTGACACTATTTTTCTTATGTCACAAGAGTGTTCTGCTGTTTTGGGTTTTTAACACACAAACATTATTTTACGCAGGTGCAATTTTACACACAAACTCTCACCGATCTGATGAATTGAATAGTAGCTGTCTTTCTTGTCGAGAAAAGCAGTTAGGATGTTGAGGTATTCTCCATGGGGCTTTTGTTTATCCCACCTCCAATCTACAAACAAGAGGCACCATGATAAATTGTATATTTACAGACAATGAAGGGAGATAAATAAATACAGTCATACAGATTGTCAATTTAGCAGTGATAACACACATACACAGGGTCTACCATAAGACAAAGTAGTCCCTGCTATGTCATTTGGTAAATTTTGATTATATCTTTATAAGAATACTGATAAGTGACACTACAGTGTTAGGAATACAAAGCTTTATTGCCAACTCCATAGTGTCCCTCTGCCCCATGTCTCCGCCTACCCCCCTCTTCCCTCCACCATAAAAAGGGATAACTAACCCATTAAACAAACGATTATCTGATTCCAGTTCTGCTGTCCCTTGTGCTGGTTTAGGCTCCTCTTCCGCTGGCGTCAGCCAATGGGGGAAACCTAATGTGCATGCACAGAAAACGCTCTGCGCATCATTCCTTTCCTATAGGAAAGCATTTATTCAATGGGGGTTTTCCAACATGCTGAACCTCCTCATGCACAGCGTGAGGACATCCAGTGTCATTTCACAGAGCTTGACTCTGAAACTGCAGGAAGTTCTGGCAGTGGCTGTCTCTTTAGATGTTACATTAGAGGGTTAAGGGAACAGGGACACTGCACTCAGATAACTTCAATGAAATAAAGTAGTCTGGGTTTCTATAGTGTCCCTTTAAGGATATCTCTGTATTTTACTGCATTCAGCTTTCCTTCAACCCTGACCAGTCTCCTACTCAGAAAGAATCTGAATAAACGGTGTGTAGAATATTATATATACACACATACATACAAAATATATACATATACACACACGCTCAGGCACAAAAAAAAAAATTAAAAAAAATAAGGAATATATAATCACATATACACACACACACACACACACATACCCTCTCTCTAACAACAGAATGGCATGCTACATTTAATAGGAACCATTGGATATAGTGTGAAATGTGAGTCATAGACCCATGGGTCTATGGTGGGGCCTATATCGAGTCACCTTTTAAATATAAAGTCTAAGCAATAGCATTTTCCAATACTGAAATGAGTAATAACACATTCCCATAAATGAGAAGGATAAGCCGGTAAGCAAAGCCTGTAGTTGTGGGAGGAGTTACGCGGCCTATAAATACAAAGACCTCTACTTCCTCTGGGCCGAGACCAGCTGGTTCAGCCCACCCACCACTCCCTTTATTAAGCCAGTCATCTTGGTGGGCCATCTTTTACAGGCCTACCCGAACATCGGTTCCGGCACACCACAACCGACTTATACCACTATTACTATAACTCTGCTTATTGTATCGGATAACAACTATAACTTAGTAAAGATTTAGTTCAGATCATACCAATAATCTGCAAACAGACTGGGGAAAATATGTTCACTCTAAAAGCACCAGTGCTTGCAAATTGCAGATTAGGTCACAGTTACTTATGCTTGATTGGTGGTTTTGTTTTCAATTAATCTTTAAAAAAAAAAAAAAAAACATTTTGCAGTAGAAGATCACCCGTAGGTTTCTACAAGTTGTAGTTCACCTTTCAGATTTCTATAGTATTAAAGCTGAAACCAATCTACAACTCCAAGAAACCCATTGGGTCAGCTCACAGCCTGACTACACAACCTGGGTTTCCTAACACATAAATGCGGTATATCAAATTTTTATTTATTTCATTTTTGATTTTAAATATATGATCTATATGATTAAATTTCAAAATAATGGCTTGAGTACATCCTGGAGTGTATATTTAATAAATCATAGGAAGGAAATAAACAGTAGTTCAACTGGCAACTCCCAAGATGAATCACAAATAAATACAGTACGGTCATGTGTTTCAATTAAGGACCTACACCTGTGAACAAACAAACATTCATATGCAACCAATATTTGCTTGTGAACGTTTATATTTAGTCATAACCAGTACCCTAGATTCCGGAGAGATCTAAATTAACGATATATTTAAATGCTCCTATCTCAATATATCCTGCAATGTTCAACATGGCTCTCTAATCCGGGAATGAATACTACACCGAACCGGTTTACCTCGTCCTATATGCCGACAAAGAAGAGCTTGCGCAAAAATCATCTGTCCACAGCGTAGCATGCAACCCCAACCTGTGTCCGAGGTTGGTCCTGTGCCTCCTAGTCAGAATAAAAAAAAAAAATTTAAAAATACAATATATAAATCAATCAGGAATATAGATTTAAAAAAAAAAAAAAAAAAAACAGAAAAAAAAAGTTTCCTTAACATATATGCAGATGAGACACTAGTGGTCTTTTCCTGAAACAAATGGAATAAAACAAAGTCTAACTTTATGATTATGCACCAACATTGACTGGCCCTCCATCTTCATAATTGCTTAATGACCAAAGACTACATAAACAGGGAATATAACTTGCAGAGTTAGCATTGTCGGTACTGTAGTCATTACACGAAAGGGTCATTCAATGACAGAACAGATTATTATGCTTGTCACTGACCCTAAAGAGGGTAACAAGATTGAACAAAAATTATACAAACACCCACAAATGTACTAGCTGAAAAAAGGCTACCTTACAGGAAAGGTTTAGATAGGCATAAACAGCTTAACTCTGTAAATGGCCATACACAACTCCAACATAATGAAAAAAATATTGTATTAGTTCCTACCCACCAATTGCTGAGAAATTTCTTCTGTAAGTGAACCAGAGCCTGGACGTGACATCCTTCAACAGCTCGTCCTTTTCTGCAATGAAAGACAAGCTGAAGTAGTACATTGGGGGCGGAAGAACAAGGATAGAAGGCATAGAGACAGACCAATGTGGAAATAAATTTTTTTTTTTTTTTGTAAATATGTTTTTATTGAAAGCATATCATCATTTTAGGTATTTTCCACAATGAACAATGTGAGACTCGCAGGTCTCTCGAATCACCTGAAATTGCATGGACGCGCAGGTCCAGCTGTCGGTTTACATATAAGCAGATAAACAATTGAAACCAGCCGTATGGCTTTGAACAAAAGTCTAATTCGGCATATTTATATCCCCATCGTAATTACTAAGAGAGAGTAAATGAATCGAGGGTTAAACATACAGTTTCTAGGTCTACGCAGTGCGCTCTGGATTGTAGGCCTAGTGCCGTTCCGTTTGTATATGGAACGAAGGCTTAAATACCTGGGAGGCAGGATCACGGATACTATTGTTTAATACTAGACTAAAGTATTTGTATTTGTATGAATGGATTTTCGGGGGAAGGGGCAGCATAATCATCCATTAGTCTGGATACCGAGTGGGGAGCCGAATGAGTGGATAAACAAACCCCCAATACAACGAAACAAGAACCGTTCAGAACTTCTACTGGCCTGTACCCTGTCTGAGTCACAGGCACTTGTTTTCGGCCACAGTACCTAAAAATGGTGCATTCTATATATGTTCTGATAGAGCAAACAAGTTGCAGAAAGTACGAGCAACTAGCATTTAGCATTCTAAGATATCATTTATAGCTAGTTCAAAAGTACACGGATACTGGCGCACTTCCACCCCCTACCCCCGTGAGGCCGTAGGCTGTTTTGGGTACCGCATAAAGCCGCACCCCATCAGGCGTCGTAGCCCCACTTACGCCCCCGTGGGGCTGGTCCCCGCCCAGCTCCCCGGGCCCCCGATCCCTCGCTCCGCCTGGACCGGACATGGGGTGGGGTGGGTGGGATAGGGTGTGGGAAGGAAGTACTGAGTTTTGAGCCGAGTGTGGATTATTCCGTTAGTCTCCTAGTGTCTCCTCCTGGGGATCGTCAGTTCCTCCCCCCATTTGTAAATGCACAGTCCGAAATGCCTCTGTACCCACCCGTGTCAACCAGGGTGCCGATGTGTCTAAGTATGTCTGCATTCGGTCTTGGGCTGAATACCAGCTTTCCTCTGTCACTCGTAACTCCTCCATTCTAGTAAACCACAGGGAGAGCGGTGGGGTTGTGTCTTTTTTCCAGTGTAAAGGAATTAGGTGCTTTGCGACATTAAGAATTCGGATGGTCAGGGAGCGTTTGTATCGTGGCGTGGGGGTTGTCGTGTGGTGTAGGAGATACGGGGCGGGCTGGAAGGGTGGGGCGTTGTCCGTGAACAGGGCCACTATGGCAGCTATTTTCTCCCAGAACGGTACTATGAGTGAGCATTCCCACCATATGTGGAGGAAGGATCCAACCCCTCTCCTGCACCTCCAACATAGGCCGTCCGTGTCTAAGTGCATTCTCTGTAAACGTTCTGGTGTCAGGTACCATTGTGTGAGGACCTTGTAGGCCGTTTCCTGTGTTTTGCTAGCTATTGCGCAGTGGTGTACTAGGTCACAGATCTTGTGCCACTGGGTCTCGGTGAGTATTTCTCCTATGGCGGTCTCCCATTTGGACATGAAAGGGGGTGGGGGTGTCCCTGTTGTCGTTGTAGCATAGAGTAAAGGAAGGATACGCTATGGGGCAAGGGCTCCGGGTCCTGGCACAACTGTTCGAATGGTGTAAGGTCCCTGTATACGTCGGGGTGTTGTGGTATGGCGGTGATGTAGTTCTTAATTTGGGTGTATCTGAATGTCGTCATGAAGGGGTGGGTGGGTGTGCCCGTTAGCGTCTGTAGGGGCAAGATTTTCCCATTGGCCGTCGTGTCTCGGAGTCTGGGTAAGTTTTGTGGGAGGACGCAGCGGAGGTTTCCTGGTCTTGCCCCCGGTTCAAAGTCCGGGTTGTATACCAAAGGTAGCAGTGGGGATGGGAAGGAGGAGAGGCGTAGTTTCCTCGCTTGTGAGTGCCATAAGGTTAGAGTGGCGGCGATGAAGGGTTGTTGGTGCACTGACCGCCTACCAATCGAGGGGTCCAACCACAGAAGGGCCGCGAGGGGCCTGCCTGCGTGATGTGTTTCGATGGCCTTCCAGGGTTTGCTGATTCCCTCCTTTGCCCATTCCAGGGCCCGTTGCATGTGGCATGCTTGGTAATACAGTTTGAGGTCAGGAACTGCCAGGCCACCTGCCGTTTTGGGGAGTGTGAGTTGTGTGTACTTGAGTCTGGGTTTAGTGCCTTTCCAGATAAATTTAATGAGGAGGGTTCGGAGTGCTGAGAAGAAGGTGGTAGGAAGTGAGATTGGTATTGTCTGAAATAGGTACAGTACCGTGGGAGAATGTTCATTTTGGCGATGGCAACCCTGCCAAGCCAGGAAAAGTGAGGTGTGGCCCATTCTGTCAGATTCTTCCGTATGGTTCCCAGCAGTGGGGTGAAGTTAGTATGGTAAAGTTTGGAGAGGTCGGCCGTGAGCCTCACGCCCAGGTATTTAATAGCGGTGTCTTGCCATTGGAAGGGGAAGTTTCGTCGGATTTGGTCTGCCCTCCCCCTGGGGGAGCCAATGTTGAGGATAGAGGATTTAGCATAATTAATCTTGAGGTTGGCGATTTGGCCGTATGTCTTAAACTCAGCCATGAGGTTTGGGAGGGAGATTTCTGGGTTAGTGATGAAGAAAAGCATATCATCCGCGTATGCTGCGATTTTGTGGTGGTCTGCCCCCACCGTCACCCCCGAGATATCTGGGTTGTCCCTTACTGCTTGTAGGAACGGCTCCAGGGCCAGGATGAATAAGAGTGGCGATAGGGGGCAGCCCTGCCTAGTTCCGTTCTTAACCGGGAATGCATCTGTATAGACCCCGTTTATGCACACCCTGGCCGTGGGGGAAGAGTAAAGAGATTCTATCCACTGGCGCATATGGGTCCCCAGGCCGACGTGTTTCAGTACCGAGAATAGGTAGTCCCACGCCACCCTGTCGAAGGCCTTCTCCGCATCCGTAGAGAGGAGGAGAAGGCTCTCCGGAGTGCGCTGCGCGTGGTGGATCAGAGAAAGGGCCCGGACCGTATTATCCCTGGCTTCCCTGTGGGGGACGAATCCTACTTGGTCGGGAGAGATTAAGTCTGGTATGTGTGGGGTCAACCTCCTAGCTAGTATTTTAGCGAACAGGCGTAGGTCGCAGTTAAGTAGCGATATC
This sequence comes from Pelobates fuscus, assembly GCF_036172605.1. Taxonomy (NCBI): domain Eukaryota; kingdom Metazoa; phylum Chordata; class Amphibia; order Anura; family Pelobatidae; genus Pelobates; species Pelobates fuscus. Next base: position 86,778,478 of record NC_086318.1, on the reverse strand, counting down.
GGTCGGTAGCCCGTACACCGTTCGGAATCCCCCCCCTCCTTTGGCAATAGGACAATGTTGGCCGCCAGTGTTTGCTGGGGGATGGCATTTCCCTCTGTTATGGAGTTGAAGGCCGAGACATATTGGGGGGACAGTGTGTCCAGGAAGGTTTTATAGTATTTGAGGGGGAGGCCATCTGGGCCCGGGCTTTTTCCTATCTTTGAGGTTTTGATGGCCATGGCCAGTTCCCCCTCCGTCAGGGGCGCCTCCAGGGCCTCCGCTGCGTCTGGGGAGAGTTTTGTCTTAGTGTATTTAGTGAGGTATGCGTTCATGCGGGTCTTTCCCAGTTTCGGGTCTGCTCGAGGGGCGTGGGGAGGGATCGCGTAAAGGTCCGTGTAGAAACGGGTTACAGCTGTCGCGATTTGGTCTGGCATGTGGTGCAATTGGCCTGTGGCGTCGCGCATTCGTGCAATATATGTCATGGACCGTTTTTTATTCATCATTCTGGCTAGCAACCTGCCGCACTTGTCTCCTTCCATGTGGAAAAGAGATTTAGTGCGCTGGAGGGCCCTAGTGTACGATTGCCGCAGGACCCGTGCTAGTTCTTCACGGGCTGTTGTGAGTTCCTGGAGAAGCGTGTTGTCTAGTGTCCGTTTATGGGCTTGTGTTAGGGTCCCTATCTTGGCGGTTAGTTCTCGGATCGTATGTTCCCGTGCCTTTTTCAGGGCAGAGGAGTGTGAGATAAGGATCCCTCTAATCACACACTTGTGGGCCTCCCATGTCAAGAGGGGGGACGTGTCTTGTGGTAGGTTCTCGGCGAAGTAATTCGTCAGGGCTTGTTGTACGTCTTGGGCCACCTGCGGGTTGGATAGAAGATTTTCGTGGAGCCGCCATGTCGTGGTTTTGGGTTTGTGTAGTGGCGATGTGAGTTGAATCGTGAGTGGTGCGTGGTCGGACCACATTGTCCCCCCTATGGCGGAGTCCCGCAATCTGGGTAGATGGTAATATGGAAGGAAGAAGTAGTCGATGCGTGTGTAACAGTCATTCGGGGTCGAGTAGAAAGTGTAGTCCCTAGCCGTCGGGTGGGTCGCCCTCCAGCAATCTGTAAGTCTGTAATGGTGGAGAAGTGTACGAATTTTGAGCAGTGTGTGGGGGGGTGTCGATGAGTGGCCCCTGGATGCGTCCATCGTCGGGTGTAAGGCGATGTTGAAGTCCCCTCCCAGGACCAGACAGCCTGTCGCGAAGTCGTGGAGGGCCCGGAGTGTGACCCGAAGGAATTTGTCCTGTCGCGTGTTTGGGGCATAGATGTTGGCAAACGTATAGGTTTCGTCCAGGATTTTACCCCTAACAAATACGTATCTGCCCGAGTTAGAAATAAATTTAATGAAAGCTAACAGAACACACAATTAAGGCAGATGTATGTTAAGAGAGACCAACAAGTAGATAGATTAGAGAAAAGGATAATGCATTAAAGAAGACAACATGAAGGTAGAAACGAAAAGGAAATGTGGTGGTGATTAATGGAAAATGGTGAAAAGAGAACAATGATAGAATATATATTAATAATATTAGCATGGTTATTTAACTAAAGTGAGAATTTTGGGGAATTCAAAGTAAATCTCATATTTTAGACCAAATTAGCCGAACTGGAAGCACAGACAACTTAAGGCATTTTTTCCCAATTTGGCTATTTTGGCCTTACAGTAGAAAATCACTTTTCAATCCCATCAATTCTCACTTTAGTAACTACACCTGTTAAGAGTTCATTTGAGATCAGTACCTGTCAATGCACTGTATTTCCGACCCAGTACCCAAACAGGTTCTGCTGTTTCTGGAAAATCTGGGGTGTCAGCAAAACGCAGCGTGTCATAGGTGAGGGTTGCTGTGGTAAAGAAAAATTATATGCAGTTACCAAATTAGGACTAAAAGTGTGTCATCTTTTTACATATAAAATATAGATGTTAAACACACGGTCTTATTAACTGTCTGAATAATTATTTTTTTAAAAAAAACTACCCTTTTCAGAATACATTTTTATTTTCAACCTCATGTAAATATATATTATCATTGTTAGCTTTCCTACACATATCCACAAAAATATGAGCTGTGCAGTTCTACTATAAAACTTTTATAATTGTCTAGGCACACATTCCCCATGTCTAATTTAATTAATTAGAGCTGTATTTAAAGTTTTCAGGTTTACATCAACCATCATATAACATCAGATTACACAAAATGTACATAAATTTGTTTGTTTGCATTTAAATATTGCTAAATCACCATTAAACATTGATATTAGAAGAGACAAATTATTTTTTAGAAACAAAGACAATACGAGAGGGCACAGTTTTTAACTATTCCATATGTTTATTTTACATTAAAAAAAAAATCAAAGTGTCTAGGATTTAATGCTTAATAAGTTACACGATGGACCTTTGTGTAGGCCCATTAGAAATAATAATAATAGTAGCCCAGTGTGAGCCATAGTACATAACACCGGCTATGATAAGTTGTGACACACTAACTGGTTAGTTAGTAAAGCAGGAGCTTAGCTGGAAACCTTCACAGATCAGACATGCTGTTAATGTGACCAATTTGGCCTAAATGGTATAACTGACACTGAGTTAGATAGCCCTGTGTGTGAGACCTGACACAATGTTATTCCCAGTAACCTGGACAGCTGTCAGACATCACAAGGACCCACCTGCGTCCATCATTCCTTCTACTTCACCCACTTATAACGAACAGCAACAAAACCAATCCCAATCACTGCCTCTACGGAAGCCGGGGGCAGCCAACTGCGAGCAGCCCTGGGGGAATGCATGCAAATACGGAAGCGTTCCCAGCCAGCAGTAAGCCGCCATGTTGCTGTACGGAATAAGGGATGGTGTTTCTATGTCGTTATTTCTTCATTATCTATAAGGAGGTCACCCAATCCGCCGGATTTTACCCCCCGGTGATGATAATGTATTGCAGATAACAGTTTGTGGGAGAAACCATTTTTGTTGTTGTTGTTGTTTTCCGTACGGACGGGTCGCTTCCGGTTGAAAGGGTGACGCCATGTTTTTGTACGGACGTGGCTGCGTGACTGTTTCCGGTGGCTGCAGCCGGGCTGACATCTTGTTGTACGGTGTGCGGAGGGGCTTGGTCATGGTTATCTGCTGCGCGGCGCCGAATTGCACCAATCGGCAAGGAAAGGGCAGCAGGGGCCGCGTATCTTTCCACAGGTGATGGGGGGAACGGGTCTTTTGCCGCTTTTAACGTCACCCATAGAACTTGCCTAGCTAGTGGGCGTGGCTTCTTAGCAAAAGGGGCGTGGGTATGTTCCCAGTCCAATCACTGTCCGTTACGTCATTTGTGGGCGTGGCCAATATATTTCAAAACATGTCAAGTAATGCTGTTTGTGGTTATTCCAGTGCCAGGATGTTCAGGGTTTACATTTATTAAACTGGTGTAAATGTTTAAATATAAAACAGTGTTGTTTTTTTAATGAAAAGTGATGCAAGCATGGACAATGGGGAATACTCACCAATTTAATGTGCCTGCTGGTTCCACTGGTTTCCATAGTGACTGCCCTACCTTTTGTACTGTAGGCCACTTTCCATAAAACTACACTTTTTTTTTATAAATGATCCCTTTAGTTTAACTAAGCCATTTTTTTCTGGATACTGTTGAATTGTGTGTTTTGTCAGGTGGGTTCTGGCAGAATGCAGCATTCATGTGCTCCCAGGCTGAAGTCGATTACCACTAACAGCCAGGCACCTGAACAAGGTGCCATGGTTTGATAATCAGGCTGGCATTCTGGTTTACAGACAGGAAACAATAAATCCTATCTAAACTCTCTCAGTCATAAGGGACTTTATAGGCACCTTTGTTTTAACCCTGCATCTGAAAACTGCCGTTCTAGTGACCGCGCTTCCGCTGAAATGGTGGAGTAAAACTCAACTCTTTCAACCATATGCTTTCAGAGCAACCATCTAATTATTGTAGCCTGCCAGTGGTTTTCCTATGGGAAAGCATTGGATTGGCTGTGATTATCTTTCTTGATATCAGAGATAAAAAGGAGGAGGAGAATGCCAGAGATCAGTGCTGCGAGTGAGAAAATTAGGCAAAACCACATTTTTTTAAAATTCTTTATTTTTGCGTGCAACAAGGTTCACTCGGCTCGCAGAGCCACAATATACAGGTCAAACAGTAAATGCATAATTCGTGGGGTAACTTTCTGGCTTATTGTACTCCTGCACAGTTTTGTTTTTTGTGGGTCTTAGGTTCTTGCTCAAGTGTCTCTTTATTTTTAGTGTAAGTTTTGCAGGTCTAACGAAAATGCTTTAAAAACGGTTGTTAACATAGTGAATTTGGGTACCTGTCTAGATGGGTATCCTGCCTGTTAGTTGGGGGGTTATCTATACTAGGGCCTCAAGAGTGTGCCTCAGGTGGCAGGTATGTGCTGGGGCTAATGTTACACCTCCAGCCCTCGATTATAGCTGGTCTTGTGGGTCGATGGTGGGCGAGGCGGGGGGGTTGTAGCCACGGCGTGGGTCACAGCTTAGGGGCTTGAAACGGAAAAATCACAGTACAATGGAGGGGGGCTATGGAGTTAGATGGGCAAAGTCTAGTTAACTTCAGTCCATTGTATCTTGGCGAGGAGGGTCCTCCACATCAAGGTTGTTTCTCAGGTTGTCGCTGCGGTGGTTGCCGTGGGCACTTTCCCTTTCGGGTAGAATGGTGTTATGGCATTCAGGTTCCAGTGTTGGGTTGGTAGCTTGGTGGTGTGGGTGCCAGGTGGTTGTAGTGAGTCCCCTGTTATGCAGAGCTTGGTGAGGAGTGCTGGTGCTTCAGTGATGTCTGTGATGGAGTATGATGCTTCTCCTTGTTTCACTCGTAGGGTACGTGGGGATCTCCAGTATTATTCTATGTTATGGTTTCTGAGCAGTACCGTGAGGGGTTGCAGTGTTTTGCGCCAATGAAGTGTCTCTCCAGTGAGGTCCCCGAAGAACCAGAGGGCCATATTTTCAAAGTTGAGTGGGGTAGTCCCCTTTAAGGCTGCGTGTACCAGCGCCTTATCCAATCCACTCAGATCCCTAGACGCCTGTTCTGGCGCTCTGTTGGGCTTTGGTATTCTGAAGTGCCCGTCTAGGGTGATATTTTTTGCCTGTTTGGGCTCCAATAGGTGAGTCATGAGCCTCCGGAGGAAGTGTGGGAGCTCAGACGTGGGCATGCTCTCTGGGATTCCCCGGATTTTTCAAATTATTGCGGCTTCTTGAGTCCTCCAGCGCGGCAAATCGGAGGTCGGAGACAGCCTGACGTTTTGGTAAGTGCTTGCACTTCTAGTTGAAGTTGGGCTACTGTTTGGGTTAGGTGCTCCGTGGTGGTTTCCACTGCGCCTATGCGGCCTACCAGGCCTGTGATGTCTGTGCGGAGCAAGGCCACATCCGCTTGTATAGTTTTCTGCAGGGCCCCCAACATGTTCTCCAGCATAGATGCTGTCACTGGTCTGGAGTTGTTGGTTGCAGACTTCTGGGGGGGTTGTAGTGGCAGTACTTGCCCCTCTCCCTATTCATCTGGGGATAGCTCCTCGGAGTCATAGAAGTCAGCCATGTCGGCGGCCATCTTGGGTCCATGCGCCCCGTATGCTTGGCGGAACAGATCGCTGATACTGGAGCCCGCTTTAGGTTTTTCGGGCTTCAGCTTTTTGGATTTCCTGCCCATGGTTGTTAGGGGTGAGTTGGCTGCCGTGTTGTGGCTCAATTAAAAAAAATTTCACCGGGTATCGGGTGTTTTACCCCGGAGCTTGTCGCTCGTGCGGCCGCTTGGATCAGTTGCTTGTCTCTGCCCCCCGCAAAACCATATTTTTAACCCTGGTAGCAGGTGACTGGGGCACTCTTGAGTTAGGAATACACATTTTTATTCCTAAAGCTACTTCATGACATTTGTCTCTCACCATTTGTACCTCCTGTGTCTCTCCCCAATCCTCTCCTTCTGTATCTCTACACATTATCCAACATGTGCCTGTTTTCCTCTCCTTTATGTAAATACTAAATTCCACAATTTATTTATCGTTGTGCTTCCACTAATGTTGTAACTAACAGTCATAGGGGTCGCAGCTGTGAGCAGGCCCATCACTTCAGGGGGCCCGGCGACCCCTGCGATCATGAGCCGGCATCACTTTAGGACCACACTGGCCTTGGGCGCAGGTCACTGTATGTAGTGTGGCTGAGCGGACTGCGGTCTGACAAGGAGTACTCACTGTGGTCCGCTCGGCAAAGCTACCATGAGGTGAGCAGGTACAGGAGAGGATGGGGGGAGAGACATGGAGGAATTGGGGGTGGGAGAGAGACATGGAGGAATTGGGGTGGGAGAGAGACATGGAGGAATTGGGGTGGGAGAGAGACATGGAGGGGGTTGGGGTGGGAGAAATACATGGAGGAATTGGGGGAGAGACACATGGGTGGGTGTAAGAGACCCTTTGAGGGCTGTGGGTGTAGGAGAGACACATGGAGGGGCTGGGGGGTGGGAGAGACATATGGAGGGGATGGAGCGGTAGGAGAGACGTATGGTGTGTTGGGCGAGAGACACATGGAGGGTGTGGGGGAGAGACACATGGAGGGGATGGGGGGGTGAATAAAACACATGGGGAGGGTGGAAGAGACACATGGAGGTGTTGGGAGTTTATGAGACACATGGAGGGTCTGGTGTGGCATGAAACATGGAGGGCCTAAGGGGGAAGAATGAGACACATGGAGGGTGTGGTAGGAGATACACATGGAGGGGCTGGAGCAGTGGGAGAGGCGTAAGGTGTGTTGGGCTAGAGACACATGGAGGGGCTGGAGGAGAGACACATGGAGTGGATGTAGGGAGAGACACATGGAGGGGATGGGGGTGAATAAAACACATGGGGATGGTGGAAGAGATACATGGAGGTGTTGGGAGTTTATGAGACACATGGATGGGCTAAGGGGAAAGAATGAGACACATGGAGGGTGTGGGGTGGGAGATACACATGGACAGGCTGGGATGAAACACAGGCGGGAGGGGGGGCAGGGACATGGGGTGCCCCAGGGCAATTTTTTTACACCAGGTCTGGTGGTTTCTAATTACGCCTCTGGCTTCCAAACATCATCCACTGTCAGAATTATTTTCTTATATACATTTTTTAAAAATAAAATTTACAGACGTCTTCACATTCCACTATGTGGCGGAGACAATATCTATTCTCCTGCTCCTGTTCTGCGGTTGGACTTTGTGTGATGTGGTATTGTGAGCATGGAATACATTCCTACTAAAATATGTAAGCTGTGGGCACTTAGATGCATTTGTATTTAATTAGCTCTACTTCTTCCTAATGTTCAGGATGTAAGAATGAATTTTGTGGGCTTCTTCTCACACTGCCTGTGTACTGGTATGTGCATCGGGCTGTTATTAAGATTGCTATTGATTGGTAAAATCAATGGAGTGTGTTATTCTTTGTATGTGAAGTTATGCATACGGACAGTACTGTCCCTTGGGAGCTCTTCAGGGATTCTTTGTGCTTCATGTCCATCAAGCAGATTCAGTGTGACATTTTCTCCTGCACCTTCCTGTGTGTGTACACCTTGGTTTTTATTTGTTCGGTTGTTTTTGGTGTTTTGTTATCTTTTTAGTCTGTTTTTTTAAGATGACTGTAGTAAATGTTTAAGATTCAGAATTACTTATCAGGAATTCATTTGGAGCTCATTATCACATGGTTTTAAAGGAGCATTATGGGCATCATAATGTAGTGGTTATGGTTCCATTAGGCCATGGTTGCCATACCACTGTTCTCGATTAAAAAGTTTTTGAGTAAATTGGTAAATAAAAAAAAATGTATGTCCTAGGCACTCAGCCTCCGTATCGCTTATGTAATAGTCCTCTTCCATAACGTAATCCTATTTTCCCCAGCATTGTTTGGCGACGCAGGTCATGTGATCCTTTAGACTGAAATAGACATGCCATTACTGTAGCCAAGTTAGAGATTTTGTTTCCAAATCTACTACTGTTATCTAAATTTTGCCATTTGGATTTCAGTTCACTACAATTTACAGTATAGCGAGTAAACCTTAGTGTCAGTCATGTGGTGTCCAAGTCATAGCACAACATGGTCATAATTTAAAATACACCATTGACTTATTTTTTGCCAAACAGTAATATTCATACCCCGAAACACTGGAAAAACATTATGCAGGCAATATTGATACCGGAGAAACTGACGGAAGCCAAGCACAGAGAGATGGACACAGGTTTCTTCAGGAAGGAAGAGATTCTTTATTCGATTCACCGAACGGGACTCAGAGGGACTAATGTCACCAAAATACAACAAGATCTGAGCCCCGGACAATAGTGTAGGCTCCTTATATAGGCATGTAACTCCTCCCATAATAAGCTCCACCCACACATACTCTTACCCAATCAATCGAACAAGAACTAACTTCCTGTTTGACCGCATGGCTTGCCCAGCACAATGGAGGAGGGGAATACTACATCCGGTATTCTCGCACATGCTCCGTACACTACTGATTGTATCTTTGCCACGTGCAACCAACCGACCGATACACCAGTATATGCACGTACACATGCCACGTGGTAATCTCGGCCTACTAAATTTATTTTTACCGAGATTCCACCACAATATGATAAAAAATAAAATCTGCTTCTTTGTGATACTTGCCTAACCTTAATTCAGCTCTCTCTTGTTCTAGAAAATCTTATGAGGTTCGCTGGTTGTTGCTCCCTGCTTCCACCACATCCAATCGAGAGCCAGTAGCTCTTTGAGTTGAAAGGGACACTATAGGCATCCAGACCACTTCAGCTTATTAACCCTACAAAGCTAACTATTGCACTTTTTAAGAAGCTGCAATAATTAGCTTGGTGGGTTAACTCCACCTCTAGTGGCTGTCTGGTAGAAGGGCTTCCAGGTAGTTAGGTGATTTTTATTCATGGGGATGACAAGATAGGTGTATATCATTGTATAATGCTTTCCAATGGGGGAAATCCTAATGTGAGCGCGGCTATTGCCGTACATGCGCATTAGGTCACCCCGCTGGCTGATGAGGGAAGGAGTGAAATTAGACCCAAGCCAGCACAATTTAACCATTTTAAAATGGTTTAAATACGATGGGGGCACCAGGGTACAGCTGGTAAAGAATGCAGTAATGGTTATGGTGCGGGGTTCATGCTGTTTTTTTCTTGGTACAATGTTAAAATGTTTTTTTCTTTCTATATTGCAGTTATTTTTCCTCTTGATGTTTTTTATAATTTTTTCTTTCCCACAGATTTCCTCTAAAAGACCCGGCTCGTCTTGCTACCTGGACAGTTGCCCTGCAACGCAGAGATTGGACCCCCGGCCCTTACTCTTTCCTTTGCAGCGATCACTTCAGCTCCGACAGCTTTGCATCACGTATGCCTGATCAGATCCCGCTTCTCAAACCCAATGCCGTGCCATCTGTCTTCCTTAACAGAAAGGCAAGCAAAAAGAAATTGGTTACAAGATCACACGGCAAAGGCATACCAGTTGTAAAAAAGAAATCTGTGCAAAAAAATCCTTTACCCATAATACAGGATCAGGCGGCTCTTATGCTCCCTGGTGAGGACATTGTGACTGAAGGTATATACCAAACTGACATCTTTGATAGCAGTGATCTGAAAGATCAAAGTAGCCTTCTTATGTCTGGTGTGTCGTCAAATAGACCCTCGGCTGGTAAATTTATCTCTTCTTTGCACTCCTATAGCAGGACAACTGTATCCTCTGCCACACAAAAATCAGGATCTAATGCCAAACCTAAAGGCTATAAAATAGATATAGGAAGGATAGAACATGCATGCAATGAACATTCTTCATCAGAAAACCGCAAAGATTATGTTGAGGTCAGTGGTGTCTTCTCATCTGATGTGCCCGAGTCTGTGGACCATATAAAGGTGGAACATGACCATTCCTTGAGGTTGAAGTCCATGGTTCCACTTTCCCTTCATCAAAATGAATCTCATTGTGAAACGTCAGACATGTTACCACTGGAAGATGCAGATCAACCCTGTTACTTTAAAGGTTTAAAAGACTGTTTCATTACACAAGAACAGGATCTATTAACACCACATGCAATTAATTCCCTTCATTCATACTGCTCCCCATCCAAATCTTTATCTGGCAAACAACAGGAGCTTAAGGAGAAGACCTGGGCAGATGGCGGGAAGTACTGTGACATGTCTGCCCTACTCATTAAAGGTATGTCTTAAAAAAACACCAGAAACTGTGCAGTCTGTATATGCATGTAGCACACAGATGCTTTTTTCCTACGGTTGGAACATTTGTTTTCCCTTTTCATTAGCCCTGCTTTATTAAAGGACTACTCCAATGTTTTTTTTCAAACCTTTATTAGATATACACCCAATTAAAACATGCATGTATTTAATGCGGTAAATCTAAAACAGCTTGCAGAGGCTGCAGATCTGATTTCTGCAGTCTTTGCAAGCCCTCCTTTTTTTTTTTACCCAGCACAGACTTTCACTCTGTGCTGAAGAATGCTCCAATTATAGGTCTCTCATTTAGAAGCCTCTGATTTTTAGTCGTGAGCATGGATGAGCACGTGTGCTTGAGGCTTGCAGCTCAAATTCTCCAGGCTAAAAGACAGGGAGACAGCGAACAGGGCTAATGTGGGCGCTAAAGGTGTACACAAACATGCGCCAACAGGCACACTTGTATTTGAGGCAGAAGGCAGGAGGAGGGGGGTTCTCCTGCCTCTCCGTGGCACTAATGGATTCGGCACTAAAGCCTCCTTGGCTGTCTGACTGAAAGGTGTTTCTGAAATGCGTTTTAAAAGTGCTGATTTCAAATAGAAATACACACTAACATATAAATATATTGTTTGTAGCCAATGTATAAAGTCATGCAAAAGAACTCAACGTCCAGCGGAAGACCAAAAGACCTTGCACTAGAGTTGGTTTGGTTGCAGGGTATAAGGGCATAACCCTAAAAATATTATATGAGAAGAGAAAGAGGCTGGACAGGGATTAGAGTGGAATCCTCCCCATTCACAGTCCCTATACCCCGAAGTAATACTTGTTCATAATAGAGTGGCAAAAAAATGCCCGTATAGAACTTGAATGAAATATAAAGAAAATAATAAATTTTTATTAATCCCTCTTAGGGCGAAAATAAAATAGAAAATAGGTGAGAAAATCCATGAAAAGTGTGTATAAACAGTAATAAAATAAACATATATACAGGAATCGTCTATTGTTTGCTAAATGCTCCGTGCACCTTTAAGTAATAGTACCAAGCTACTTGAAATAGGTTTCTGAGACAGACAGTGTAAATGTGTATTCATATAGTTTGTAACAGTGTCTCAGTGACCACAGTAGCTATTTAAGTGTGCAGGAGAGGGAAGGTGAATCGCTGTGCTGACAGCCCCCTCAAGGGTTAAAGCTGATAGATATCACCCCTAAAGGGAGATAGAAGAGTTATTGGATGTCTGCCATATATTCAGGGTATAACCGAAGAAACAGGGAGCTACTACTTTGCCTTAATCTGTGGCTAAAATTCGTCAGGATAATTTCTATTTTATTTTCACCCTAAGAGGGATTAATAAAAATGTATTATTTTCTTTATATTTCATTCAAGTTCTATACGGGCATTTTTTTGCCACTCTATTATGAACAAGTATTACTTCAGGGTATAGGGACTGTGAATGGGGAGGATTCCACTCTAATCCCTGTCCAGCCTCTTTCTCTTCTCAATGTATAAAGTCAGATTATATTGAATATTAAAATAAATAAGACTTACCTGCACTGTGTATATCTAAATATTTACATGAATGCTGTAACGCTGTGGCAGAACAACTCCCTGTGTGGCTGTAACAGGGCTCTCAAGCGACTGCTCCTTCCATCACCCCACTGCTAGTGGCTCCCTCCACTCTGTTAATATCTTCTTTTCCCAGCTGTAGCCTTGTGCCAGACCCAGGATGCAGCAGTCCACTGAACATTTCCAGCTTACTGGTTGTAAGATTACCTTTGTGTGACTGCAGCATCTCCCATAGCTTCCATCATTCTTGTGCCTGTTCTGACTCCGATCCCTTACTTCCTTCTGGAGTCACTTTTGAATGAATGCTAGTGTTGCTGTCATGTATTATAATAGTGACACACAGCCTCTATGGGTATACTCCAATCCGCTTCATGATCATTGCCCTGATTTGCTTCTGGTCCTAATAGTGTGTTTACACTGTGGTATAAACTATTCCCTGGTATCCTTGTCTCTTGCTTACCTGATCTCTGGTTCCCGCTGACTCCAGTTTTTCTTTGACCTCTCTGAAACCACCAGGGACAGACACATAGCAATGTACTACTGGTCCTTAGAGTAACATATTCTCTGTGCTGGGGTATATACCTTGACACTAGTAGGCCAGTCCGACTCCTTTTTAACCCCTTCAGCAAAATTAATTAGGAAAATCCAATGATATTATGATATTTATAACACAGGTTTAAGTGTCTTGTATACAATTTTATGTATTGCATTCTGTTTAATCCAACAGAGGGGAAAAAAAACCTGCTGACAGTGAGCAATCCCTTTAAGCACATCCCCGTTAGTTATCCCTGAATATATGCAGAGAGAGAAATAAAAACCATTCCTTTAGAAAAAAATGACTTTTTTTTTTAATGTTTAAACTGGTTACCTACAAACCTTCTTTATATTTGTATTTAACTTCCAGTCCTGCTTTGGTAGAAGGTATTGCCCCACAAAGAGTAAATCTAAAGAATGAAATCAAGGTAAAGTTCCACATTTTTACAAATAGAAGAGGAGAGTGGAAGAGACATAACACAGATCGAATTAACTTGACTCTTAGCATTTACAATGCTGTGGATCTATTCCAAAAGCAGTGAAACCAATTCTCTATGCAGTGACTGAGTCACTTAAAGTGACACTATAGTCACCAAGACCACCTCATTGAAGTTGTCTGGATGCAGTGTCCCAGTATCACTTAGTCTTGTGGTGTTTTAATAAACTGCAGTAATTACCTCTTGAGCGTTAACTCCACGGGGGACTTCCAGGTCGTTGGTCGCCTAATTTACTACGCTGGACATCCTCACACTATGCATGAGAACATAAAGCGTCACCCAAAACTAATGCGAGGACAGCCACCGCCACGAGCAGAGGCGGAGCCTGAACCTGCGGCGCTGGAATCAGGTAAGTGGCAAGAGTTTTTAAGCCCTTCTGCATCACGGAGGGGGGGCAGGGCCGGCGCCACCTGTAAGGCGACCTAGGCAGCCGCCTAGGGCGCAACTTACCAGGGGGCGGCGGATCCCTGTCCCCGCTGCGCCTCCTCATGCTGCGCCGCCTGAGTGCTTTAACAAGCCCCAGGCGGCGCAGCACTGCTGCATGGAGGGCGGCCGGGTTTGAGTGACCGGCAGGAGGGAAGCGCAGAGCGCTCCCTCCTGCCGGTCTCTCCATGTAGCGTGGCCGGGCGGCACGGAACGCGGGACAGGAACCTTTGTTTCCTGTACCCGGCCGCCGGCGGAATGACAGGAAGTGCTCACTGAGTGAGCACTTCCTGTCATTCCGCCGGCGGCCGGGTACAGGAAACAGAGGTTCCTGTCCCGCGTTCCGCGCCGCCCGGCCACGCTACATGGGCAGGAGGGGAGGGTAAGGACCACCAGGGGAGGGAGGGTGTGTGTGTGTGTGTGTAAGGACCACTAGGGGAGGGAGGGAGGGGGTGTGTGTAAGGACAACTAGGGGAGGGGGGGGTGTGTAAGGACCACTAGGGGAGGGGGGGTATAAGGACCACTAGGGGAGGGGGGGTATAAGGACCACTAGGGGAGGGGGGGTATAAGGACCACTAGGGGAGGGGGGGTATAAGGACCACTAGGGGAGGGGGGGTATAAGGACCACTAGGGGAGGGGGGGGGGTATAAGGACCACTAGGGGAGGGAGGGGGGTGTGTATAAGGACCACTAGGGGAGGGAGGGGGGGTGTGTATAAGGACCACTAGGGGAGGGAGGGGGGGTGTGTATAAGGACCACTAGGGACGGGAGGGGGGTGTGTGTATAAGGACCACTATGGGAGGGATGGGGGGTATAAGGACCACTAGGGGAGGGAGGGGGGGTATAAGGACCACTAGGGGAGGGAGGGGGGGGTATAAGGACCACTAGGGGAGGGGGGGGGGTAAGGACCACTAGAGGATGGAGGGGGGGATAAGGACCACTAGGGGAGGGGAGGGGTGAGTAAGGACCACTAGGGGAGTGGAAGGTAAGGACACGTAGGGGTGGGGAGGGGGGGGAGCAAGGAACACTAGGGGAGGGGAGGGTAAGGACCACTAGGGGAGGGGAGGGGAGGGGGAAGTAAGGACCACTAGGGGAGGGGAGGGTAAGGACCACTAGGGGAGGGGTGAGTCAGGATCACTGGGGGAAAGGGGTGAAGGAACACAGGGGGAAAGGGGGTGGGGAGGTCCACTAGGGGTTTGGGAGAGGGAGGACCACTAAGGGGGGGAAGGACCACCAAAGGGGGGTAAGGAGGGAGGACTACTAAGGAGAGGGGAGGAGGGTAAGGACCACTAAGGGGGGGGAGATTACCACTAAGGGGGTGGGGGGAGTAGGGGAAGGTCTACTAAGGGGTTTGGGAGAGGGAGGACCACTAAGGGGGGGAGGGGGGAGTGAGAAGACCACCAAGGGGGGACTGCAGAGGGACAGGGGGCCAAGGGAGAGCACTAAGTGACAGAAGGGGAGAACACGGAGGGACAGAAGGGAAGGGGAAATCAATAATTGACCGGAGGGGAGAGCACTATGAATTTTTTTTTTTTTTTAAATAAAGAGCTGTTCCCCTCTCAGTCCCTATCCTACCCCACAAACCCTCTCTTTTACACTACACACATACACAATGCATCCCCCCCCACACACACACACACACAAACATACAATGCATTCCTACTCACACACAGACACACCCGAAACACACAATGCATCCCTTATGTTCTCTTACATAATTAATGCACCGCTTACAGACACACACTGCATTCAATTACATACACAGAAACACACCTTGCACCCCTTACACACAGAAACATACAATGCATTCCTTACACGCAAACACACACTACATCCCCTATACAAATTGCACACATAAAACATCCCCAACTCATGGATGGGCCATGTAGGTGGATTTATGGGTGGGCATTGTAGGCGTATGCCCCCTGGGGGCCCAGACCTTGAGCTGTTTAAGGGGCCCTAAAAAATGGAGCTGCTTCCTGTTCGTTAATTGTTGTGAGCACTGTTAAAAACAGTCTCCAGAGAGAGCCTCTTCTACACCAGACCTGTGGAGCCAGACTGAGCCCATCATGAGCCTCTTGTCCTCATCTGGTGGTAAGTAGGCAATCCAATATATTATTAGTGGCACTAATCTCTAATTTACCTCACATTAAATGGATACTATAGTCACCAGAAGCACTACAGCATAATGTAGTGGTTCTGGTGTCTATAGCCTGTGCCTGTAGGCTTTTTAATGTAAAAGACACTTTGTGAAGACTGGCGTTGGCGCATATGGCAGAGCATATGGGCGGGGCATTGTGATGTCACATGGTGGGCAGGACATATGGGGGGGCGGCAAATTTTTTTTTGCCTAGGGCGGCAAAAATCCTTGCACCGGCCCTGAGGGGGGGTTAAAAACTCTTAGTTGATGTGCCTAAAAAGTGCAAAACAGAGAGGGGGGGGGGGGGGGGGGGCTTCTATGGTGAAGTAAGTTTATTCAAAACAAGGAAAATAATAAAAATATAATAAATAAAACTATAATACATAAAAGGTAGTACCTAAAAATACTTGATAAACACACAAAGTCCCCTGTAATACAAACCCACCCTCTCCTTGTAGTCTACTCACAAGATAGTGTGTGTGTGTCAGACACAGAAAAATCGGTGTGCCGGTGAGTGGAACACTGGGAAATGCTTAGTAGTGTGCAGGTCCTAACTGAAAAGTAGGATCACCTGGGGGGGGGGATAATAAATATTCCGTACGCCCAGATGGATGTGTAGCTCAAAAGATGTTGCAGAGCCAAAATAGCAGTTCCATCGGTGGCACGTCAAACTTTACCGGGAACTTGAGTACGGAAGATCACAGGGGACAAACCAGTTCGGAACAATCCATAATCATCTGCTCCTAGGTGTTTCGTGAGTGTGCACTCCCTTTCTTGGAGGGTTTGGACGATCACCGATACAACCATAGATATATACACCCTCCTTGTTGAAATAATTGTGATTCTTAAAGAGATAGATATACCCAGAATGAGAGAAGGGATTATTAACCAAACTCTATTTCAAACATGCTTTAATATAATAAAGCAGGGGTTCGTGTGTGTATATCTGATACACACACACACTTGCACATAGCAGCACACATTGACACACAGTGTGTATATGTATGTGTATCTGTGTTTGTTTTGTATGTGCCAGTGTGTGTATATCTGTGTTTGTATGTGTCTGTGTGTGTTTATGTATATATCTGACACACAGATATACACACACTGGGGGCGGAGCTTGACCATCAACCTGCACGGACGCCATGCTCGTCAGGTCCTCAGCACAAACACCCAAAAACGCAAATAACCCAAAAGTGAGAGCCCATCCTGACCCCAAAAGCAGCCAGCTACAACGAGCATCGACTCCTGAGGCGATAGATGCCCTTTTTTCAACAAAAGGCCCAGCCAAGACGGAAGCGGAGAACTGGGGCCTACCCCGCGCTGTCCCTCTCAGGCTTGGAGACACTACTCACGCGGCAAGTGAGCAGCGACTACCCTCAAATCTTGCCCGACAGCCTGATCCACATGCCAGCTATGGGCCGCTGCTCGCAGAAGACGACGGCGACGGATAACAGGGATATTGGGACCATGTTCCAAAGGCCAGCACCACCCCAACCCGCTCTTACGGAGGCCACGCGGCCTGTCACTACCCTGCGGCCTGTCACTACCCTGCGGCCTACTACCTCCACCCAAATGAGCAAACAGGGGCTGAACGATCGGTAGCCACTCACCCGATGGCGCCTGCAGATCCTGCCGACTGCACACCGACGACCAGACATGACCTGAAGGTCCTATTAACAGACTTCCATAAAATACTAGCGAATGAACTCGCTCCCATAAAAACAGACATGAAGGCCATCCGAGGTGCAGGCCTCGGAGAGGGACATTGCAGATGTCCAAGCGCAGATGACTGAGCTCCAGAGTACGGTGCAACAGGTCTGGTCCCATCAGAGGACCATCACTGCTCAAATCACGGCCATGGAAGACCGCCAACGCCGCACCAACATTAAAGTGAGAGGCATCCCAATGACAGTCGCGGTGGACGAACTACCCCACTATGTCAGACGATTGCTGACCTCCATCCTGTCCCATGCGGTGGCCAAAAAGCTAAACATCGAAGGGATTTACCGCTTACCAGGGCCAACGGGGGCATCCACTATGGCGACGAGAGACGTCATTCTCCGATGTGCCACAACCCATGAAAAAATACTAATAATGTCGGCGATCAAGGGAAAAACACCTCTACGTTTCAAAGAGGCATCCCTGACATTCTATCAAGACCTTACAAAGGCAACTCTCCTGTGGCGTAAAACGCTCACGCCTGTGACCAGCATACTTCGCTCAGCCAACATGAGCTACAGGTGGGGCATGAATGGATCCCTGACAGTGACCCTAAATGGCAGCCTACATACACTCACCTCGATGGAAGACGCAACTCCGTTCCTGACGGCCCTGGGCCTGGATCACTTACCGGAAAACACACAAACGAGAGCGCCCATCCCCACTTCCACTTGGGACCCGGTACACGCACCATCCTTCGTTCCGAGGTCGGCAATTGCGGGAGCGGCAGTGCCAGGAACAAGCTCAATGGACGACCCGACCTGAAGCACTTATTGCCGGACCGGAGACCTGCTTACCCGGCCTGCCAACCCTTAACTTATGGGACTATCTGTCCGGGACTTTACATAGGACTCTCAACCGATGATGTATACCCTAATGTTATTCCTATCTTTTCCTTTCCCCCTTTTTATAACTCACTTTTGCGATTTGGTACCCCATTCACGCAAACACTGGGGCAATGACAGCTTCCAGGCACAACAGCTAAGGTGGGGGACCCAGTAGTGACAAACCTCCTCACAATAGGGAGCGTTAATCCACCACCACGCACTGACACTGAGGTATCCCTGAACCTCCTCACACATCTCTCCCCCCCCCCCGCTACTCCCTAGGTAAGGAGTAATCAAACCCAATACACTGTGTGACTGGACATCTCACGACCATCAGGCCTTAGATTATCCCCAAGTGGGACACACAGCTTTTAGGCCAGCACGACATGTATATATCACACTTCGACACATATACACCAGCTGACGACTACAGCCGCAGGACCCTCTGATCACAACCACAGCGTACTGTAAACTCACGCTCTTGACAGCAAAGGTACACCTCACCTGAACACCCTACGTCCCATGGGCGACTCACCAGCTGTCGGGACTCAGACAAACACGTTTAGCATGTAAACTAATCCTGTAATATCACAAATGTACACAGAATATGAACCCTCTTTGTTTGACTATCGTTTAAAAAAAAAATAAAAAAATTGTGCGGCACTATCATATGCCACAAATCTCATGCCTCTTGAAATGCCTGTTTGTAATTGTTGTGGCTTGTATGCTTAACCCTTGCACACAAAAATAAAGAATTAAAAAAAAAAAAAAGATATACACACACTGACACACATTTTGACTCACAAATACACACTGTGGCAGGATGGCCAGGCTCTTCACAATAAACTTCAAATGCAACAGTCAGGATACAATTCATACAAGGTTGTGCTCTCCCACAAAAGAAAACAAAAAGAAAATAAATCCTACTCTAACTTGGAGACTTACTAAACAACAGTGTTACTAACTATCCAACTGGCCAGCTAATCTGGTTCCCAGTTTTAAACAAAATGAAATACAGCACTTTAAGCAGGTTTCACACAGTACCTTTTTCTCAGAGTCTCAGCCTTAACTACCTCCTCTCTCCCAGCTGTTAGACTCTCTGATGTCTTCAGATGCTAACCTTTTAAAATCCTAGTGCTGGTTAATTACATTCACCTGGTTGATAACATTCAAGGGGTGACTCCCACCCATTAACCCCATCATGCTGGGAATCGAGAGCGCTCCAATCTATTACTAACATAGAAAGCCTCTCTGACCTTGCCACAACACACACTCAGATACACACAGTGACATACACACACTTGCACCCACAGATACACACTGGCACATACACACACTGACACACTCAGATACACATACACACAAACACACACAGGCACATACAAACACACTGATGCACACTGGCACATACAACGTCAAACACATTGACCTTTTCTGTGATTTGAGGTCTCTGGAGTCTGTATGGACAGCGTTTTGCTAAGAAACACTGTACATACAAAGTTTAACCCATTTGCTGCTGGCAGTGTTACGCCATCTCTGGCAGCATCATTGGAGCATCATTATCCAGCTCAGAACAAGGGTTCCGGGCTGGCTAATGTCAATTTTCTAAATATTTCTATGCAGAGATGCTCATTCATTGGAGAGTGGTGTCCTACCTAGGTTTGCCGTGCGGCAACCACGAAGATCCCGGTCCCACGCTGCTCTTACTAGGTTGAACGCTGCGTTGCTGGACACCTCCAACTCAGAGGTCATGCCCCGTTCTCTCCATGGAACTGCAGACAGCTCTGCACTATCTGCAAGGTTACCGGATTTCCATTGCAACCTCACGCCACTTACAGGCGTTCTTTGAAATTACTTTATACTTCCCTGGATGTCTTGCACAGGCCACACCCCTTTGTGTGTCCTGATGCAGGGTGATGATGGTGTCCAATAGTATTCTTTCTAGACCTATATAAGGGCAATGGGAATCATTGCCCTGTTGTGATTATTGTTAGGCTGAGCGTTCGTTTATTATTATTGTGTTTTTCCTGTTGCTGACCAGGTTACGTATTTTGACTATTCTGACTCTCTGTATCCCTTTGACCTTGGCTTGTTTTTCTGGTTCTTGTGTGCCTCTGCATTCCTTGACCTAGGATTCCTTTATTACTAAGATTTCTTGCCTTTTTAGGCATACGTTCAATGCGGTCACTCTAAAGTCCGGTATACGTATCCTGTTCTTCCTTTTATTTTGGCTAATATCCTTCTCCCTGTGTGTAGGGGTTACCCCAATCCTGACAAGTGGTCGGCTGACGCTCCCAGCCAATAATTTAACAGAAGGATCAGCATACGGCTTCTGTAGCTCTGCAGAAGCCGGATATCATTAACCCGGCCTCAGAGCAAGGACCCAGGTAAAAGGGATAACTGTTGCTTAATGGAATGCGGTAAGTAGTCAAACAATTTTTAGTATGGTTTTACCTGGTGTCTGCAAGGCACCCTACCTCTACTATATTCCAAAGATCCGGAAGGTCCTGTTTAGGAACGTCCACTAGCTTTCCTGAGCCAAGCCCGGTAGTGCAGAACTAGCTCATTGATTGAGCGTGTCAGCTGATTGGCAGAGAGCAATCCGCTGACACTTTCAGCCAATGAACTTGCCCTGCACACTGCCAGGCTTAGCTGAACCGAAAAGTTTCCTGGCTTGCTGTGGGCTGTAGTGGCGATGGGGAACAGGGACCTGCAATACCCAGGTGGGAGGTCAAACCCTTCTAAAATGTTTTGACTACTTTCACTAGATTGGAGCCGGGACACTTCTGGCACCATAACCACTACAGCATGCTTTAGTGTCTCTAGTGTTTAAAGTGTTCCTTTAAATATGTAGTTAATGAGTCCCGGAGTTGTTTTGTAAATGAAAGAACATGAGAGAAGAAAAATATTTACTATTTATTTATTTATTTATTTTTAATGAAGGAGAAAAAAACATTTTTATACAAAAGGAAAACTATCTACATCGACAGGTTTATTCAATAAACTCTAAATTGAAACAATATGGTAGAGAAATGAACATTCACTTCACGGGCAACAGCTCTGGTGGACATTCCTGCAGTCAGCATGCCAACTGCACGCTCCCTCAAAACTTGCGAAATCTGTGGCATTATGCTGTGTGATAAAACTGCACATTTTAGAGTGACCTTTTATTGTGGCCATCCTAAGCCACACCTGTGCAATAATAATGCTGTCTAATCAGCATCTTGATATGCCACACCTGTGAGGTGGATGGATTAACTCGGCAAAGTAGAAGTGCTCACTAACAAAGATTTAGACAGATTTGTGAACACTATTTGAGAGAAATAGGCCTTTTGGATCTTTGAGTTCAGCTCATGAAAAATAGGGGCAAAAACAAAAGTGTTGCGTTTATAATTTTGTTCAGTGTATATATAATGATATATAGTAATTTAAGAATACACTTAGAATGAAATTATTTATATCTTAAGAAAACCCCATAAAACCTTTACATGGGGGGTGCTGTTGTGCTCGGAGACTTCGCTGAACGCCAAGATGAGTCTGTGATGTAATTCCAGTAAAATACAAGTTTAGCAGGCTAAGATTGCCACAAGGCATATGTATGTATATGTGTTTGTAGTATCAGTTAGTTAATAACACGTAGCTAAGATACTGTCATCACTGTACTGACCAGGTGCAGGAATGTAAGAACTGGAATTACGCGTCCCTCTCCTTTGTATCAGATGAGCCACGTGGTTAGACCGGATGGATGAGTTTAGACTCTATTCATTAAATAGGTTAAGGGTATGTGTGGGTGTAGTTAATTGTGGGAGGAGCTACAGTGCTATATAAGGAATGTACTCTATGTATTCAGTACTCAGACTTTGCTGTATTTTGGTGACGCTAGTCCCTCTGAGTCCCGATCGGTGATCCAATAAAGAATCTCTTCCTTCCTGAAGAAACCTGTGTCCATCTCTCTGTGCTTGGCTTCCGTCAGTTTCTCCGGTATCATTTGGTGCATTGGCCGGGAAGCTCATCGTTCAACGGTAGCTGAGAGGCAGAGGCGTGAGACGGTCTATCTTTGCCCACGTTCTCTACGGCTGCACCCCTGAACTTCTGCGTGGACCTCCCTTCGTCTCGGCGCCACTGGTCTGTTGTCCAGGAGATCATCGGCCTCTACGTGAGAAGTGCTGGGGTGTCCCCGTCGATGAGTGTGAACTCAGGTTCAGGAACGAGGAGGTAAGATAACTGCTGTTTTAGACGGCAGGACCCGCTAGGGGTATACCGATTGTGCGGTAGGCCCAAAGGGGTTTTTGAATCTGTATCTGCCCCCTCTGTCGGAGGGAAGGAGCGAAGGCGCACCGCTCGATCGAACGCTCTTTAGTCAGACCGTTTGATTTGGTTAGTCAGGCGGGGTCCTGGTGTAAGATAGCCCTAGCCGGACACCGGTGTCTTGTCTAGACTAGCGTTCTAGGGTGTATATTACGTTCGCTAGGTCGGAGGGACCGGGAGACTAAGCGGCGCCTGTGTAAATTCGGTTCGCTAGTTCTCATCCTATCTGGGCTAAGTGGGAAGGCGTGTAAATTTGGAACCCACTAGACTTTTGATAGTACGACTAAGAGGCGCCTGTGTAAATTCGGATCTCTAGCTCGTTGTATAGTGCGACTAAGAGGCGCCTGTGTAAATTCGGTTCTCTAGCTCGCTATGTATATGTGGTGATTGGGCAGTGTGGCTAACCAAAACGGGTGTATATAGTTTTAGGTAGTCCATTCAAGGTACTGGCCAATAGTTTAGTTGGGAATTGTAAATGTGTTAACGATTGTTTTAGTAAAGTGTATATCTTGTTAGATAGCGCGAGCTCAGCCGTCTAGCGAGAGTGTTAATAGTGTGTTGCTGTATTATAGTGCACGGTACCATAACCCTGTATATTTACTGACATTATATAATAAGTACTAATCATTGTCGTCCATTGCATGTTTAACACCATAACCACTAATAATTGTATTGTGACCTTAACTTGTGCTTTGACCTATGCTAACCGTACTGTAACCGCTATTTGTAAAAGACGATGTTACTGGGGTGTGTTATAGACGGGTAATTCGTATATAGAGAATTATAGCGTGGGTGACTGTGTAGTTACGCCAAAGGGCATAATATTGATTATATAGTGACTGGTGTAGCAGCTGTGTGTGTACGGGAATTCCCTGAGTGTTTATTGTTATTGTGTACGTTTCACTTGGTAACCGTACCACGTGGTGCTGTTGCCAGAGGAAACGGGTGTGACTGTTGAATAGTACGCGTGTATAGTAATCGTTGTCGACGACGTTCCACTGTTAAATATGGGTGCGTCGCAGTCAACGATTCCGGATCCCTTAGGATGTATGGTTAAGAATTTTAAAAAGGGATTCAAAGTTTGTGATTTTGGGGTTAAGATGTCCCCTGTACGTTTGGTCACTTTGTGCACTAGGGAGTGGCCTACTTTGGTTGCGGCATGGCCGCCACGTGGCAGTTTGGATCCAACTCTGGTACAGCGCTTACACGTGGCTGTATCAGGTAGGCCTGAACTTTACGGCCAGTTTCCTTATATTGATTGTTGGAGACAGGCCGTAAATGACTCGCCAAAATGGCTCCGGACATGCCACGAGGAGCAGTGTCGCCTCATGGTAGCTAGGACTTGTTCGTCCACTAGGACTGGTGTTAGGCCCATTTTGGACACGCCCCCTGAGTCCGAGATCCCTTTGCCGCCCCCTTACTTTCCGGTAAGAGGAAGTGACGCAAATACAGGAAGTCCTGTAACCCTTCCCTCATTACCCTCATCCACTTCCGCTTCCTCCTCCAGTACAGGATCCACCCCCCCTCGTACTAAATCTCCCCTTCCGGAACCAGAACCCACCCCCATTAGAAACGAATATCCTGATTTGGCGCCACTTCAGACTTCCGGTCAAGCTTCATCTAGCTCGGCCCGAAGTGTTCTATTCACTACCTTTTCCCAAAACCAACCTCCCACATCCCCATACCCTATATCTCCCCGACCGGAACCCATGACTGACGCTTCCCTACGTAGCCCCATCCAAACCCGACAGTTGACTGGTGCCCAACAATTAAAGCACTATCAGATGCCTCTTCGCTTAAATCCCGGGTCAGCTTATATCGATGCCGCAGGTCAAATGGCACACGCTGACCCTGTCTTCGTATATGTCCCTTTCACCACTACCGACCTTTTAAACTGGAAGACCCATAATTCCTCGTATACTGAGAAACCACAAGCCATGACTGATCTGTTCACCTCAATAGTACAGACACATAATCCGACATGGGCTGATTGCCAGCAGTTATTAATGACTTTATTTAACAATGAGGAAAGGACAAGAATAAATCAAGCAGCCATTAAAGCATTAGAGGATAGAGCCCGTGCTTTGAACCAAGCTAATCCAGCAGCATGGGCCGCAACACATTATCCCAACACTGATCCCGATTGGAACGTAAATGGTGCTGATATGGTTCAACTCAGAGCCTATAGAGACGCTATAATTGCTGGCATGAAAGCCGGAGGAAAGAAAGCCATTAACATGTCGAAGACAGTTGAGGTGATCCAGAAAAGCGATGAAGCGCCCAGTGTCTTTTATGACCGATTATTGGAGGCGTACCGCTTGTACACCCCCTTTAATCCGGAAGACGCAGACAATTCCCGAATGGTTAACTCCGCCTTTGTCAGCCAAGCTTACGGAGATATTAAGCGCAAGCTACAAAAGTTAGAAGGGTTTGCAGGTATGTCAATCTCCCAACTAATGGAGGTAGCTAATAAGGTCTATATGAATAGGGAAACAGAAAGCAAGAAAGAGGAGGAGCGCAAGATGCGTAAAAAGGCTGATATGCTAGCGGTAGCGATCGCAGGCGTAGATAAACGGGGCCCAGATAGAGGCAATAATAGATGGAGTAGGGAGCCTTTGAGTAGGGATCAGTGTGCGTATTGCAAGGAAGAAGGGCATTGGAGGAACGAATGTCCGCAAAGAGAGCAGTACGAGAGAGACCAACCCAGGGCAGGCTACGGAAACTTTAGAGGCAGAGCGAGAGGTAGAGGAGGTCCCGGAGGGAGTAATGGTTATAGAGGGAGTAATGGGAACAGAGGAAGTGTTAGGGAAGACAGGTATATTCCAGCAGCGCAAAGGTCTCGCGATAGAGAAGGTAGGGACTTTGTAGGATTGGCTGACACGGTCATGGAGGACTATTGATACCGACCGGGCTCCATCCCCCTTGGTCGAGCGGAGCCTATGGTCGATGTATCAATAGGGGGGAAAAGGAGTGCGTTCATGATCGACACTGGTGCTGAACATTCAGTGGTGACTAATCTAGTTGCTCCTCCATCTGGAAGGACTATTACTGTGATAGGAGCAACTGGAAGAAGTGCTGAAAGACCGGTTCTTAAAAGTCGACTCTGTACATTGGGAGGCCACGTAGTAAAACACCAATTCCTTTATATGCCTGAATGTCCAGTCCAATTGCTGGGACGTGATATGCTATCCAAATTACAAGCGCAGATTACGTTCCTACCAGATGGAACAACATCTTTAAAGTTTAATGGACCTTCAGGTATTATGACTTTATCCGTACCAAAGGAAGAAGAGTGGCGACTTTATACAGTGTTGACTAGCCAAAACCCTAGGAGTGATGAGACATTGTTTAACATACCAGGAGTTTGGGCAGAGAACAACCCACCAGGACTGGCCCGCAATATTCCACCAATAAAAATTGAACTGAAACATGGGGTTTATCCAGTGAGCCTAAGACAATATCACATTCCGCAGAAGGCTAAGAAGAACATCCAATCCTATCTGGATAAGTTCATACGGTATGGTATCCTAAAATTCTGTACTTCCCCCTGGAACACCCCATTGCTGCCTGTTCAAAAGCCCGGCACAGATGAGTATCGACCTGTGCAGGACTTAAGAGCAGTCAATGATGCGGTTGTTAGTATACATCCAGTTGTACCCAATCCATATAACCTGCTTGCTTTAATTCCGGGCGGGGCTACTTACTTCACAGTCTTAGATCTCAAAGATGCCTTCTTTTGCCTCCGAATTGCCGCAGAAAGTCAATGTATTTTCGCTTTCCAGTGGGAGAACGCTGTAACGGGCTCAAAACGCCAAATGACTTGGACAAGACTGCCCCAAGGGTTTAAAAATTCACCTACCCTATTTGGTTCAGCCCTAAGTCAAGATCTATTGGATTTCGAGTCCATCCCAGGAGAGTGTGTATTGTTACAATATGTAGATGACTTGTTGATAGCAGCAGTTACAAAAGAAATCTGTCAGCAAGCAACGCACGATCTACTACACATTCTCTGGAAGGCAGGATACAAGGTGTCTAGAAAGAAGGCTCAGTTGTGTTTGCCAACTGTCAAGTATCTAGGATTCCATATCTCTGAAGGTCAAAGAATTATGGGGCCAGAGAGAAAAGAAGCTGTCTGCCAAATACCAATACCCAAGAATAGAAGACAAGTGCGAGAATTCTTGGGGGCAGCAGGCTTCTGTAGGATATGGATTCCCAGTTATGCGATACTAGCAAAACCTCTGTACGCAGCTATCAAAGGTACAGAGCACGACCCCTTCTTATGGACCCAAGAACAGCAAACGGCATTTGAAGATGTGAAGAAGGCTTTGATGAGTGCCCCAGCATTAGGTCTACCTGATCACACACGACCATTCTACTTATATGTACACGAGCAAAGAAGAATGGCTGTGGGAGTATTGACACAGTACTTGGGATCATGGCAAAGACCTGTTGCCTACATGTCTAAGCAACTGGATGCAGTGGCCAGCGGACTTCCACCTTGTCTAAGAGCCGTAGCTGCAGCCGCCCTGCTAGTAGCTGAAGCCGATAAACTCACTCTGGGTCAAGAACTTTATGTACGAGTCCCACATGCAGTACAGACGTTGTTGGATTACAAAGGAAATCATTGGTTTAGTAATAGCCGTATGACCAAGTATCAAGCAATGTTGTGTGAAAACCCAAGAGTGCATTTAGAGACTGTAAACACCTTAAATCCAGCTACCCTTTTGCCACAACCTACTGAAAGTCAACATGATTGTTTGGAAGTAATGGATGAAGTATTCTCAAGTAGACCAGATCTTCGTGATTTTCCCATCCAGAACCCCGATGTTCAATATTACACCGACGGCAGTAGTTATGTGAAAGAAGGGATCCGCTATGCAGGATATGCAGTGACAACAATAGACAAGGTGATAGAAGCTCGGCCACTGGCGAAAGGAACATCAGCACAAAAGGCAGAATTAATAGCACTAACACGAGCGTTACAATTGGCTGAAGGTTTAAGAGTAAATATCTATACGGACTCTAAGTATGCGTTTTTAACCACTCATGCCCACGGAGCTTTGTATAAAGAAAGAGGACTACTGAATTCAGAAGGCAAAGAAATCAAGTACGCAGCTGAAATCCTACAACTATTGGAAGCAGTGTGGGAGCCGAAAGAAGTCGGTATCATACATTGTCGAGCGCATCTGAGAGGAGATGGTGATGTAACCAAGGGAAATCGGATGGCAGATAGTGCAGCTAAGCGTGCTGCTGAATCAGGAAGACAGGAGTATGTAGGGCATATAGCTGCTCTTATACCAACTCCACTGTCCCAATGGACTCCAGTTTATACAGCTCAAGAAGAGGAGTGGTTAAAGACTGAACCGGGAAAGTATCTGGAGAACAAGTGGTATCAGCTAGAAGATGGAAGAATAGTTATACCAGCATCGCTAGCGGTAGAAATTGTCCAAAATTATCACAACGGGACACATTCTGGGAGAGACCGTACTGAAGAATCTCTTAGAAAACATTTCTACATACCAAGATTGTCCAACTTGACTCAGGCCATTGTACGCAGATGTGTAACGTGTGCTAAGAATAATGCAAGACAAGGACCAGTAAAGCCACCAGGAGTTCAGTTTATGGGGGGACTCCCCATGTCCGATCTACAAATAGACTTTACAGTGATGCCTAAATCGGGTGGACATCGTTACCTGCTGGTAATTGTGTGCACCTATTCAGGCTGGGTAGAAGCATGTCCTACTCGTACAGAGAAAGCAGGAGAAGTTGTGAGATTCCTGCTACGAGAAATAATACCCCGATATGGACTACCCTGTTCTATAGGATCGGACAATGGTCCAGCTTTTGTTCATCAGTGCCTACAACAACTGACTCATATGCTTGGTATAAAGTGGAGGCTTCATACTGCATATAGACCCCAGAGTTCTGGTAAGGTAGAGAGAATGAATAGAACTATAAAGAACCAGTTGGCTAAAATGTGTCAGGAAACCCAACTTAAGTGGAACGTTCTCTTACCTATAGCCTTATTGCGAATCCGCAGTACCCCTACCAGAAGGATGGGCCTCTCTCCTTTTGAAATCATGTATGGGCGACCACCTCCCGTACTTGGTAACTTAAGGGGGGACTTGAGTCAGTTGGGAGAAGGAATTACCCGGCAGCAGGTTGTAGAGTTGGGTAAGACTATGGAGGAGGTACAGAAATGGGTACAAGATAGATTACCTGTGAATATTTATCCCCCTGTTCATAGTTATCATCCAGGAGATCAAGTGTGGATTAAAGAGTGGAATAATGTACCGTTAGGGCCCAAGTGGAGAGGTCCTTATGTTGTTCTTTTGTCTACCCCTACAGCGATAAAAGTAGCAGAAGTTACTCCGTGGATACATCACTCCAGGGTTAAACCAGCAGCAGTCGATTCTTGGCAAGTTACAGCAGATCCAGAGAATCCCTGCAAGATCCGGTTAAAACGCACTACTCAGTCGGAGTAACGAGGAATTATTGTGGATTACAAATTTTATTGTTACAGGTGTGAGTGAGAAGGCCATAATAAAGCCTGTCCGCTTACCATCACATAGTGTATAAGCCAGGAAAGTCTCGAAGGGACACCTGTGAAGATGAGCAGAACTCCATTCCCTGCAGCCCCTCACATCCTGGAAGCTGAGGCGCCATCGCACGGACGAAGACTGAGGATGACGGCGAAAGATGTGCTTTTGATAGTGTTTATTTATATGTGTTTTTATATTCAGGAAGGTAGAGGTACCGACACTCCTAGCTGTGAGGTATGCATTAAGACTACGAGAACAGGTAACCATATTTCCCAAACCCTAATTTGGCATTCACAATACGAATGTAAAGGAGATGTATCGAGATGTAGATACTTAAATATAGATTATAGTGTGTGCCATTTAGGAGTAGGAGAACCTAAGTGCTTCAGTCCGGAGTATCAGCCTCGTACAATTTGGTTGACTCTCAGGAATGGAGATCCTCAGGGGACCCTAATTAATAAAACGGTGTTAGAATCCGTACATTCTTCGGGTGTTCTGCTATTTGATGCGTGTAAAGCGATATCGAGTGGTAGAAAGCCGTGGAATGTATGTGGGGATCTTAGATGGGAGAGGACGTATGGGTCTAACGATAAATATATTTGTCCCAGTAGCAAAAATAAATATGTAAGTCCTAGATGCCCAAATAGAGATTATAACTTTTGCCCATATTGGTCTTGTGTGGGGTGGGCAACTTGGGGACAGACAGTAGACAAAGACATGATAGTGACTAAGTTGCCGACTAGCCCTTATTGTAAGTCTATGGAATGCAACCCAGTCCATATACTCATTAATAACCCCGACAAGTTCTTAGATAAGTATGGAAATTTATTTGGGTTTCAAATATACGGGACGG
Organism: Pelobates fuscus; assembly: GCF_036172605.1. Classification (NCBI taxonomy): domain Eukaryota; kingdom Metazoa; phylum Chordata; class Amphibia; order Anura; family Pelobatidae; genus Pelobates; species Pelobates fuscus. The sequence goes on along the minus strand of NC_086318.1, from coordinate 86,748,845 downwards.
GTTTAGATCCTGGGACATTATTGTTTATAGGAATAGAGACTGATACGGTATCCTCCCAGACTCATCAAGTATACCATTCCTTTTACGAAGAGATGAGTATAGATAATAAGATCCCCCATAATGCTAAAAACCTGTTCATCGATTTAGCTGAAAGTATTGCCGGTAGTCTTAATGTTACCAACTGCTATGTGTGTGGAGGTACTAACATGGGAGACCAATGGCCTTGGGAAGCAAAGGAGGTAATGTCCGGTTCTGAGGCAGTTGACCAATTAATATCTACACAAGCCGATTATCATATGAGTGTTAGAGGTAAATCTGAGTGGAGATTAAAGACCTCCATCATAGGTTATGTTTGCATAGCAAGGAAAGGAATAATGTATAATACTTCTGTAGGAGAATTAACTTGTCTAGGGCAAAAAGCTTATGATGATGATACAAAGAATACAACTTGGTGGTCGGCTTCAAATGTCTCAGAACCATCTAACCCGTTTGCTAGATATGCCAATTTAAAGGATGTGTGGTTTGATCTATCCATCACATCTACTTGGAGAGCCCCAGCAAATTTGTACTGGATCTGTGGTAAGAAAGCCTATTCGGAGCTGCCACAGGACTGGGAAGGGGCATGTGTGTTGGGTATGCTCAAACCATCCTTCTTCTTGTTACCGATTGAAACAGGTGAGACTTTAGGTGTTAAAGTGTATGATGTGAATCATAGGAAGAAAAGGGGACCCATAGAGATAGGCGCCTGGGAAGATGATGAATGGCCTCCCCAGCGTATTATAGATTACTATGGGCCAGCCACGTGGGCTGAGGATGGTACCTTTGGTTATAGAACCCCTATTTATATGCTCAACCGTATTATAAGATTACAGGCGGTGGTTGAGATTATCACAAATGAGACATCACAAGCGCTCAATCTTCTAGCGAAGCATAACACCAGGATGAGGACAGCAGTCTACCAAAATAGATTAGCCTTGGATTACCTTTTGGCAGTAGAGGGAGGTGTATGTGGGAAGTTTAACCTAAGTAATTGCTGTCTTCAAATAGATGACGAAGGGCAAGCAATAGCTGAGCTTACTAGCCATATGGTTAAACTAGCGCATGTGCCTACTCAGGTATGGAAAGGGTACAATCCAAGTAGTTGGTTTGGTAGCTGGTATGAGTGGTTTGGAGGGCTTAAGGCAGTGGTAGGTGGAGTCCTACTGATTTTACTGTTGTGTCTACTCCTACCGTGTCTTATACCCTTAGTAGTTAGGTCTGTGCAAAGCCTGATAGGAAGTATAGCAGAGAGGAAGGCTGCTGCACAGATAATGGCGATATATAAGTATAAGGCTCTAGATCAGGGAGAACCAATGCAAGAAGATGAATGTTGAAGATTCACATCATAAGATAAGTCTGGTCTGGTTCATGGTAACCTGAGGTATATGCAAACCAAGGTTAAGTGATGCCTCAAGTAATTGTGAAATATCAGAGGCATCAAAGGGGGGAATGTGATGTAATTCCAGTAAAATACAAGTTTAGCAGGCTAAGATTGCCACAAGGCATATGTATGTATATGTGTTTGTAGTATCAGTTAGTTAATAACACGTAGCTAAGATACTGTCATCACTGTACTGACCAGGTGCAGGAATGTAAGAACTGGAATTACGCGTCCCTCTCCTTTGTATCAGATGAGCCACGTGGTTAGACCGGATGGATGAGTTTAGACTCTATTCATTAAATAGGTTAAGGGTATGTGTGGGTGTAGTTAATTGTGGGAGGAGCTACAGTGCTATATAAGGAATGTACTCTATGTATTCAGTACTCAGACTTTGCTGTATTTTGGTGACGCTAGTCCCTCTGAGTCCCGATCGGTGATCCAATAAAGAATCTCTTCCTTCCTGAAGAAACCTGTGTCCATCTCTCTGTGCTTGGCTTCCGTCAGTTTCTCCGGTATCAAGTCTTTCAAAACAGTAAAACGTATCATGACAAAGATTTCATCAGTGCAAGTGCCGTTTGTGGATGAAAAATGCAATAACAAATATGAATGCTAACTTTGGCCATGGTTTGTGACTAAGTGGCTACTAGAAAAGACTGGACACAGCTCACTCTACACACACGCAATACCACAAGCAGGATCCAAACACATGGACAATACTCTTTCATGGCATTTTTGTCTCCTGGTATCCATTAATAGAGACACCAGAGACAAGTTGCAAGGAAACACAGTGCAAGCATGTTATTAAATTTGCTTGCGCTGTGCAGAACAAATACAGGGCTTTTTTCTCATGCTAGAGCTCTTCAGCAGAGCTCTGCGCATGGTCTGCCCTGGAAGAGCATTGAACCAACATGCTCACTTTGAGAGGGGGCGTGTTTGTCATTAGTGATGACAAAACACACCCTCTCTGCCCCGCTCCATTCTTAGTGGGCAGCTGTGATAAAAAAATGCCCGGGCCATATTTTTTTCCCCAGTCCGGCCATGCACTTAGTATGAAAGAGGTAAATTATGATTGAACAGACATATAGCTCAAATTCCAGGTTTTGTTTTGATTAGAACTTGTACAATTGGCTTCGTCCTTAAGGGGTTAAAGGGACACTCCACTGCCCAAATACAGAATAAATAATCACTGTTTAGTAGGTAAACCCCAAATGAAAACTTACATGGATATAATGATGCATTTTTAACTGGAGTTCTAGCTATAAACAGCTTGCTAAAACTGCAGTTCTCTTGTCTGCAGCCTTTGCAAGCCCTCCCCTTCTAACCCCGCCCAGACTTTATGCAACTGTCCAATCACAGACTTCCAATGCAGATCAATAAGGTGCTCCTGACAATTGCTGCCCCTAGAATTCAGTGCAATAAGCTAACCAAGCCAGTAAGTAACATTACCTGCTTGAAAAGCAAGGGGGTGTAACCAGTATAATTTATAAAAGTGTCAATTTAATTACCAATCAAATATTGACAACCATTAACTAACATCATGAGCAACTTGTGCAAACAGCATGGTGAAAGCATATAACAAATCATAGCTCTAGCATTTATCTAGGGGGGTGTAATAGGTGGGATTTTTTTTAGTATAGAAGGGTGTAGAGTTAGGGTCTTCTTAGAAAAGGGAGGAGCAAAGAGGGTCATGTGCCAAACTACGCATGTGATGTCCTTGCAATGTTTAGGGCTGTTAGTCTTATGATTCAGCTGAACTGAAATTTACCCTTTCAGTATCCCATTAAGGCAGACAAAGTTATGACGTTGCCTGACTTACAGTGTTGTGAGTTACAGTCCACAGCATGTACTCTTAAGGCCTCTCAACAGAAAGTGTTTCAACAAAGATAAACTCAACTCTGAGCTGAGCAGCATTATTTTTAACCGCATTTTTTTAAAAAATGAATAATTGTGATTGCTATCATATAACTGTTTAGCAGGGACAGTTAGAATTTTTAACAGCAATTTAAATATATACAGGAATGTCCAACATTTAGCCTCCAGCTGTTTTGGATCGACATTTCCGAGAATTGTATATTATATTGATATATATGATAGCTACATAGATACTCCAACTCAAATGAGCAGGTTCCTTTTTTTGATAATGCTTCCATTTAGATGTTCTCTCTAAAACACAGGTTTTCTTAATGGAAAAAGCCATAAGAGACAGCTGCTTTTTCCTATATGTTATTTATATTAAAGGGACTCTCCAGTGCCAGGAAAACAATCCGTTTTCCTGGCACTGCAGGTCCCCTCTCCCAACCACCACCCATCCCCGGTTGCTTAAGGGGTGAAAACCCCTTCAGTGACTTACCTGAGACCCCCGCCGCTGTGCCTCGGCGGTGGTTTCGGGTCGCCGCCACTTCCCCCCTCTTCATCACGTCAGCCGACGTCGGAGACTGATCCCGCCCACCGCCCATGCGCATTAGAGCTCTCCATAGGAAAGCATTGAAAATGCTTTTCAATGCTTTCCTATGGGGAATTGAGCGACACTGGAGGTCCTCACACAGCGTGAGGACGTCCAGCGACGCTCTAGCACAGAAAACCTGTAATATGAAGCAGGAACTAGACAGCCACTAGAGGAGGAGTTAACCCTGCAAGGTAATTATTGCAGTTTCTGAAAAATGCAATAATTACAGTTGCAGGGTTAAGGGTAGTGGGAGTTGGCACCCAGACCACTCCAATGGGCAGAAGTGGTTTGGGTGCCTGGAGTGTCCCTTTAATTTGTTACTACCACTTTTAAATATGTTTAGCTGCACAGACATATTTTCAGCTGTGAGCTGTGTGTCCTAGCTATTATAATATATAGAACTGCTGCAAAATTGTTGTTTAGTCTGTTTACAATTAGCCCTCAACAATCTGTCACATTCTGTGTAAATAAGTGGTTTTATCAGGTGAACAGCATGTAATGCTCTCTAGGAACCTGTCACTGTATTCCAGAGAGTAACATGAAACTATATCTCCCACAATGCATTGTATGTGTGACCTTCCTTCCTGCCTTCTGCAAGCAGTGAAGGAAAATGTCCAGTGCAGTAGATTCAGGTACACTCTGTCTCTGCAAACTATTGCAATTATAGAGGAGTAGATGCTGTAATGTGATTTCTTTTATGTGTGCACATTTGTGCAGTTATTTCTGCCTGTTAAACATGGACTAGCCTGTGGCTACAAGGAAGTAAAAATCAAGGAATCCTGAGGTTTATGGTTATGTGTTCATGTTAAAGGGACAGTCTAAGCACCATAAAAACTTCATGTTAATTAAGTAATTTTGGGGGTGTAGATGCTGCTCCTGTAGCCTTGCTGCTGTTAACTGCTGAGACACTGTTTTCACTTTGCAGGCTGTCAGACAGACATCCGCTAGGTGCTTCTTATGATTTGCTTATTAAATCTATTTGACATTTAATGTGTGTGCATCCAGTGCTTCTTGTTTAGAAACATTGGTTTCAAGGTTTATACACAATCATTGGATTAGAGAATTGCAGCATTTAACACACTTGTGCCGTGTTTCCCAAATCCTTCTCTTGTTAGCATGACTGGAGGAGGAACAAGCTGTATTGAGGAATAAGTTATCGCACTGCAAAATGTTTATTTTAATGGGTTTGTTAATTTACTTTGAATTAAAAATGGGGGGAGGGGGTTGGAGGTTAGAAATATAAAACAAGGAATGCTTTATACATATATATATACATATATATATATATACAAAATACCCAAGCCAGGCACTCCTCCGTGTTTATAATTTAGGTATTCTGAGCCTAGGTGCAATCCCGCGTTTTATATATCCAAAGGTAGTAAAGGGAGCACACTAGGTCTTGTAAATAGTGCAAAAAAGTATTTATTGCATTCAAAAGGAATACAACGCTGTGGTACAGCAAATCAACGTTTCGACCCTGCAGGGTCGAAACGTTGATTTGCTGTACCACAGCGTTGTATTCCTTTTGAATGCAATAAATACTTTTTTGCACTATTTACAAGACCTAGTGTGCTCCCTTTACTACCTTTGGATATATATATATATATATATATAGTGTGGCTAGTTCCATTTAATTAGAAAATTTACACTAACTGGAGAATACTTTTTTTTTTTTTTTTTATATATACTATAAATATGGGTCACTTCTCAGCCTCTGTTTAAAATAAAGTGTAGGAGCCATATAGTGTGACATGTAGAAACATTGATCCTCTGCTCTGAAGTGCTGTTAAAGATTGAGGGGCTACTGAGCCACAAGGTCTGGTTTCCCAAGCATGTAACGTTTTACATACACAGACATGGAAGTTGAGAGCAACACAGCCATTTTCGAGGATGTGTGTGACAAAACCCCTATTTTGCCTTCCCAGTCTTCCTCAGTTCGGGAATCCGGTCTAAACTTTGTTTTTTTTTTTTTTTTTAATTCTTTATTTATTCCAGTGCAAAACATCACAAGCAATACATGCACAGTAATACAGAAATTCCAAACATAAAGCAAGTATATTGATACCGTTACATGAAATACCAACAAGAGGAGTGAACTAGCATGAATTTCCAGGTCACCCTGTCTCGTATCCCCATAAGCATGCCCAACTCCCGTTCACCACAGAAATCAAAAACCCCACAGGAGCTTGGATGTTCCGCCTGGCTTTTTTGTTATTATATAAAACAGTAATCGGTTAACCGATGAATAAGGTCGGCCGCACCTCCATCGCAAATTTGAGGAAAGAAGCATCTCGATAGAGTTTAGCACCCCAGCGTACTACCTTTCCTGTAGCATTAGTGTCACTCAAAAATAGTTCCGCTACGTGCGGCTCAGCCGTAAGAAGATTAAGAGACAGGAGAAAAGAGAAAGATGAAAGGTAGAGCCCGAGAGGTCGGGGCCTTAGAGAATGGGATAGAGAGAGAAGGAGGAGGGGGGGGGGGAGGGGGGGGTATCCGAGGAGTGAAGCCCCTCACGAAGCCTCGTGAGGGGTATGATGCCCGCTCACCACTATCTCATACAGGATTAATTAGTTCTTCTCCCTGTAGGTCGTATCTAGTCCGCCTAAAAAAAACGCCTAACACAGAGGTCCCCTAGTAACATCTAGACGCCCCAATCAGTCCCTACCGTCTTAATCGCTGACAGTGCAATCTATCCAGGGGCCCCAAAGTTTGTCAAATTTCTTCGTTGTCCCCCTCACCCGAGCTGTCAACTTGTCCATCAGAAAGGTGTCTTTTATTTTTTGTATCACCGTCGCTATCGTAGGGGTCTCCCCCTGTAGCCATACCTGCGCCAGAGCTCTCCTAGCCGACAGATTTATCTTTTGGACAAGGGCCTGTTCCATTTTCGTCCAACCATCTATGGATCTAGACAGTAGGAACACCCACGGGTCTAGCCTCACTTCCCTGCCTAAAATTTCCCTCAGTAAAGCAGCTACTCGTTTCCAATAGGCTTGCGCCTCCAGGCACTCCCACCACATGTGGATATACGTGCCCTTGTGACCGCAACCTCTCCAACAGAGGTCCGTCGGGTTTTTGCCCATCCGGTGCAGCGTTACTGGGGTTGTGTACCACCTGAATAACGTCTTATAGGATTGTTCCTGCAGCGAGACGCACACCGACGATTTTGCCGCGGCCTCCCATATCTCTTGCCATTCTATTCCTTCCAATACCTCGTTAAGATCTGCCTCCCACCTATGTATGTATGTGATGTCACCCCATTCTAGCGTACTTGTGCTCAAGTGGGAATACAAGCACGAGATCAGGCCCGTAGGGAACTGTTCCCTCTTACACATTTTTTCAAAGAATGTTAATTGCATCGTTGCAGCCGCCTTGATCCTGAAACCCCGGGCAAAATCTCTGAGCTGCAAGTACCGGAAGTAATCAAAGGGACGCAGAGGAGCTCTGCTCTGTAGTGCATCGAATGTGATGAAGGTGCCGTTTTCAAAGAGGTCGCACAACCGCTGTAATCCTGAGTTTTCTATACCCTTGAAATCTCGAGGGCACATGCCCGGTATAAACTTTTTATTTCGCAAAAATGGGGTCATGGGTGATGGTACAGAAGCCAGTCTGTATTTAAGTACTGCAGCGTCCCAGACCCTAAGGGAAGTGTGAATCGCTGCGCAATCCACTCGATCTGCTGGTCTATGTTCCTTAGGAATCCACATAAGAAATTGTGGTCTATCTGGGCCCATCATGGTGGATTCCAGATCCACCCACCTCCGCTCCCCTGGGGGGGAGTGCCACAGTGCAATCTGAGTCAATTGAGCCGCCACATAATAAAAATATAAGTTCGGGAGACCAAGGCCTCCCCTGTCTTTTGCCCTATACAGGACGTTGCGGGAAACCCTTTGCCTTTTATTCTGCCAGATAAACCTTCCTATGGCCTGTTGAAGCGGTCCCAAGGCGGATTTACTCAAGTGGACTGGCAGAGCCTGGAACAAAAAAAGTATCCTAGGCAGCACATTCATTTTTACTGAATGCAATCTTCCGATCCACGAGATCGGCTTGTCTACCCATGTCTCCATGTCAGCTATCAACTGTCTAATCAGTGGGATATAATTTTGCCTATGGAGTTGAGAGGGGTCCGCTGTCAACCAAATGCCCAGGTATTTAATCTGGTCCTTCTCTATCCGTAGGTGATAGGTCCTCCCTATAGACGCTGCGTCTTCGTCCGTCATACCTAAGGGGATCGCGCTCGATTTATGCAGGTTGACCTTATATCCCGACACCTCCCCGTATGCTTCCAGCATCCTAGTCAGTGCCTCCATGGAGGCCTCCGGTTCTGTTAACGTCAACAAGACGTCATCTGCGAAACCCGAAACAACGTATTGTGTGTCTCCCACCAAGATACCCTTAACATCAGGAGCTTCTCGTATGGCCTGCATGAGGGGCTCCAGCGAGAGCACGAATAGCAGCGGTGAAAGAGGGCAACCCTGCCTCGTACCATTGCTCAGGTGGAACGGTTCGACTCGCGCTCCCGAAATTTGAATCTGTGCCCTAACGTTGGAGTACATAGCTTGAATAGTTGTAATAAACGGGGCCGGCACGCCATAGTGTCGCAACACCTCAAATAAGTAAGGCCATTTCACTCTATCGAATGCCTTTTCGGCATCTAGGGACAACAGTAGTGTCGGGGTGCCCTTCGTGACCTGCCTCCCTATGAGATCTATATTGCGTCTCGTGTTCTCGAAAAGTTGTCTCCCAGGTATAAAGCCCACCTGATCCGGGTGAATCATACCCGTAAGGAGTGGGCCTAATCTGCCCGCAAGCACCTTTGCCAAGATCTTTGAGTCGTGGTTGATCAAGGAAATAGGGCGAAAGTTCTCCGGGACCGAGTCGTCCCTTCCAGGTTTGGGCAATAGAACGATATTCGCCAAGGACATATCTCTATCAGGCGTCCCCCCATCCATCAACTCATTAAACCAGGGTTCCAAGTGAGGGAGGAGTTCTTCCCGGAAGGTTTTATAGTAGCTCCCCGAAAAGCCATCAGGTCCAGGTGCTTTGTTGCTTTTCAAGGCGGATATTGCCGCGTCTATCTCCTCTCCCGTGATACGGCTTCCCAGTACATTCGAAACCGCTGCTTCTAGTTTAGGGAGTCGTAATCCAGATAGGAAATTCTGAATCCCTTCTAGTTCCCGGCCCGTGTCCGTGGCGCCTTCCGAAGAGTGGTTATAAAGTTTAGCGTAAAAATCTGAGAACACCGTGGCTATGTCTGTGGGGTTTGTCTGGTAGATACCCGCTTCATTCTTGATCCTCGTAATGTGTGTGCTCCTTTGCCGTGGTCGAAGGGATCTAGCTAGCAAGGTATCCATCTTGTTCGCCTTCTCATAGAAGGTGCGCTTGGCCCATATCATAGCCCTTGCGGTATCATCCAGGAGCGTTTCTCTAATCGAGATCCTTATGTTCTGCAATGATGTCAAATTGGCAGGCGTAGGGTCCGATTTGTGTCTGTTTTCCGCCGTTCTCAATGCTTCCAGTAATGTGGCCAATCGTTGAAATTTACGTCGCTTCCTCAACGTCGCTTCTCTGATCAGTACACCCCTAATGACCGTCTTATGGGCTGCCCACACCGTAGCCTTCGTAACTCCTGACTCCGCTTCCCTTTCAAAGTAGTCCCTGAGTTCCGAACGAATAATCTCTACAATAGCTGGATCTTGGAGTAGAGACGTATTCAACCGCCACGACCAAGGGGACGCCGCGCTTAGCCTGTCTAGGGTTAGGGAGATATCTGCGTGATCCGACCAGGTTATGGACCCCACCCTGGACTCTGATACCCTGGGAACAGTTAGTGAGTTTACAAGAAACAGGTCTATCCTTGAATACGTGTCGTGAGGTGGCGAGTAGAACGTATAGTCAGTATCGTCTGGATGTTGAGCCCTCCATATATCCAGCAAATCAGTGTGTTGTATAAAAGTGTGTAACAATTTATCTTGCCCTCCCCGTTTGTGCGATCTCGGAGCTCCCCTACAGGGCCCCCTGTCCATTGCTGGGGATGGAGCCGCGTTAAAATCCCCCCCTACGATGACCATACCATGTGGCAGCGAGTTGACCACGCGGGTCATCTCTGTCCAGAATTCCCTGGACTGCTCGTTAGGGGCGTAGAGATTGAGAACATGGATAGTGTGAGAGTGTAAGGACCCTGATACTAAAACATAGCGTCCGCTCGGATCCGTACTGACCTTGCTAACCCTGAGCGGGCATCTATGATGTATAAGAATAGCTACCCCGTTCCTCTTATTGAGTGCTCTGGCCTCAAACGAGGTTCGAAATGTATGATCTTTAAGGGCAAACTTAGCTGATTTCGGCAGGTGCGTCTCCTGCAGGAAGGCTATATCCGGGTTCATGCGCTTCAGTTCCCGAAACATGAGACGTCGCTTTTTAGGGGCATTTAGACCCTTAACATTAAGGGACATTAGTTTCACAGGCATAACTCATCTTGTGGAATATCGCTATTGTGGAGCCTACCGACACTACCATCTGTGGCCAAGATACTGAGGGCGTTCCTCGATTCCCCCCCCAGAGGAGAGATATGATGGGAAAGGGCAGAGTGGAGAGGGAATAGAAAAAGTAGAGAGAAGAAGAAGGAAGAACAACATAACATATTGTACAAAAGTCGCCTGGTCTTACCTAAAGCCAGGCTTATCCGGGGTATATGTCCCGTCATCCCCATAACTAAGAAAAGGTTCTGGGATGCTCGGGACATGGACCAGCCAATAATGGCACTACTTGAGTGCCAACTGAAGTTAAATATAGGAAAAAAACACTGCAGACCCTGCATAACCCTTAACGGCAGGGAGGGCAAACAAAACCGAGTAAATGAGCCAGAGTATCTAATATCTTATGCTCCAATATGCATAACCAGAGGAGACATAGTTGAGAAGGTATTAATCGTAATTGAACAAATGTATTTCTTTTTGTTGTTTTATTTTGTATTTTTTTTTTTTTCCCCTTTTTTTTTTTCTTTCTTTTTTTTTTTTTTTTTTTTTTTTATTAACTATTATTCTTGTTTTTTTTTTTTCTAATATAAGATATATAGTTTTTTTTTTTTTTTTTTTGCTAAGTAGAAGTCGTACACACCAATAAAGCAAGCCTAATATAAGGCAATGAATAAACGAATAACCCGGTGCTGAGAGAGTGCTGCAAAAGAAATAAACGAATGAGTACATAGGTATAGTGCAAGAATAAACTCGGGCGGATGGCCGCCGGTGCGGAGGGGCGTCCCCCAAGGTGAGACTACGTTCCCAAGCCGGGGATAGGAGGGGCCAGGAGCAGGGAGGGGAAGGTCACTCTACCCCATACTACCTAGGGGGATCCCGGCGCCATCTCGTGGCTCCGGCCCAGACACCACCCTCCCCCACCCATACGGGGACGAGAGAGCGAGCCCACGCTTCCATGCCCCCTGTAGGGCCTAACCATCTAAGCCAACCATAGCAATTTCACCTCAAAAAACTAGGGCCCTATTGCCTACCCGGCTCCCCACGGTTCCGTCCCCCACCCGTGCAAACATAATACAACGCAATACAATTGCGCAAAAAAGTACATAGCGACATACATAACAGTAGCCAGACATCATCCCCCCACCTCCCTCCTTGCGGCCGTGGGTTATATAAAAACAGTAGCCCGGGAGAGAGAAAAAAAAAAAGAAAAAGGGAGAGGGGGGGGACAATATCGTCTAAAGGCATGATAGTTCCGTAGTCTACTTTGAGATGCTGGCTAGGAAGCAAATGACCCCCAGTCCCGATCCTCTCCGATCCCCGCACCCCAACATGAGAAAACAGAAATATAAAAATAAACGGTGAATCTGACCACCCCGGCGTGCAGCCCATAAAGAAAAAACATAGGGGGCACGCATAATCAATGAAGGGGCGTCATGTCTCAGCAACCCTAACCCACCCAATAAGGGGAATAGGTGCTCCACGAACCCACCCGGGCCCGAGGGCCTTCTCAGGGACCCTCACGGGAGCTCCCCAACCATGCCCCCACTGGGTGAGCCCCAATGGAAATTAGGCTCCAAAAACCCGCCATACCATCCGCATCTTAAGAGCCCCCCCTCCGGAGTGGAGAGACAAAAAACCCGATCTCCTCTCCGCCAACCACCGCCGGATCCGGGTCGGCCTACCACACCGGGACTCACTCACCCGCCGTGTCCCACTCACCGGGGAGGGGACGCAGCTCCTCTACGGCAGGAGGAAGCTCCGACAGCTCGATCTGGTCTCGGATATCCAGGCTCCTCAGAAACGCCGCCGGGTCTCCGTCCGCGTACAAGGTTTTGGTGCGACCATCCCGGAACGCCAACAAACGGAATGGAAAGCCCCAAGCGTATTTCACTCCATGCCTCTGTAGGAGCCCCGTCACAGGGCGCCACAGCCTTCTTTTTTGGAGTGTGGCCGGTGTCAGGTCTTGAAACAGGGTGAGTTCTACCCCGCCATACCTGATTGGGCCCTCTCTACTCCTCTTCAGCAGGGCTTCTTTCGTCTGGTAGAAGAGAAACTTAATAATCACGTCCCTCGGGCGGTTGTCAGTCGCTCTTCTTGCCCTGAGAGCTCTGTGCGCTCTCTCGATATGCCACTGATTATCCGGCATGTCCGGCAGCAAAGGCTTCAGGATCTTAGTGACCACTTCCAGCAGCGGGCCCTCACCTTCCTGTTCGGGTAGACCCCGAAGCCTGATGTTGTTCCGCCTGGACCTGTTCCCCAGGTCGTCCAGGGCAGATTCCGCCGCGGTCAATCTGGAAGACAGCTGGTTAATCTGAGCCGTAGCGGCATTGTGGGCCACGACCGTGGACTCCACACGCTGCTCCAGCACCGCCGTCCTCGCTCCCAAGGCCTGAATTTCGGCCTTGACCTCGTGTGTGTTTCTGGTGATTTCCGCAGCTAAGTAACCGCGAACCTCCGCCAGTTTTGCTAGGATTTGCGCAGTATTAGCTTCCGACACTTCCGAGGCCGCCGCCGCTCCCGGGCTAGAGGGTGATCTCGGAGCCATCGGGCTTTCCCGTCCGCCATCTTGGGCTTGCGATCGCATGGCGCGGGAGGCCGCAAACAGATCAGTCACCGTGGCTCCGTGTTCCGATGGCTTTTTGGACTGTTTCTTCGGTGCCCGCCTGTCCATAATGGCTCCCCCGGTTATTTTCTCGTCCAGGTCAGTGTTTTTAGCGCTATTGTAAGCTTATGGCATCGTGGTCCTAACGGAGCTTCAGGAGGACACGTCCATCTTGCTCCGGCTTCAGACCACGCCCCTCTAAACTTTGTTTTATGCCTTCCTCACATTCAGTATTATAAAGTACCGAACACCGACCACCCCCTGGCTCATTAAGTTTAAAAAAAAAACAAAAACGCAAGAATTAAGTGCTCTCTCTGTGTGGCCGCCGTTAGTATAACCGAACGCCACGTGGTGGAGTAAATGGCGGCCTTCTTGTCGCATGAAAGCAGACAGCGGGACCTGGTCGTCGAGTGTCTGGAACTCCAAGAGGGACACTCAAGGGCGCGAACACCAGTGAAACTACGCGAGCGCCTGCTTCCTTGTCCGGCAAGCTAGGAGAGCGCTGTTCGGTAGGTTTGTTCGTATGGACCTCACGAACAAATGCTACCATTGAGCCAGGGGAACCGTTCTCCTTTTCGTATATTTTGGAACTCCCGAACATGACCGACCGCTACCTCAAACTATGGAACTATTTTGGGCGGGCGCCTCACGAGCGGTCGGTTAAAACTTGTTCGTGGGATCTGAACGCTTTTCGGATATGTTGGGAGTTCAGATCCAGGCTATTGGGGGATGTATGAACTATGGGAGTTCCTCTATGTGAAATATGTAATTTTGTGTGTTTTTTTTATAATTAGTCATTTTATGCTTAGCCATGGTGACATGGCATTTTGGGGACATTTTGTGGGTGTGTTTATGGGAGTGTCATGGGCGTGTTTACTGTGTCCCTGTATTGTATAAAAGCAGGCCATTGAGCCTGGATTAAACAGATCATGTTACCCCTTCATTAAGTCTAGGCTAATGTTTGGGGGACTGAGAGCTATAATCACTATGGCACTTGGGAGATTCTTCGCGGATATACTTAGCAGGAGTATTGGGATCCATTACTTATTTTGTCTCCAAGTCCCTTGGCCTAGACTTTGCATTTAGGCATGAGATACCTTTTTGTTCACATTTATCCCAGTGCTTGTGCCAGCAATATCTTTATTCATTCCATGGTGCAAGAGGAGGAGAGGACTATGAACCAATCAGTGTTTTGTTTTTTGTTTTTTTTTATGCACAAGATTGGCATGGGACATCAGGTTGAGTCGAAAGCAGCAACCATGAACATCTTGCATGTCTTGAGTTTCAAAAAAATGTTTGGTTACAAGGAAGTAAAAGCAACTGGTGGTCTGTGAGATGTTTCAGTGGGACACATTGCCTAAAATACGGCTGTCTCAGCTTGTTCCTATACCTAACCAGCTGCATATCTTGACAGTTCATGGTTTGTATTAGATAATGTGGCCTTGCTTATCAAGGATGGCTGAACAGAATCCTTACAGTAAAGGAACACTGTAGTCACCCAGTCCACTACATCTCAATTATATGATCTGGGTGCGGTGTCCCTGTCCCCTTAGCCTTGCAATGTAAATCATGGCAGTTTATGAGAAATTGCAATTTTTGCATTGCAAGGTCAAGTCCATCTATAGTGGCTGCCAGTATGACAGCCACTAGAGGTCTGATAGCGTAAAACTCATAAAAGGAGAAACCCTATAGGAAAGCATTGATTCACTGCTTTCCTATGGGAAAGTTTGAATGTGCGCACAGGGCTCACCATGCATGCTCATTAGGTCCCCAATGCTGCTCAGTGACTCAGCTGGAGGTGGAGAGATGAACAGGAGTAAGGGAGCCTCGGTGCTGTAAAAAGATAAATCTTTTAATTTAAATTTTATTTTTTGCACTGAGGGTGGGGGAGTCTGACTACAACTAGCACTACAGCGTTAGATATACAGAATTGGGGATACGTGACCCGACCTCGAGCTGCATGGCAGTGTGGTAAAGGAGATCTGCTGCAATATGTCCAATGTGCTGTGCTTCAGAGACTGTGTTCTCAGACCTTCTAGTGAAATCGCTCTTGGCAAAACAGTCACAACAGAAAGACTACAGACCTGATACACCAGATATCTATTATCTGCTTGTATGAAAAAAAATGGCAGCAAATACGCTCCACACTAGCAAAGCCACAAAAGAGGCATGCGAGATGTGGGTCTACTTTCTACTCATTTCGAAATAACAGAATAGACAAACTCATAATACCGAGTTGCGCATGGAACACATATCGAATTATTGATCAAGAACAAACCACAGCAGGTAGAAATAACAGCATCCATTTCTTCACTTGGACAGTAGATTGAAATAAAGGAAAATATACACATTGGGTTCTTCAGAGCCACCCACATGAACTTGAAGACCATCCCTTTCCTCTTCTTTCAGTACTACCCTGTAATAAATTTGCTTCTTCTGTGTCTTTTTCCAGTTGATTAAAATATATATTTTTTTTATATATAATATATATATATATATCTTATTGGGGAAAAAGGCTCGTCATTCAGTTTTTTTTTTGTTTGTTTGTTTTACAGGTACTTAGTCATTGTTCCCCCCTCACTATTTTTAGGGTGTGGGGGGTAGGTAGGATTTATAAAAAAAAATTTGGGAGGGGGGGGTGACTAGGGGGGGGGGGGTGACTAGGGGATTGGGGACCCCTAGACACCTGGGGGATTAACATTTTTATTTAGAGACCCCACCCGCTGCTCAGGGGTGGGGGCCGGGGGGACGACAATAGGTCCCCCCTCCCTCCCCCCCCCCCATTATTTTACTTTAGGGTCCCCACCCGCCGCTCAGGGGTGGGGGCCAGGGGGGAGGACAATAGGTCCCCCCCCTTATTCTTTAGGGCCCCCGCCCCCGGGGGGAAGGACAATATGTGTGTGTCCCCTTATTTTACTTTAGGGCCCCCACCCGCCGCTTAGGGGTGGGGTCTGGGGTGGCAATAGATCCCCCCCTTCAGTTTAAAAGCCCCCACTTGCGAGCCTCGGGAGGGGGGACACAGTTTTTTTTTGTTGTTTTTTTTTAACAGTGAGCATCCACAAGCTGCTCATTGTTTAATAGACCTACTCGCAGTATAGTGAGAAGGGTCAGACTTTACTAATACTAAGTAATTTTTACTTGGTATTAGTAGATTTGGCTGAAAGACCTAAATTGGGAATTAGGGAGTTATCTACTTAGCGGCTGCAAGAGAACATTCGAAGTTCCGAATTTCAGAATGCCGAACCGAATATTTTCCCCATGCACATCCCTAGTTGATATACGTCTATATTAACCAAAAATACTAATCCGCAATCTGACTTACGGTTTCTTCAGGTCTATTCTTAGTTACGGATACATAATAAAACAACAATGGATGTTGAACAGCAGATGGTAATTGCTGGACTCCTGAAGGGATCGTTAGACTACATAGTTAGACAGTCGGACAAGAAGAACAACCTCAGCAGCAAGCAACAGCAAGACCAAGTGGTCCTTTGTCCCCTATTCTATATAGCGATGACCATTATGACATCAGACCTTTTAAATATAACCCTAGCCATATAAGGACAAGACCACCAATTACAACATTCCAGAGTTCACATGGTACAGCATAGCAAAGTACCATCTGCTCTTTTTAATCCATTAGACTTCCATGCCAACTATGAATATAAATGAATATAAATATATGTATTCTACATACCCACATTTACACCGCTGTTTATTTAATGTCACAGATGGGATTTTGTCTAAATTGGAAAAAGAAAGAGACTGAACAGGGATTACAAAAAGATCCTCCCAGTATTCAGTCCCTATACCCCAAAGGAAAATAGTTCATAATTAAATGGCAGTAAATTGCCAATATAGAACCTACACGAAATATATGAAAAATAATACATTTTATTGACCCCTCTTAGGGAAAACAATAATAAATGAATACTAGTTATGAAGTGTACATACAGTGAAAGAGTAAAAAGTATATAGGAAACATCTGTTGTGTGCTATATGTGCAACACACTCTTTCAACTAAGCTCCAAAATTGGCTGCTGAGATAAACCGTGTAAAATGTAATTTATAAATTGCAACAATGTCTCAGTAGCCAATATAGTTGTTGGTGTGTAGAAAGAGGAAAAGAGTCACTGTATTAGTCACCTCAAGAATTTGAGGTGAATATATAGAAATCCCCTTAGACCCAATCACTAAGTTAGCAGATTGCGATCAAGATAAAATGTGGAACTGGGGGTATAAACCAGATGAAAATGGTCATAAGCTCTGACTAAAGCAAAAATCGTCAGAATAATAGTCAGTTGGAATAGTACTATAATATCTGGAACAGCCCCTCATTAAATATATAGTAGTGATAAAAGGATATATAGGGTAAAATCTAAAGCACCCAAATAGTAATTAATAGGGTGTAAGTAAAGGAAGCCCCTCATCCTATAAACAGAAAATGCCAGGTGGAAATTTAGAATGACGAAAAGACTCCTACAAACCTCGCCAGTGAGGCTTGATAACTTAGAATGCTCAGAGTATAGTAGTGTGATCACTGCTCTAGTGTATAGACCCAATTCTGAGAATCAACATTAAATTGTAATTGCTAAAGTAGCGAGAAAAGAAGCCTCAAAAGGAGCAGACTGGAACCCTAAGTCCTAATACGTGACCGGAACCTTCCTAATTTGAAATGCAGCAAACAGATGCCTAAACTAGTTTATGACCAAGTGGTCTCGGTTAAAAGCTCAACGCGCGTTTCGGCGCTACCGGAATGGGAGATCGCGCCACAATTTTAAACCCCATATTCTCCGCCCATAGAATCCCTGACGTCATCGGCACTCCCGAGTAGCGTCAGTTAGTGGGCGGGGAATGGGTAGTTGAGTGGCAGAAGCATCCATTCTGCTAGGGAATAACGCTAGTTAACCCTGTATTTGCCTTTTACCTAGCTGGATGCTAGAAAAATCCTAAGATAGGACGTGTTATGAAGTATTAACAGTATATTTCAGAATTATTGAGCTGATAATTTAAGGATATTTGTATGGTTGATTATGTTATAATTGAAAATAAAAATTAAATTAAAATTAAAAAATGCAGAAAAAGAGTGTAATTGAGTGAGAAGAGCAAGAATACAGTGGAAGTATTTACATTTATACACAGCAACATATACAGGAAGAAATGAATTGTCCAATTGTATATAAAAATCCAAGTAGCAAGTAGTCAATGATTATAATGCTTCTTACATGTCTGTAAGGGTATGAATGTTCACAAGAGTATAAGATCATTGGTTAGTCATTTGAATACTGGTAATCATGATGGATGACATTTATATTTGCTATATGACACAAAATATAATCATATGAATAATTTAACACCAAGTCATATTTCCAGTATATGATTGAATGAATATTCTCGTGTATCCACTATTTTAAGGAGACCCATTGTAGTTCTAGAGTTGATACTAAATGGCCATAGTGTTTAAATAAATGGTGCAAAGGAAAATCCTTCATTTAGTCCTTTTGGTTGTAGCGTCTTAAGTCTATGAATCCAACAACTATATTGGCTACTGAGACATTGTTGCAATTTATAAATTACATTTTACACGGTTTATCTCCGCAGCCAATTTTGGAGCTTAGTTGAAAGAGTGTGTTGCACATATAGCACACAACAGATGTTTCCTATATACTTTTTACTCTTTCTCTGTATGTACACTTCATCACTAGTATTCATTTATTATTGTTTTCCCTAAGAGGGGTCAATAAAATTTATTACTTTTCATATATTTCGTGTAGGTTCTATATTGGCGATTTACTGCCATTTAATTATGAACTATTTTCCTTTGGGGTACAGGGACTGAATACTGGGAGGATCTTTTTGTAATCCCTGCAACCCTGCAACCTTTTTTTGTCTAAATTGGTTAGTGTGTCTAAATACCATCAAATGTATATTTACTGTACAGAACCACAGCACTATGGGAAATTGGTGATTATAATTGATGGTAATGGCTGCCTGTGATGCAATAACTTCAATAAAGTGTATTCCTCAATTGTATTCCTAATGCCATAATGTTCCTTTAAAGGACCACTCTAGGCACCCAGACCACTTCAGCTTAATGAAGTGGTCTGTGTGCCAGGTCCAGCTAGGGTTAACCCATTTTTTTATAAACATAGCAGTTTCAGAGAAACTGCTATGTTTATTAATGGGTTAAGCCTTCCCCCAAATCCTCTAGTGGCTGTCTCATTGACAGCCGCTAGAGGCGCTTGCGTGATTCTCACTGTGAAAATCACAGTGAGAGCACGCAAGCGTCCATAGGAAAGCATTGTAAATGCTTTCCTATGCGACCGGCTGAATGCGCGCGCAGCTCTTGCCGCGCGTGCGCATTCAGCCGACGGGGCGGAACGGAGGAGGATCGGAGGTAGAGATCTCCCCGCCCAGCGCTGGAAAAAGGTAAGTTTTACCCCTTTTCCCCTTTCCAGAGCCGGGCGGGAGGGGAACCCTGAGGGTGGGGGCACCCTTAGGGCACTATAGTGCCAGGAAAACTAGTATGTTTTCCTGGCACTAGAGTGGTCCTTTAAATGGTTTATAGTGAGACCATGTAAAATTGTGTTTGAGTTTTTAATTGCAATTTACATGAAACCATTGAATATCATTTTTAGCTATGAATAATACTCACCACAAGGAGGTGGTAGAGAACCATGAATCTCACAGTTCTAGAACTCAGTATGCAGTCCACCAGCTACAATGGTAAATGGCAAACACTCCTATCCCCTAAATCATTCCTGCTTGGAGACGATGATTGTAAAGATTGTATAGTTTCTATTTTTATGTTTAATGCGATGCTGAACTTTGCATATTTGTATTGTTTTTGTAGACGCGCCTCCTTTAAATCCAGCTATTTCCCCTCTGGCCTGGATGCTGGGAACCTGGGTGTCTGAACCAGCTGGGAAAGGCGAGTTTCCAACCATTACCCCATTCAACTACAAGGAGGAAGCGGTCATCTCTCATGCAGGACAACCAATGCTGAATTTCACGTGAGTGAAAAGTGGACTCAATCTTTAGCTTCAACATTAATAGATGATCTCTGCATTAAATGTATATCAGAAACTAGATTGCAAAGCTGTTTCTTATTTGTGGAAAGTAGACTGCAGAAAACAACATTTTAATATTAGTGCCAAGAACAAGATTACAACCACATGTTCATGGAGAACGGCCTGGGATTCTGGTGGTTTAAAGCAATGTTTAGCCCTCATATGACACCACAATAAATTGACTTGCTTGATGCATGCTGAGACTTTCCTGATATTTATTTAACCACTCATTTTATTTTCGTGCAAAACTCTGCATTTTTATCTTCTGTTTTACCCATAATGCACAGTGTAATAGGTGCAGTGTAATAAGTGCATTTAATGTCATGTTTGCAGGTTTTGTTCGTCTAACCCTGATACCGGGAAAGCATTACATAGAGAATGTGGGTTCATCCGAATCAACCCTGGCACCAATCAAGTGGCATTTATTTGTGCTCAGAATATAGGTAACCAAAGTTGTTCTTTTTATAGTCAGAGCCAGTCTTGAAGCAGCTAAATATTATGTTCCTGAGTACACCGGTATCAGGGATTGTTTTAGGCTGTAATATAGGATATTCTGTGTTCGGGATCAAAGAACAGGGATTTTTTACATCAGACATCTGTTTATCTATCTGTATCTATAGAGCAAAAATAACCTTGAGTAAAGTGACCGATAATACATGTTAACAGAGGACACTCTTGCAGTTTTTTTTTTTTGTTTTTTGTTTTTTTAATTCTTTATTTAGTTTGTGCGTTGACATAGAAATAAGTAACAATGCATCAGTTGACATTTTGGTGCGGTGATCAGTTATACATCTTACATTGTGGCATCAATTTTGTTCATATATAAAGTACAGTATGCGAGGTGGATTCAACATACGTCGTGTTTTGCACAGTTTTAGGTTTATGTTGTGTTCGTCGGGGGGGTAGTCTAGGTTATTAGGTGCAGGGGTTGCAGGTACTTGCCATGTTCTGGGGATTTGAGGGGGTTAGGAGGTGGTTTATTCTGGTGGGGTGTAATTGGGTGGGGGTGTTGGGGGGGTGTGTTGCCAGTTGTGATAAGGTCTTATGACTTCCTTAGTCTTGGATGCTTACGTTACTAGTGGCGCTTACGTGGTCCTTTTGCCGTAGTGTGGTGTGGGCTAGGGTAGGGGCGAGAGGAGAGAGAGGATGATAGAGAATTTTTTTTTTTTTTTTTTTAAATAAAAAACCAGTAGAACACCCCTTTGGGTGTAGGGCACTCTTGCAGTTTTTGGTACACGTAGGGGTTAAAATAACATTACAGAAAACAATCTACCACTCTTCAGATAACAGTCTGTAGGTTCACCTTTGCTGTTATAAAAATATTATAACTATGAGGAGCCACAGTGCCATTGTTAGAACAGCTTTTGTTTGTCCTCAGGTGTTGTGGAGATTGAGGAAGGGCAAGTGGAGGGAGAGCAGCTAACTCTGACGTCACACTCGCTCAGCAGGATGAGTTTTGCCAAGGAACCTCATGTCCAGCAGGTAAGAAAAGGGGAAACAATATCATATTCAGTAAACCCAAAACAGGTGCTTCTCATTCACCTTGTTATGCGTCATGCAGTGCTCTACAGGTCTCAGCTAGTAATATTTATTAGCAATAATAACAATTGAGCAGAATATGCAGGTCCCACTGACGTTCTGCCACAGAGAAGGTCCTTTACATTATCATCGACATTAAATCTAATCTGACAATTTACTGCTCGGCCTTCTGATGTATCCAATACTCTCTGCAGACAAGGTATATGTCCATGCTGTATTACCTTATGTTTTGTGTCATCTGCAAACACTCACACTTGACTTTTTTTTATTGATTTATTTTTCCTTTTTAATAATTTTTCTTTTAATTAAACATTTCAATACGCAATACATACAAATTAAGGCAAGCAGCAAAGTAAAACAAATTCTTGCATATTATAATAATGATACTTTTATGGCAGCCATAACTATGGGCTCACTATGGGTTTGACAAAGTCAAACCTTATTTTAATGCCTGACCTTAAGAAGTGCCAATTATTTCAGTAGAGTGATATTGTAAGCCTGCATACTGCGCTTAAATACATATTTTCGCTTTTTGGACACCTTCTATATCAAAGTGACCCTTAGAGTATTTGATTGGAAGTAGTATGTCAGCTATTTGATCATTTAGTGTTGAATTATTGGTCTATATTAATCCCACGCACTAACTCAATAGAGGTTGGGAGGTTTTAGCAGTGATTTATAAATGACCTTTGTTACAGTAAAACAAGGTGCATTATTTGTCAACTCATTTTACCCCCCTTACCCACCTAATTTTACCCAAATTAAAGTAGACATTGGTTAACGTAGTTATTTGATAGCTCCTTAATGTCTTGCTTAGAGTCTTTGTCGTCCCATCAGATCACAAGGACATCAACACTAATTGAAGTCTGTGATCATGGTTTATGAATGCATATATTAATGTGGTTCGTGAAACTATTTTATTCATTTTTTTTTTTTACGTCTTATGTGTCCAAATCTACAGATTTGCCGCAAGTTCTGTCTGACTGCTGAAGGGAAGCTGGAGCAGACTGTTTCCATGACAACAAGTACACAAACTTTAGCTCCTCACCTACACGTTACATACAGAAAGCTTGTCTCATGAATGGTCTGGTCCAAGATTCTAAAACCATTCCTGTACTAGTCACATAGCCTTAAATTCACTGGAGGCTGAGCTCTTGTGTGTCTGTGTGTAATAATAAAATTACTTATTTTTCCAGGAATTTGCATACCAAGAGTATGATTTACTAATCCAGTTGTTAAGCTCCTTATTCATAGGATGTACTTAGAACATTGTAGAAGTCGTGCCTGTAAAGCTTTCAGTACACATCTATGCATGGAGTTATATGCTGTGCTTGTTAATCTTTTCCCTGTCCTTGCCTTTCTTACAGTAGCCTACCTATAGGACTAGAGCAATGTTGCATCATTCCTTACATGAGGCCACCTTCCTGTTCTCTACACTTTGTTGATTAAGCCCATTAAGAATGATATACAGTTTCCTATGGCAAACAGCGGTGTGTAAATAATGATTATAAAGCTGTGGTCACCAATTTTTGTGAACTATAAGGCTGGCAGACAATCATCGGAATTGGAGACCCAGAAATCCCAGCAGTGACTGTAGTTCAACACTGCTGTAGTGACCTCTCCTCAACAAGTCCTCATTGGGACAAGTGTGAACCTATTTAAAAGAAAACTTAACTTCTATATAAAATGTAACATGTAATATTTCAGATCTCAATGTGGGCCTTCATTTTGTGTGGCTAAAATGCAATTTACTCAAATTTAGCATTCTCTCTAATTTTATAAGGAATGACAATAATTATGACGAAATAAAATCTTTGCCCTACTGAATAAAACCAAATTATTCTACTGCTTCCCCACTCAACAAAAATAAACTTACCCGTGGCTTATTTAATCAAAAGTTAGGGAGCTCCAGAAATAATAATTTTGATAGGTTCTGGATTCAGTATGTTTCACAACTGACTGAGAGCCATAAGAAATCTTTCCACTGTTCTAGAGATCTTCAAAACATTTCCATAACAAATCAAAAGCTGCTTAATGTTTTTCCAAACCCACACTCTGGACCACCAGGGATGAAGATGTCTTCAGATGACCTTCTGCACATGCCAAAAGTTTATTAAATGCAATAATATTTCTTCTCATCAAGAAATAATAATACAGGAATAATATTGAGGTAATTAAACAGTAGTTATGTAATAGTCATATAACAGTACATGACTTTCTATGGTATCTGATATTAAACATCTTATACGATAACAAGAGCAGTGTATGTAGCAAATGTATTACAGGAAAGAAATTTGTGTAGTCAGATTTATCACGGTAATAAATGTGTGTTGCACTGATGAAATTACATAGCAAATTGGGTTAAAGTTTGTAATTCTCTGTAAGTAAGCCAATATATCAGCATTGCTATATAAATATTATCTCCAAAGAGACATAACCTATTCCCCCTGTACCCTTATTTTTTCACTATTGTCCTCCCACTCCTTGATGAAGGACCGTGTCCAGTGAAATGGAACAAGAATGTGATCAAACACCTCATCATTGAGTTTTGTTAATGTGACATTGAGCTTGAAAGGTTCTGAAGTAGCTATGAGACAAGAATGACATTTGAGATGCTTCAAAACCATAGTAAGAGCTTTATATTGGGTGCCAGTACACTGTTGTGTTACAGTCCACAGATGTTCTGTTTCCAAATCAGAGTGATATTACTAGCATTGAGTGTTAATGATTGTGGAGGGATCTGGTCAGTTTTGTTCCAGGCTAACTCCTGTTGAAAAAAAAAATGCTCCAAATATTCTGCAGAAATAGTCATATATCAGTAGATGAGCATAATAAAAGGACATACAATTCAAGTTGGACAATCAGCCAGCAACAGTAAGAATAAATTATAACGTAAGAAAATAAAATATATGATTATAAACATGCTTATCATAACGTTGGAAACATGCTGGTACCACTGGAATCTGCAAGTTTACGGAGAACTGTAGCTAAACTTGAGGACTTCCCTACATACTAATCCCCTCTAAAAGAGAAACCCTTATAACAACCCCATCACAGTGTGAGAGTGATTTAAAAAAAAAAAACTGCAGTTTTGACGCACCTTTCAGGCCTTAGTCGGCAACTAACAATAGTGGCAACTATACCCCATTTCTTCCGGGCTTAAGCGGCCATAGCCTGCCCAAGATGATGTCATATTGCTTAATGCCACCTCCCCCCTGAAATTAAGTGGAAATTCAAAGGCCACATTATAAAGGGCCAGTGTTTTGTCAGCTCCTTGGTCTAATTTAACATAAATTTAAATCTAGACATAAATAACTGTATATAGAATCGCTCTTTACATGAGCGAGAGGGTAGACAAATCTACTAGTAGCTGCACGTGTGCGGTTCAAATTGTCGGTATTAGAAAAACAATTTAAGAAGCGTCCCCATTATATAAAGCTTGTATAAATTACACACGCCATTAATCATTCTCAAGGGAGGGGACGTATCTACAGTAGTTCATAAAAAACATAGTGAACAATATACAAACAGAATGGTAAGAAATGGAACCTTAACCCCTTAAGGACACATGACATGTGTGACATGTCATGATTCCCTTTTATTCCAGAAGTTTGGTCCTTAAGGGGTTAAACTTCTGCAATGAAGGTTGTATGATGTACAGTATAAATATGTCTACATTCTGTCCACAAATGGAGCACTCCAGGAATAATAACCTAAAATTGATATATACAAGCCACAATACACATAACATATAAAGCCTGTAACTGTAAGATCTGACACCGAGGTAATGAGTAGGATTATTGAAAGAAAATTAAGTACACAATGTATTTAATAGACCAATAGATATAAAAAGATGGTAAAATGGAAAGGGCTACCAAAGTGTTTCTCTCCCATAGACAATAATGTAGATGTTAATTTCAATCCCTGCACATGTAACCCTCTCGGGTGGAGGGTTTTTAATCTATGTATCCATTGACATTTGAGTTGTCTTAACATCTTGTCTTAATCACCTTCTCTTGGGTTTCTCTTGACAAATTCAATGCCACAAAATCCCAATCCACTGGTATCTCCTGAGCGGTAAGCTTTGAGGTATCTGGAGATCAGTCTCTCAATCAGGTTCTTGACATGTGCACAGTCGTTATTCGGCATGTGCTAAACCCGTAATAAAATGACACCTGGACACAAATTTCTGTTGGAGTATAAAGTCCACAGCTTTATTAAATTAAATATATAAATTAAACAATTTAACAATTTAGGGTCATTGTCCCAAGTATTAAATTACGTCCGACCTTCTTGCCCAATACCCCCGACAATGACCCTACCAAATAACAATAATAAACATTCCAAATAACATAACATTTTAACACATGGCCTACCAACGAGGCCCCTTAACCATATGTTTAACTGTAGGGGTGTACCCAGACACCCCTACACCCCCAGGTTCGTAGCCACCAACGAGCTTGAACCTACCAACCATTTTCCACTCCGGCATACACCAGCCTAGACCTTGGCCTGCCCACTTCCAATTCTCCCTAAATCCTCTTTTAGCCCACGCCCTATTCCGCCACAGCACATGACTTGATCCCCTTAAGGACATGTGCGACCCCCACCACACATAAACAGGGCCTGGGCAATACCGTCTTGGAAACCCAAATTAAGCAAGTCCGAACCCACATCGGATAGATGTACCCCGTCCTTCCTGAAATAACCAGGCAGCATGCCCTCCAACTCCCTGTGACGCACAACCACGCCACCCATCCTTCTCACAAATACCGCCATGGTCTTGTTGACCTTCCCTCTACTTCGTGCTACCGCTGCAGGATCCCTAGCATGTCTCCACACAAAACGAGGCACCATCTCCGACCAGACCACTACAACGTCAGGAACCAGCTCCCGCAACTTGTCTAAGTCCCTTTTCATCCTCCTCAACAATTCCCGCTGGGGGAACAAACCCAGATCGTTCCCCCCACCGTGAATCAATATGACGTCTGGGGGAGATCCCCACCGCAACTTATTAAACAATACCGTACTGATGCTCTGCCAGCTGAAACCCCTGAACCCCATCCATATTAAAACAGTCGTCTCCTTTGGGAAGCCCAGTTGTGCACCATTGCATCTCATCACGGCCCTCTTCTGCGCCCAATACACGTACGAATGTCCAATCAGCCATACCAATCGACCTAAAATAGACAGAACAATGAACAGCAGAGCAACATAACAAGAAAAACGCCATCAACCCTCCCCATTATACCAACCTGTCGGGTCTAATGTACGAGCGGAATCGAATGGATTCCCACCTCCCTATCCGCTTGATCCGCTCGTCGCCCAACCCTAAACGGGCTGCTTCCGTCGCAGCCCCAATTCTGAAAGAATGCGTCCCAAACTGCCTAGGGTCCAGGCCCAACTCACCTAGCCCAGCCCTGAAAACCTGAACAAACTGAAAACGGGACAACGCCTTCCCGTCCGCATGGACGAAGAAACAGCCTTCCTTCTCGGGGCGGACTGCCAAGAACTCGGCACCGCAAGCAACAGGGCAAACCTTGGACCCTGGTAATTTAAACAGCGTCACCGCGCATCCCTTGCCAAAAACATCCGTCTTTGAACGGCGCAACTTAATCTGCACCTTATCATTACTGACTTCCACGTCTCCCCGCTGAAGTCCACCCACCCCGGCTCTGTTACTGCTCAAAAGTTCCCCAATCCGAAAAGCCCCGAAGAAAGCCCAGACAAATGCACCAGAAAACAGTACTACTTCATAATCCGAGTAACACAGAGTTGGCAGAGCCCCCACTAATCCCTGCAGCACCGCGAAAGACACCGGCCTCCTCGCGTCCACTGATTTCTTACCCTTCCGAAAGCCTCTTATGGCTTGCCTAACCAGGAAATGCTTCGTTAGATCCTCCCATCCATTAAACTTAAACAAGAAGGCCAGCGCAGACATGTGCCTGTCCACCATGGCCGTAGACGCTTTCCTGGCGAATAGTCGACACAGTACCCACAACAACATGTCTAGCCGTTGGTCCGTTGAATGGTCCCCTCCTACCTGTGCCATTGTCTCCTCCCAGTCATACCAAACCTTTTCATATGCCGCCCAGGTGCCCGGTGCCAGGGAACTCCTTATGAACTCCCCAAGCACGACATCCCGAGCTGCCACATTTCCGCTGGACATGCCTGTCCGTCCACTCGTGCCTCCGGAGCTGCTTCCCGGAAACGGTCCCACTGTGAACGAGACAGTGCGTCAGCCACCACATTCAAGAAACCCGGAACATGTCTCGCTCTAAACACTATGTTGCTGGCCATACACAAAAATACCAAATGCCTTAATAACCGTATAACCGCCGGCGATGAAGCAGACAACCCATTGATAGCCTGGACCACCGCCATGTTATCCGAATAGAAGACCACCTTCTTGTTCGCCATCTGGTCACCCCATAGCGCTACCGCCACTACCACCGCAAAAAATTCCAGGAATAATAGATTCCTTATCAGCGGGCTCGCCCTCCATTCCGCCGGCCACTCTTCAGCGCACCATTGACCCGCCAAATACGCCCCAAACCCCACGCTCCCGGAAGCGTCTGTGAATAAGCCCATATCCCTGGAGGATACCCCCGGTTCCTGAAAAAATACCCTACCGTTAAAGTCCCTTAGGAACCTTTCCCAAACCCCCAGATCCGCTCTCATATCCGCCGTAACCTTGATATAGTGATTCGGCCTCCGTACCCCGCTCGTCGCCTGAGCCAACTGTCTACAAAAAACCCTGCCCATGGGAATCACTCTACATGCGAAATTCAGGCTCCCTAACAGTGACTGTAGCCCCCACAAGGTCACCTTCCTCACCTGCCTCACAAAGTCCACCAGCTGACAAAGCTTAAGTAGTTTATCCGCGGGCAATCTACACTCGCCTTTTACCGAGTCAATCTTCAACCCTAAGAAATTGAGGCAAGAGGTGGGGCCAACCGTCTTGTCCCCCGCCAAGGGAATCCCAAACAAGTGCGCAACCCACTGAAACACCTTCAGTATCTGGCCACATCGCTCGGAGTCCGCCGGCCCCACGCACAAAAAGTCGTCGAGGTAATGTACTATTGATCCCCCGGCTGATTCCTGCCTCACTACCCATTCCAAAAAGGTGCTAAACTTTTCGAAATAGGAACACGAGATAGAACAGCCCATTGGTAGACACAAGTCCACAAAGAAACCCCCTTCGAAGAAACACCCCAGTAGGTGGTGGCATTCCGGATGGATGGGGAGCAGCCGAAAAGCTGCTTCTACATCCACTTTCGCCATTAGTGCGCCGTGTCCCGCTCTTCGAACCAACTCGACCGCATGATTGAATGATGCATAGGATACGGAACACAGTGCTGCATCGATATCATCATTTACCGAAGTCCCGTGTGGGTGCGATAAGTGATGTATCAAGCGAAATTTACCCTCCTCCTTTTTGGGGACCACCCCCAGCGGAGACACCCTCAAATCAGCCAACGGCGAGGACGGAAACGGCCCTGCCATCCTCCCCAATTGAACTTCTTTTGACAACTTTTCCCGTACTACCCCCGGATGTTCGCGAACCGATTTGAGATTTGCACACATGGTTCCCGGACCCCTAACCCGAAATGGAATAACAAAACCCTCCGTAAACCCCTGCCATAGGAATCTCGCGTCGGCTTGATTACCGTATTGCCTTAACCAGGGAAGCATCGCGCCTACCTTCACTGGCGACGTTCCCAGGTGCAACAGGTGTGGCAGGTGACCCTGCCGTACCTCCAAGATTGGATTTCTTTTTTAAACATCTGTTGACTCCATGATTGCCCCCGCAGCCGGAACATTCATGCTTGAACCTACACGACGCCCCCCACTTGCATTGACCCTCATTGTAGAGCCAGCAAAAACCCTTTTTCTGTCCGGCCGACACGGTGCTACCTGTGACCGTACCGGCCGTCCCATGAAAGGGCGCATTTTTCTGCGCCATCATTATTTTCATCCATAAAGGTAGGTTCATCTGGTCCCACCTCATGTTCGGATTCGCTGCCAAGCGCTGGCGGAATTGCTCGTCATACCGCCACCAAGCTAAGCCCCCATATGTCCTGTATGCGTCCCCTATCCCGTCCAAATAACAGAAAAGCTGCGAGCATCGCTCGGGGTGTTTTTCCCCGACTACACTTGCCAAAATACAAAAAGCCCTGAGCCAATTCCCAAAAGTCTTCGGTATCTTACGATACCGACGCTTTTTCTCTTCCTCCTCTTTTTTGGCATCTTTTTTATCCTCCTCTTTCAAGTCGAGGAATTCCTCGAGTGGAAGCAAGGAGAAGATTTTCACAAATTCCCCGTTTCCGATCTTTTCCTTTACCTCCGCTTTTAGGTGACATCCCAGCGGCCCTGCGAAGGAGACGTGGACATTTTGTCGTGCCGCGTCTGCTATCTCACCACCCCCAACTACCCGTTGCCCTGACCCGTCCGCCTTGTCAGTTGCCGACTCCTTGTCACCTGTATTGTTGATGCCTGACCTACGTGTCAACGTCACCTCGGCCCCCAGCTCCCTGTTTTCCCCGCCCTCTGGCGACCATACCCTGCTAAACCGCGGAGGTGACTCCTCCTTCCCCGCCCATGAATCTAAGAAAGATTTTAAACAACCCAGTAAGGTCCCCGTGTGTGGTGCAATTCGTGACTCACCACCGGTGCCCCCGACCGTGGCCGGCCGCGGGGTTGCCGTCCTTCCGTCCGCCTTCCCAGGCTCCGGAGAATCCTGTTGCCGCCGACTCCGGTCTGCCTGGCCCATCCTCGGGA
Source organism: Pelobates fuscus (assembly GCF_036172605.1). Lineage (NCBI taxonomy): Eukaryota > Metazoa > Chordata > Amphibia > Anura > Pelobatidae > Pelobates > Pelobates fuscus. Next base: position 86,718,511 of record NC_086318.1, on the reverse strand, counting down.
CCGTAGGTGACATGCTCCTCGACCTGCAGGGAGAGTACAACCTGGGTAGTCTGTCCGCACGACATTCCACCCGCCCATCGTCCCTGCGTATCCTCGCCCTGTCCTTGCCACTGCTCTGTCTCTCCGCCTGACCCTCCCGGCCGTATAACCTCCTCCGTCTACCTGTCACACTCCTGTCTGACGAACTTGAAGCACTGCTCCGATACCCTGCCCTCCGCTCCCTGGTACTAGACCGCTGCCTGCTCCGCTGGCTCCTAGACCGGCTCCTGTCCTGGCTTATCACTCGCTCTGCTGACCTCCGCTGGCTGCTGCTCCTGTCCCTGTCGCAGCGCTGCTCGCTAGCCTCGCTTGGCATCCTGTCCCGGGTCCTATCCAGCCGATCCTGGGAGCGACCCTTAGGTGGCCCCCGCCCGCCCCTTTCTGTGCTGCCTTGCTCCTTTCTCCTTGAACCCTGAGCCTCTACCACATTCCTGGGCCTGTCCTCAGACATCCCGCTTTGTCCCCTTCTGCCATCCTGACCACTTCCTGAGGGCTGGGATAACCCCCCCCGCGCTTCCACTATGCCTAGGGCTGCTGTCGCTTTCCCTGCTCTGTGACCTGGGCCCCCTTCCAGTAAGGGTTAAACCCGTTGCTGTCCTGCCATCTGCTACACCCCCTGTCACCTGAGGGGGCGCTGGCGCCGAGCTAGCTCTCATTACCCTTCCCCCCTGCCCCTCAGTAGTGCCACTAGGGGCAGGCTCACCGGGACGGTGCAACTCCGGTCCGGATTCTCCATGCTGCCCGGCTGCCTCCAAGTTCGGGCTGGATCCAGCCGTGTTCCGCGGCCTCCCTCCCGCAGACGTGCGGAGGGGCGCATTCCGACCGCAAGGCCTCTGCGCCCGGGTACTTCCCGACCGGCGCACACCAACCCCCGCGGCCCGTCCTTCCGCCTGGGCCGCAGGTCCAGCTCTCCGCGATGCCGAACTCCGTCTTCTCCTCACCGCCGGTGCAGCCCCTGGGCTCAACCGTTGGGGCGGACGTGCCCTCCTCACCGGCCTCCTTCCGATCCCCGCGGCGGGGGGAGCAGACGTGCTCGGAACCCCCAACTGGTTCTGCAGCCACGACATCCCCTTCTCCTCCACCAGTCTTCTAACACCGTCCAGGATTTCTTCAGCAGAAGCCATACCTGCAGAAAAGAGAAAACAAAAAACCACACAGACTTACAAGAAACAAGTAAGTGAGATTTAGGTTAAAGAGGGGGAAATCATAAAATGGCCGGTATTTAAACCCTAACTCTCCTCCCCCCTATGTCAATATTAATTTAAACCCACCCCCTGACCTTAACTTCACCTGCCAACTCTCTGGCCCTGTCAAGGCCCACTCCCCGCCTGCGTTGTTCCATGGGCTTCATAACAGACCTACTGTGTTCTTTTATGCGTTCTGTGAAAGGACGAAAGACCTTGCCATATTTTATCCTACATTCGCAGTAAGCAGATAAACCAGTCCTGACGTCCTACAATTAAAGACCGACTTGATCTGGAATTTCTGACAATTTTCACTGTCATAAATTTGTTTGGAATCATTTTTTGATATATTTACATACAACACACCCGCTGTCTGAATGTGCCAACTAAGGATAAGAAAATAGTGTCATATGCATTTTCCCCACATATTCTATAATCCCTTCACATATATAGAGGGGGGTCTGCCTGTTGCCTTTGTACATTGTGTTTATGGCAAAGCTTGTTTATGTGTTTATGGCAATGTTTCATGACTGTGTGTATGATGTCTTCAGCTGGTGCCTGTGACAGGGTGAGTAACTGGATAACTATCGCAGGATGAGTGTGAAAGGACGATGGGGTGAATGAGATGGGGAGGGGAGTGTGTTTTGGAAGGGGTGGCAGTGTGTGGGAGAGATATAGTGTGTGTTTGGGAGTGATAGTGTGTGGGAGGGGGTGATATTGTGTGTGGGAGTAATAGCTGTAATTAGGCGGTCTAACTTGCCTAATTATAGAGTCGCCTCTGGTAACTAGCTTTTCTTGTTATTGTTAACCTTTATTTGAAAATCACTTCGGACAAGTATATCCCATAAGTGTCTACCCCTATGTGCTGTAATGCTTGCATGTGGACACAACATGTCAATAAGGTGTATGTCATTTAACACACGCACACACTGCTACACACAGTTAACAACAATCAAACGCATTGTAGTGTCTATCGCTTAATGGCCTACACTGCTTCAAAGGAACCAATGACCCTAATCAGATGCTCCGACCTTCCACTGGAGGTTGGTGGTTACGATCTATCTTTCTCCAGGGTCCTTTTATATGCCTTTATTTGGATAACCCTTCCTATGAAACTGTTGGCGCAGGCTGACAGATTTTGCATTACAGATCATTTTAGTGCATGACCCCATTAGCTTGTTTACCACTAAGCAAGCAAGCATTAGTGTTGTGCTGTATTCTGAAATTTTTAGTTTACATGTTTTTTAAATGACCAAATGCAACCACAAACATTTGAATTATTTCCACTGTGTGAGTGCTGACTGACTTATATCCACTTTCATTTCTACAATTTGTTTCTGTAAGGGCTCCACAAGCCTAGAACTGGCATCTCAAACCCCGGCCATACAGATGTTGTTTGACCTATAGGCTTAGCTCCCATGATTCTCTGGCCATGTATTGCATTCAAAGAATTTTGGGAGGCCATTAACATCAGGGAGAGGGGGCTTAGAATTTGAGATTACTGGCCTAGAAGCAGCTTTTGCCTTGTTTATCTAGATGGATAGATAATTATAATGTGTGAAACAGGAAATCTCCTTTTGCCTTGAAATATGGTTTTTTTTTTCTGCTTTGTTACACTAGAAATGTTTTGGTGTTTTTTTTTTGTTTTTTTTTACACAAACAGGTCAAAACAAGCATAAAACATCTCCCATATTCTTTTTATTTCCTTTTTATGGTAATTCCAGCATATAATATGCAGATTGGAAATTATATTTAACGCTAAAAGAAAAACTAAACATCAGACTTCTGGAGACATATTTCAGAACATTCAAGATTTGCCTGAACTTGATGATCATTTGTGAAGTTAAAACTGACAGGGCTTATTCACCAAAGTATAAATCAGCAGGAATGAGGGCCCGGTACAACAAAGGATCCCCCTCTGTAGCACAAGGATGGCCAAAAGTTGGATTCTTAACTGTTGTGCAACTACCACAATACTTTGCCAGTTGGGTATCTACCATTTGCCCATTTGCAGGGTTGTGTTTGTGAGCAGTTTTTGTGCCTTTGAATGTAAGTATGTTTTTGTATGTAGTATGTGTGTGAATGTAGTAGTGTATTTGTATGTATTGTTGCCATTTGAATGCAGTGGTGTGTTTGTGTATTGTGTTGGTGTTTGAAACTGGAATGTGTGGACATATATACACTGCCACACATACAAACTGACCCAGATACACATACACACTGCCACACCAAGATACACACACATCTACTGACATAAATACACGTTGACACACACATACTGACACATACACAGATACACAGTGACACACATGGATAGACAGATACACAGTGAGACACATGGATACACACTTACTGACACATACACAGATACACAGTGACACGCATTATTATTATAGCCTGCCTACCGCCATCAGACTCTCCCCTAGTCTTGCATCTTTTAAGAAGTGCCTTAAAACCCATCTCTTTAGGAAAGCTTATGGCCTCCAAGACTAACCCCTACCTCACATACCTGTCGCTTGCCCTCTCCTAAAGGGCAGCCCACCTTATTTGATTGTAAATTCCTGTCCTAATGTGTTTTACACCCCACCTCCTATAGAATGTAAGCTTGATTGAGCAGGGTCCTCTTCAACCTATTGTTCCTGTAAGTTTATTTGTAATTGTCCTATTTATAGTTAAATCCCCTCTCGTGATATTGTAAAGCGCTACGGAATCTGTTGGTGCTATATAAATGGCAATAATAATAATAATAATAATAATAATACACAGTGACACGCATGGATACACATATATTGATATACACAGATACACAGTAACACACATGGATACACACACAGATACACAGTGACACACATACTGACACATACACAGATACATAGTGACACACATGAATACACACATACTGACACACAGATAAACACACATACTGACACAGATACACATACACACTGACACATACAGATACCCATGCTCCTTCCTCTCTGTGCCTCCTCTCTCTTCCCCCGTCTGAAACCTCCCATCCATCATGACGGGGCTGTCTCTGGTAGCTGTCAGGAAGTGATCTGAACTCTCTTCCTCCCAGCAACATCTGTGAGGGGCACTATAAGTGCCTCCGATCAAAAATGCCAATTGAGTGTCCCAAACTTGAGGGTCACCTGATTAGCCCTTCCAAGTTGGCTCTTCCAGGCAGATGCACTGGTGGTAGTTACGTTACTGATACAACGTAAATTCAAAGTAAAATTTGAATTTTATTTCAAAATAGATTAAATGATTCCCGACAATTGACACGTTACTGAATAACCCTGTGAATGTGCTATGACTGTTAATTAAGTATGTTTCTGTTTTAATACTGTGAAGTTGTTTCATGGCGCTAATACATGTTTTGGTCAGGTTTCATTGCTTATAGTTTAATTCTTAATCAGTTTTTCGAAAGATTTATAGTTTGTTGTGTAAAGGCTTTAATTTATGAGCAGTGATGATTAACTGGCATTCCAATTAATACCCCAAAGCCTATTGGTAATGACTAAGAATCTTAAGCAGCCTATAAAATTAACATGCTGTGTGACTGCTGAGCTCTCTTACAACAGTAACATTTACAGCAATTGTAAGAAACTAGTGAGTGAGGTACATTCCATCAGGGCTAGTATTGTACAAGTGATCATGTGGTATAATGTGCATGGATTTCAATGAGTATATGAGATCACAGTGCACAAACTGAGCTCTCTTATCCTTTACCTTCCATCACGTTCATTACCATTAGTATGAAAGGATCCAATTACCTAATATCTCTAAATCCCATCTCCTTATCAACGTGGTATAAAATCATATCTCAACCTCATTCAGTTGACAAAGTTCATTGTTAGCAGGGTCAAATTTGCCAATAGGATGGATAGGCAGCTGCCTATACAGTTGCAAGAAAAAGTATGTGAACCCTTTGGAATGATATGTGTAACGGCACCCCCAGACATAAAAGGGTTAAACCGCCGTTTAGTAGATCTTCCCTTCCAGAGACACAGACACAGCTACTGTAGACACCAATACACCGAATCGGAGAAGCATATGAATGCTCTCAAACATACGAATGCTGTAAACAGCCGAATAGGAAAAACCATATGAATAGGTTTACACTCCTAGCAGTCAGACTGGAACAGCATACAATAAATCCCCCCAAGAACGAGACAACGCTCTGTTTTGAGGGTCAAGCAGGAACAGAAAGAGCTGTGGGTTTATTGTTCTTATATACACATTAGTACCACCCACAGGGTTTTGGAAAACAATCAACAAACACGTACAATACATTCAGACACTCCCACACAAAATCCTCCCCTCTGCCTGTGATACAATTACCTTAGACAATGGGTAATGTAATTATCACCGGCAGAGAAATACAGTTATTCCACATTATTTTTTTTTATTTTTTTTATTCTTTATTTTTGTTGTGCATATATTTATCACAGGCAGGTAAGAGGTGCCCCAAAAGCAGTCCTCCAACTTTTCCCACGTTCAACATGTGGGGCACAGAATAAACAGGCACATTTTTTAATAATAACAAGTAGAAACAGTCACTTGTGTAGGTAGCTGTATGGATAATTTAGGCTAGATCTGTGCATTGGCTATGCTTTTGATATCTAAACAGTGTTGGCTTACAACATACATTGTGAGAACAATCCAAAGCGTTATGATTAAGCATGCAGAGAATATACAAGCTATGCAAACTAACCTAAAAGTAAACCTGTGTAACCATGAGAAATCCTACTGTGCACAAGATTATCCTATCTGAAGGAGATTAAGAGTGTAACGGACAGGAATATATCAGGCGAGTAAGGTTAGTGTGGTGGAGTGACATAGAGCAAAGGCTGAGAAAACAAGGTGAATCATGAGTTATATCACTTAACAGTTTGCACAATCAGGTAAGGTGGCTGCTATTGGTGTATAGCGGGTCCGGTAACCCAGGCACGGAAGGGCATGTTAAGTCCATATTTAGCCAACTCCTGATATTGGGGAAATGCAGGAAATCTGCTACGCAGTCCCTCAGGGCCTTGAGCGCATGTGGAGGCCAGCGAAGCAGAGTGTTCAAAGGGAGTCCAGGTTTGGTCCGTATCGGCACCTTTCTCTGAGTCAGTTTGTATGTCGCTGCACTTCGCCTCCTGAATGATCGCCCTATCGGGGGTCTCCCCTCCTTCAGCGCTAATCGCTCCATATGGCGTCTTTCAGGTATGTGTAGTGTGTTCCTCTTGTGTGGTCACTGCCGGCGAGCCACTCTCTTGATGATTCTCGACCGGGTGGGGTGATTTTTGCTTGAGAAGGGTGCTGGACGCCCCTGGATGCCGCCGTGCATGGCTTTTCTGCCCAAAACCAGTTCCACAGAGTCTGCTATCCTGGAGATAATTGGGAAGTAATCAAATTATCTCCAAGGACAGAGGCAAAACTCCATTGAACACATGGCAGCAAAAGACAACAAAATACATAGAAATATATAACTGTGCAGCCATTGCATAAAACAGGTACATTCAACATATCCCCAGATAGCTCAGATCTGAACGCACATTATTACTGAATGGCGCTCAGATCACACACATACAGTTCAATTGCCATGGAGCCAAAGACTTTCCCATAGTCTTCCATTATACAAATGGGCTCCATGGCATAGCTATTTGGGGTATCACCGCTCAAACAGGGCAAGCACCGAATGACCCGGCTTTCGTGTCTTTGCAGGGGAAAATCAAGCGTTTCAACATGGGCCATAGTCTAAAGGCAGCAGGCGGGCAACCAGGCTCCTCCAATGCACAGTGGCGAGATTGGTCTCGTCACAATATGGATTTCTGCACAAATTGGTCATAAAATGTGATCTGATCATCATCTAAGTCACAACAATAGACAATCACAGTCTGCTTAAACTAATAACACACAAAGAATGAAATGTTGCCATGTTTTTATTGAACACACCATGTAAACACCATGTAAACATTCACAGTGCAGGTGGAAAAAGTATGTGAACCCCTAGACTAATGACATCTCTAAGAGCTAATTGGAGTGAGATGTCAGCCAACTGGAGTCCAATCAATGAGATGAGATTGGAGGTGTTGGTTACAGCTGCCCTGCCCTATAAAAAACACACACCAGTTCTGGGTTTGCTTTTCACAAGAAACATTGCCTGATGTGAATGATGCCTCGCACAAAAGAGCTCTCAGAAGACCTACGATTAAGAATTGTTGACTTGCATAAAGCTGGAAAGGGTTATAAAAGTATCTCCAAAAGCCTTGCTGTTCATCAGTCCACGGTAAGACAAATTGTCTATAAATGGAGAAAGTTCAGCACTGCTGCTACTCTCCCTAGGAGTGGCCGTCCTGTAAAGATGACTGCAAGAGCACAGCGCAGACTGCTCAATGAGGTGAAGAAGAATCCTAGAGGGTCCGCTAAAGACTTACAAATGTCACTGGCAAATGCTAACATCCCTGTTAGCGAATCTACAATACGTAAAACACTAAACAAGAATGGATTTCATGGGAGGATACCACAGAGGAAGCCACTGCTGTCCAAACAAAACATTGCTGCACGTTTACAGTTTGCACAAGAGCACCTGGATGTTCCACAGCAGTACTGGCAAAATATTCTGTGGACAGATGAAACCAAAGTTGAGTTGTTTGTAAGAAACACACAACACTATGTGTGGCGAAAAAGAGGCACAGCACACCAACATCAAAACCTCATCCCAACTGTGAAGTATGGTGGTGGGGGCATCATGGTTTGGGGCTGCTTTGCTGCGTCAGGGCCTGGACGGATTGCTATCATCAAAGGAAAAATGAATTCCCAAGTTTATCAAGACATTTTGCAGGAGAACTTAAGGCCATATGTCTACCAGCTGAAGATCAACAGAAGATGGGTGTTGCAACAGGACAATGACCCAAAGCATAGAAGTAAATCAACAACAGAATGGCTTAAACAGAAGAAAATACGCCTTCTGAAGTGGCCCAGTCAGAGTCCTGACCTCAACCCGATTGAGATGCTGTGGCATGACCTCAAGAAAGCGATTCACACCAGACATCCCAAGAATATTGCTGATCTGAAACAGTTCTGTAAAGAGGAATGGTCAAGAATTACTCCTGACCGTTGTGCACATCTGATCTGCAAGTACAGAAAACGTTTGGTTGACGTTATTGCTGCCAAAGGAGGTTCAACCAGTTATTAAATCCAAGGGTTCACATACTTTTTCCACCTGCACTGTGAATGTTTACATGGTGTGTTCAATAAAAACATGGCAACATTTCATTCTTTGTGTGTTATTAGTTTAAGCAGACTGTGATTGTCTATTGTTGTGACTTAGATGATGTTCAGATCACATTTTATGACCAATTTGTGCAGAAATCCATATCATTCCAAAGGGTTCACATACTTTTTCTTGCAACTGTAGGTGTCTGTCTACCAGGGAGACCACCCGGATTCCAAATATGGTTTTTTTATTTTTATTCAGGTTTTGCTTGATATACTGCCTTCATTTTGTTGGGTGGTAATTACAGTTTTTAAATTGTTTTTTTATTTAACATATGAGATATGTACTGTCTCTCTCTGTCTGGGGAACCCTCCAAATTGTGAAACAAGCGACAGATAACTGAAATGTTATGGTTTGTGGAAGGGAATTATGTTTTATCTGTTATCACCTTGGTTTCTAGTTTTTTATATCTAGTTTTATAATGTAATCTTTTTTTTAAAAGACACCTGACTGGCTGCTCACTGTTTACTAGACATGCCCCTACTCGCGATATAGCGAGTAGGGGCAGCATTTACTAATACCTAGTAATCTTAACTCAGTATTAGTAAATCTGCCTGAAAGACCAATTTAGGTCTTTCAGCCTTTTAGTAGATAGCTCCCTGATACTGTGGGAATTAGGGAGTTATCTACTAAGCGGCTGCAAGATGCAGCTGCGGCAGGAATAGGATCGGAGTTTCATTCATTAGAATGAAATTCCGATCCGAACAAAGTCCTGAAATTGCATCCTAACTGTTCTCATTCTGTTTGGACACAATTTGGCAGTTTTACCGGCGTTCTGTCTAAGTGACAGGACGTTCAGCAATACTGACAGGAAGCATCGCGGGAACAGGGAGGAAAGCTAAGAATTGTGGGAAAATTTCTCTGGCCACCGGAAATGAAGCACACTTTGCTCCTCCGCTGGTCAGAGATGGTCAGGCGTAGGAAACCTCCATAAGACAAATAGTCCATACTTTGTCTTATGTTTTAAAGAAAACTGGAGCAGATAGGAAGAAATTAAGAACAGATCCTGAGGGGCGGGGCTGGACCGCCAAGATGGACGGTCGCAGGAACGATCAGCTCCTGCAAATCATCATCTATGAAGCTAATACTCCATGCCTTCGGACAAATTTACCTACCTGTAGCTGCGACCCTCAATGAACAGGGGCTGCCGGATCCGAGGTGAGGCTTGCTCCTGGAGTTTAAGTCCCTCGGAGGAGAGATCACTGCTGACTCCGGCGGGTCCTTCTCCGGCGGTGAGTGGGGCAGACGGCCGCTGCCCCACTATCCCGCCTAACGTGGCCCGACAGACACTCTAGATCGGGCGGATCTGGTCCTGTTACCCCCCCCTCTGGACCGGGGGGGATATCCCGGTCCCCACAGGTGACAGCCTGAACTGCCATAAAGCCCAACTACCAACCCAGCAGTGCAAGGCAAACAAAGCAGCACAAGACAAAATGGCCGATAACGCGCAGCCACGTGTGCAAGTACAAGGCGAGACGACCAAGAACAATCGGGAGCCCACGCCATAGACCCTGAACAGGTCCCTGAGCTCCCCCCAGGACAAGACAGTGGATGAGAGCGGGTGGGTGGCGGGCGGAGAGCGGATCTCCCTGGGCACCCTCTACACTACAGCACTTATACCCACACGACGGGCCCACCAGGGCTGAAGGCCACCAGGGACATACTCCCGAAGCATCGGCCACCGGCGCGGTGGACCCCACGCCAAGAACGGCGGCTTCACACCGGGACACACTGCAGCCTACCGCAAGGACAAGACCCGGCCTCCCATAGGAGATACCCGGTCCGTGGCCAGACGATGCAGGCTTTCAAGACGGCCCAGGGCGTTGGGGAGAGCTAGCCCGAGCCCTGCCTTCCGATCACACTCTGCCCTCCAGCCCTACTGTCGAACCGAGGCAAGCGGTTCAGGGACTCCCACACCAACCTGATATGCTGGACTGTTCATGCACCCGTTAGCACACACAGCCCCGCAAGCGACTACACACACACCTGACAACATGGCAACCCCACTCGCAGGCACATCCAGCACGACGCACCATAAGGCAGATACATACTACACAAACCCCTGGCACAGCAACCCACATGGCTCCGACTGCACACAAGCACGCACGCCATCAGACTCGGGGAAACAGCACCAAATCCTAGAACACATTAGGCCCTGGAACCCGTGGCAATTTTAGCCTTCAGACAAAAGCCGACACACAGACATCCATAAAGCGATTACACACTCATACAACTATAGCCTGACCACTTAGACATCATAATGTTTAAGCTGTATGTCTGTACTCACTCATTTAAAAGAAAAATATACAGGACGACTACCAGACATACTCATGCCACCTAAGCACTAGTTGGGTGCGAGAGCCGAGCTCCGGCACCCCGCACAGACAGAAGAGCACTACGCCACAGGACGATACCTGAACTGTAGACAAACACCCCCCAATCCTGGAACACCTCCGCCTAACACCTCGGGCCACAGAAGGTAGCCCCCGACGACCCACCGGACGGACTGCAGATACCACAGCCCACATATAGACAGAGGCGCTGCCCATAGACGCCAGGTATGCAGGCTTATCACTCTGAGAATGTATGGGATCCCATTATATGCCCGCACCCCAAGCCAACACCACATTAGTCAGCCCCACTCCATACAGCTCCAGGAACCTCAAAACAGCCACATTGGGCTGCTCCTCCACTACTGCTCACCGCAGACACGATAGGCCTCACTTATAGGCGATATGGCAACACCTAGGCACCCAAGTATACATAGGTTTTTACCGATGTTAGACTACTAACAGATATAACAGTCATCCCACAAGTACAGTGCAAACACAACAGAGACGACAGACCCAGACTTGTATTTCTAAGACCATATATAAAAATGTGCCGTTTTTATGTGCCATACTGTTTGATATATGTTACCCTTATCGAGTTTGGTCCAGCTGTCGTGGCTGATCAAACATGCTGTTATCACCCGCACAAACAAAAATAAAGAATATAAAAAAAAAAAAAAAAGAAAAATGTGCAAGTTATATCTATGCTCCCAATGCTGTTAAAAAATGCGCTTGAGGACTGCTGTTGGGGCACCACAAGCTTATGTGATACAATCAAATATGCACAATAAAAATATTAAATATAAAAAAAAAAAATAAAAAAAAAGAACAGATCCTGAGAGAGGAAGAGAAGAGGAATCGATTAAAGAAAGTTAAGTTCGGCATGACAGTGCCGCTTTAAGTTGAATATTTAATTTCCTTTTTGGGTATCACTTTTTTTTTTTTTTTTTATCTGTTTGCTTACATTTATCAGCCACAACAGTAAAAAAAAAACTGCCTAATATCATGTAGGCCCATCTTGTGCTGCCGCAACAGGTCTGATACATTGAGACATGGACTCCACAAGACCACTGAACATATCCTGTGGTATCTGGCACCAAAACATTATCAGAACATGCTTTAAGTCCCGCAAGTTGCGAGGTGGGGCCTCCATGGAACAGATTTGTTGTTCCAGCACATCCCACAGATGCTCAATTGGATTGAGGTCAGGGGAATCTAAAGGCCAAGACAAGACTTTTAAACTAGAAAAATGGTCAGAGTTGTGGCAGCTGACATTTAATGTGGATAAGTGCAACATAAAGCATCTTGGACGTAAAAAGCATGCTAGAAGAATGCTTGGTTGTATATAGCGAGAGGTATTAGCAGTAGAAAGAGTGAAGTGCTCATGCCATTGGACAGAACACTGGTGAGACCTCACTTGGAGTATTGTACACAGTACAGGAGACCGTATTTGTGCATGTAGGGGTGTATATGTATGTACTGTTACCATTGGAATGCAGTGGTGTACTTGTGGGGGGGTTTGTCTATATTGTTCGCTTTTAAATGCAGGTGTACTTTTGTGTGTAGAGTTAGTGTTTGTATATATTTTTTAGCGTTTTAATACAGGGATGTGTTTGTATGTAATGTTTGTATTTGCATGTAGGGATGTGTTTGAATGTAGTGTTGTCTTTTAAATGCATATGTACATTTGTGTGTAGTATTGGTGTTTCAGCAAACGGGTGTGCTTTAATGTAATGTTTGTGTTTGTAGGGGTGTGTTTGCATGTTGTGTGATTTCTGGGATGTATGCACATTAACACATTAACATGCAGATACACACAAATACACTGACACATGCTCACACCTTGACACATGAACACACCTTGATACATACTGGCATATACACAAACACACACACACTTAGATACACACCCTTTGACACACAGATACACACCCTTTGATACTAACACACAAACATACACACACTGGCACATACACACACAGAGATACACACATACTGACACAGATATGTACACACACAGGTACACATGCAGGGGTGTATTTGTGTACAGTGCTTGATTGTTGGAGACTGGACTGCAACCAAGACAGGAAATCTCAGCTTTCTTAGATTTTTCTGCTGCCTAACAAATATTACAGATATTCATATTAAACCCATCAGGCACAGGCTGACTGAAGGACACACAGTTAAGGTGTTTGTGAACTTGGGCAAACATTTCTCTTTCTCTACAGGTTTGCCAGTGGTTTCAGGATTAGACATACTAAAAAAGAAAGAAAAGATTTAACTAAAATAAACTGGGGACAAGAGGACTAAAACAAAGGCACAAACTCTTACCTTGTTAGGCCTCCAGGTGTGCTGGAGGGCTGGTGACAGCACACCTACAACAGAGCTGAACAGCACCTGGTTGCCGGGTAGTTGTGGCTGGGAATATAAAGTCTACAAGACCTTCCTGTTTGAATTTGGCTCCAAGTGCCAAGATTGCATTGTGCATAGCGCGCAATGACCTCTTGGTGGAAAGCATCGTAACCAGAACGTGCGAGTCACCTGAAGAGCAACCAGTACCTGCGTTCCACCCCTGTTGTACTCCATTTTGGCTTTATTTTTGTTAAATAAATCGTGACACGGTATAGTATGTCACGTGTGTTGTTCATCTGAGGTTGTATTTACCTAATTTTAAGACCTGCTAAGGAACAGATGATTGTTATTATGTCCTGATATGTAAAACCATAGAATTCACAGTAAAACTGCTTATCTTCTAAAGGCTGGTTGTTCGTGTACATGTTGGAGTGTGTCTGGATGCCGGATGGGCTTCAGATCAGCAGTGTTATCACTGCTCCCAGCCTTCCTCTTCCACCCATCACCCCAATTTTTAATCCAGTGTAACCCCAGCTGCACTGCCCTCTATCCCACATTCAGGGCTAAGAGGGTAGTCAACCATCTACAACAGTGTTAACAGAATTGCATGATTTCAATAAGGTTATAATTGACTAGTTTATGTGGTTATGACAATCTCTTAAACAAAACAATTTCCTACAGAAATTCTCTAGAAATAACTGAATTTGACTACGTTCCAGGAAGTTTCGTTTTTAGCTCCCGTAGGTGGAACATGGCTAATTGCTACAAAGATTAAAAGGAAATAATTGTCATAATGACGTTCATACATAATCAAGAGAATGATAATGTTTATTTACCCAAGGTCATAAATTTTGAGTAGCAATTTAAAGCTAGGACCAATTCTAAGAGCCTAGGTGGTTGATTAAATTAAAACATCAATCGTTAAAACCAAGTGTTCGAAATACAACACATTAAGCCAAGTATGTGTCCCAATAGAAAACTAAATTTGAAATGTATTTAATGTAAAATATAGCTGCTAAAATAAACCTGACAGTAATTTGGCTGCCTGTGAATAGCCGAGTTAGCAAACTTAAATAGAGATTTTAACAGCTAACCAGAAGTCAGCCAAATGGAAGTGCAGATGTAGCTTACATAACCGGATTTGCCTTTGGTGAATGGGTTTCAGAGAGCTAACTTTCAGTTGAAGCCGTCGAATTTGGACACACAAACAACATTCAGCTCCCTTTTTATATTTAATAAATAGGCTACATTTTTTCTAAAAAAAACATTTTGGCAAAAAAAAAAAATTGTTATTTGTTACACAAACACTTCCAAAGCAAGCTCAATGGCCACTGTGCTGTCCCATTAAATACAGACATACAAATTTGGGATTCATAAAAAAGAACATGAGACATGGCACAGAAAAAAATGGAACTCTGGCAATATCTTCTCCCAAATCTTCTCTGTGATCACAGTACGGTAGCTTTCCAGCTTCTGTTAACACAGCGCTCCAGAGTTAATATCAGCCCGCCACAACCCTGACAATTCATTTTTCAAAGGCAGTGCTGAAAAAAGAGTTAGTTTAGTTTTTCCCATGTGTCACTATATTTACACAGTGAAAACACAGATAAATGTCATGTCATTAAATGCTTTCCTTCTGTCTGTAGCTGGATGGCTGCCCACCTTTTTTTCAACATACACCTTCTTCTCTATACTTCCTGAAGAGCTAACACTCCTTTATCACATTCCCATCAGATCGGTGCTGCCATCATTAATAACCACAGTCTACGTGTTCACTTAATTGTTGTTATATTTTAGAGGAGACACCATAACCACTGCAGTTCAATTTAGTGGTTATGGTACTGGGAATTTATATTTTTTGGTCAAGCTGTTTTAGAGCAGTTAGACAGTAAATGGGCTCTACTTGTCCATATACCTCCCCCTCTTCAGCAGCCTTGATATTGCAGATTTGACATATCATATCAAGATCAATTCTGCCCGCCTGGATGACAGTAACAAACTGAGAGTTCTGGGACGGGTTCCAATAATGATAAAGCTGAATATCGATAGTTTGGAAGTGCAGTTGAAGAGGGGTGGTCTTACAAGGAAAACCCTGTTTTCTGTCATATCACTTTAACTTCGCCAAGCTCCGTTTAACTCTCACCTCTCTTTTGCTCCTCAATCCATTCAGTCTTCGATCTTGCCACTAGTAGTTTAATATTTCTATTTGAAATCCTGACCCTCACCCAGAAGCCCTCAGTAACTGTCCCAAGAACCATGTAACCATATATCTTCTTCTCTAGTTCAGCAGTAGACCTGTTTTCGGTCACTCTACTCTGACTATGAACTTCGCTTGTCCTCATTCACATCCACATGTCTAGCTCTGGACAGGGCCGGACTGGCCCACCGGGATACCGGGAAATTTCCCGGTGGGCCGTCGGCAACTGGGGCCGGGGTGACCTGCGGCCGCAGGGAGAACTTGAAAGGCGGCCGCAGGGGAAGCTTTTCATGAGGCCGGGAGCAGGCTCTTCTGGGGGAGCAGGCTGTTCTGTCTCTGCTCCCCCTCCCTCGCGCGCAGCTTAATGAGACCGGAGCCGGAATATGACGTCATATTCCGGCCCCGGTCTTTCTAGCGCGCGAGGGAGGGGGAGCAGAGACAGAACAGCCTGCTCCCCCAGAAGAGCCTGCTCCCGGCCTCATGAAAAGCTTCCCCTGCGGCCGCCTTTCAAGTTCTCCCTGCGGCCGCCAGCACAGCTACCAGTCTGCCCACCCACACACCCACAAATGTAAGTAGTCATTTTATGTGATGGGGCTAAATTAATTAAAGGGGGGGGGGGGGTGGATAATGGATTAATTAAAGAATTAAAGGGGAGGGAGGTTTAATTAAGGGGGGGGGGGTGTATTAATTAAGGGGGGGGTGGATTAATTACGGGGGGAGTGAGTATTAATTAAGGGGGTGTATTAATTAAGGGTGTGTTAATTAAGGGGGGTGTATTCATTAAGTGGGTGTATTAATTAAGGGGGAGTGAGTATTAATTAAGGGGGTGTATTAATTAAGGGGGTGTATTAATTAAGGGGGGAGTGAGTATTAATTAAGGGAGGTGTATTAATTAAGGGGGTGTATTAATTAAGGGGGGTGTATTAATTAAGGGGGGTGTATTAATTAAGGGGGTGTATTAATTAAGGGGGTGTATTGATTAATTAAGGCGGGAGTGAGTATTAATTAAGGGGGGTGTGGATTAATTAAGGGGTTGTATTAAGGGGGTGTATTAATTAAGGGGTGTGTGGATTAATTAAGGGGTGTGTAATAATTAAGGGGGGAGTGAGTATTAATTAAGTGTGGTGTATTAAGGGGGAGTGAGGATTAATTAAGGGGTGAGTGGATTAATTAAGGGGTGAGTGGATTAATTAAGGGGGATGTATTAATTAAGGGGGTGTGGATTAATTAAGGGGGGTGTGGATTAATTAAGGGGGGTGTATTAAGGGGGAGTGAGGATTAATTAAGGGGGTGTAATAATTAAGGGGTGTGTGGATTAATTAAGGGGGGTGTATTAATTAAGGGGGGTGTATTAATTAAGGGGTGTGTTGATTAATTAAGGGGGAGTGAGGATTAATTAAGGGGGTGTATTAATTAAGGGGGGGTGAGGATTTATTAAGGGGGGTGTATTAATTAAGGGGTGTGTGGATTAATTAAAGGGGGCTGTTAATTAAAGAATTAAAGGGGGAGGTTTACATAATGGGGGTGCAGGTTTTTTTTGATTAAGGGTGTTGCAGTATTCTATTTATTAAGGGAGGATGTGCACTGCAGATTTTTGTTTTTGTTAAGGGGGTGTGCAGGTTTTTTGTTATTAAGAGGGGTTGTGCACGTTTTTGTTTTTTATTAAGGGGGTGTGCAGGGTTTTTTATTAAGGGGGTGTGCAGGATTTTTATGTGTAGGGAGTGAATGAAATTTATGCGATCGGGGTGCAGGGTTTTTATGTGTAGGGAGTGTCTGAAATTTATGTGATCGGGGTGCAGGGTTTTTATATGAAGGGCGAGACAAGGGGCTTTGTAGAAAGGGGCAGGGCAGGAGTTTTCTAGAAGGTTCTCACCAGCCCCTTTCTACAAAAGCACTGGTCTTCCCCCTTCTACAAAACTGGCGCATTTTACAAATTTTACAAGCAGTTTACAAATTTGTGCAATAAATATTATTGAAAACATCGAAAAAATATGTGGGTGTTTTCTTACATTTTTATTATGGGGGGGGGGGGGGGGAAGTTGCCACACTCAGGGTCCGCCCCGGGTGCCAAATGCTCTAGGTACGCCCCTGCCCACAGGTACTAAAAAATATGTATGTCAGTGGAAGTGTGTGTTTGTGTCATGCTGTGTGTGTTTGTGTCTGTCTGTCATGGTGTGTGTGTATGTGTCTGTGTCATGCTGTGTGTGTGTGTGTCTGGATCATGCTGTGTGTGTGTGTGTCTGTCTGTCTGTGTCATGCTGTGTGTGTCTGCGTCATGCTGTGTGTGTGTGTCTGCGTCATGCTGTGTGTGTGTGTCTGTGTCATGCTGTGTGTGTCTGTATCATGCTGTGTTTATGTCTGTGTCATGCTGTGTATCTGTCTGTGTCATGCTGTGTGTCTGTCTGTGTCATGCTGTGTCTGTATCATGGTGTGTGTATGTCTGTCATGGTGTGTGTGTGTCTGTCTGTGTCATGCTGTTTGTGTGTCTGTGTCATGCGGTGTGTGTGTGTCTGTATCATGCTGTGTGTCTGTATCATGGTGTGTGTCTGTCATTGTGTGTGTGTGTGTGTCTGTCATGGTGTGTGTGTGTGTCTGTCATGGTGTGTGTGTGTGTGTCTGTGTCATGCTGTGTGTGTGTCTGTGTCATGCGGTGTGTGTCTGTCTGTGTCATGCGGTGTGTGTGTGTCTGTGTCATGCTGTGTATCTGTCTGTGTCATGCAGTGTGTGTGTGTCTGTCTGTGTCATGCAGTGTGTGTGTGTCTGTCTGTGTCATGCAGTGTGTGTGTGTGTCTGTCTGTGTCATGCTGTGTGTCTGTCTGTGTCATGCTGTGTGTCTGTCTGTGTCATGCTGTGTGTCTGTCTGTGTCATGCTGTGTGTGTGTCTGTGTTACGTTGTGTGTGTGTCTGTCTGTGTTACGCTGTGTGTGTGTCTGTCTGTGTTACGCTGTGTGTGTGTGTCTGTATGTGTCATGCTGTGTGTCTGTGTCACGGTGTGTCTGTATCATGCTGTGTGTCTGTCTGTGTCATGCTGTGTGTCTGTCTGTGTCACGGTGTGTCTGTATCATGCTGTGTGTCTGTCTGTGTCATGCTGTGTGTCTGTCTGTGTCATGCTGTGTGTCTGTCTGTGTCATGCTGTGTGTCTGTCTGTCTGTGTTACGCTGTGTGTGTGTCTGTGTTACGTTGTGTGTGTGTCTGTATGTGTTACGCTGTGTGTGTGTCTGTCTGTTAAGCTGTGTGTGTGTGTCTGTATGTGTCATGCTGTGTGTCTGTCTGTGTCACGGTGTGTCTGTATCATGGTGTGTGTCTGTCATGGTGTGTGTGTGTGTCTTTGTCTGTCATGGTGTGTGTGTGTGTGTGTGTCAGTCGTGGTGTGTGTGTGTCAGTCGTGGTGTCTGTGTGTGTTTTTAAAAATAGTGTTTTACTCACCTTTTTTTTTTTCCAACGTCGTGCTGGTCTCTGCCTCTATGACTGAGATCATCAAGCTTGATGATCTCAGCCAATCCGCACTGACACAGGAAGCGCCTCTAGTGACCGTCTGAGTGTCTGTCACTAGAGGTGTCACTAGGAAGCAATGTAAACACTGCCTTTTCTCTGCAAAGTCAGTGTTTACATTCAAAAGCCTGCAGGGACAGGCTATAGACACCAGAACCACTACATTAAGCTGTGTGTGTGTGCGCCTGCTAGTGAGCTTGCTTGCATGTGTATGTGTGTGTGTGTGTGTGTGCCTGCTAGTGAGTGAGCTTGTGTTTTTATGTCAATGAGCTTATGTATATTAGTGAAATTGTTTGTCTATGAGGCTGTGTATCAATGAGCTTGTGTGTGTCAGTGAGATTGTCTGTGTCTGCATGTGAGTATGCTTACTGTATAATTAAATGTTTTACTCTGAAAGGACCAATATATTATATTAGAAAAAGCAATATATATATATATATATATATATATATATATATATATATATATATGTATAGCGACAATATATGGCGCAATGACTTATGGGGCTGGCATAGATTTTTTTTTCCAGGGCTGCTTTGTATCCCCAGTCCGGCCCTGGCTCTGGAGGATTGTAAAGTTACGTTCCATTTTTATGGATTGCATTAACTCATTCTCTTACATTATCACCTAGTCTCCAGTCATTTAAGAAATTGTGAAGAATATTAGTTTTAATTTCAAAACTAGTAATTCCTAAGTTTGTCTACCCTTATCGCACGCCACACAACCCATACTCCCAATGTGTTTAATCTTACTTCACATTTTTACTCTACTGCTAAAAACTTTGCAAACATTATACATCGTTTCATTACACAACTTGCCTTTTTGTAACCCTTGTCCTCGAGTTTAGACTCTAAGCTCATATAAACTGTTCCTGTTCAACTTAACTTGGTTGCAATAATGTATCAACTCATTAACACATGGTTTTGCTCTAATAAAAGACAGCCCTCCAGTTATCATATTATCCTACGTAGAGGTTGTATGAAGGTTTGAACATCTCTGCAAGACAGCAGATACCTTATATAGGTTAATTTTAGTGTAATTAACATTTTAATTATGACACATTATTATAGTTCCTCAATGGTGTACTTCAGAATGAGGTACAGACGCAGTGGTTATAGTTTAGAAGCAAACAGTGTGAAGATTATTCCACAGTTTTTGTGACTGTTTCGTGATACCACTGCATCATACGCTGACCGTGGACATTATGTCCAAAACCTTGTCCATCCAAAGTGCTGAGAAGAGTGATGGTTCCTGCGTAAAGTCTATGGTGTTTTAAGAAGGAGCAATATCCCAGGGAGCCATTTATCCTGCAAAACTCATTGCAAAGTGTCTCGATTTAGGACCAAGCCTGGTGAGCAAGGGTTTGAAAGTAGCGGCCCATTATTGTGGAGTGTGTCACTGCACATTAAGACCAGAGTTTACGTAACTCAGACGGACACATCATTAACAAACCACTGTCTGTTTGAAACCTGGCTTCAGCAACACAAGATCAGGCAGTGAATGGATTTCAGAGCTAGAGATGAGTCTGCAGACAAAGTTTTGTTTTGTTTTTTCTCCAAAAGAATGACACACTATCGCTCACGTAACAGAAAAAAGATGACTGCCTTCAGGAAATGACCAAAGTTGCAAGCGCTGGATACCAACCAATGGGATCGCAGCCCAGGATCAGAGGCCACAACACATTTTATGACATCCGTCTGTAAAGCAAAGACCAAATTAGTATTAGATCAGTATAAGCAATTAATAAAACACATGCACAGATGACTACACACTACACTTATTTTGTTCCTTTACAAATCGTATCAATCTCATTGTTGTGCCAAATGAATGAATATCAAATGTATAAATGATCAATTATTTATAAAATAGATTTGTAATCAGATTTATCAGGTCCCAGTGTGTAGTCACAAGCTAGCTGCAAGAACGTTCTATATGTGCATTGACTACTTCCGTTGTTTATAGCAGAATTTGGGTAAAGCACGTCTACAAAAAACCTTAGCTAGCTTGTTCCTAGACACCAGAATGCTTTAACAATGTATGTATTGAAGCATATAATTTTGCTTATAAAATATTCTTTATTTCCCTTGTTAGTGAATAACCATAATTTCTGCGAAAATTAAACTACTGAAAAAAATTAAAATGATGTATAACTTGTGTTAAAAGTTTACTCCAACAAAAGAAAAGAGTGTTTTCATAAACACTGGTTTGGTTAGAGCAATTCTTGCTGAACTGGTCTCCCCGATCAATAAAAAAAAACAAAGCTAAAGTTCTCCTCCCTGCAGCCTGATCTTCCATGGCTGATGTCACTCCCTCTCGTTTGAGCAAGGAAAGAGGTCAAGGAGGGTGGGCGTCAGGGCCCCATACTCCCTGCCATTGGATGTCTGTTGCCATCATATCACAACCCTGCACATACAGACTCCAGGCACCATGCTCACTTCAAATCACTGAAGTGGTCATGAAGCTTGGAGTAACCCTTTAACCTTTTTCTCACGTGATGCTCCATTTCATTGAAATTGATATTAAAAATGTAGCAAATTACATCACAATCTAGTTCACTCCATTACAAACTTTATGCATTCTCTGTGTCAACTGCCAGTTGCAAATGGCCAGGGCCACCATCAGGGTGGTATAGCCAATAGAGCTGTATGCCCTATACCCCCATTGTGCATATATACATATATATTTATAGCGAGTATCACTATATGTATGCCCCTGCAGTCATCTGATGGCGTGTATACTGAAGATGTTCCACCTCTGGCAGTGTCATCTTGCGAACCCCAGCTGTCAGAGTGTTGCTGTGGGAAGCCAGGGCAACACTCCATACTACACACATACAGGGTTTGCGAGAGAGGGAAAGGACCTGCCCCATGTCGGAGGGGGAAGATGGAGACTCCTGGGCCCTCTCTTCAGTATACAACCGACTGTGACACCGAACCGCCCAAGAATCTAGTGCCCCCCCTACTGGTCACAGGTAAGTGTTAAGGAGAAAAGTATAAATTGGATTATAAATTTTAAAAAAATTTTAAAAACTGCTCAACTCCCACAGCCCCTTTCCAAATGCACAAATTAACACAAACACACACTGCACATCCACTACACACACTCTGCATCTTTCTACACGAACACATTGCATCCACTACACACGCACACTGCATCCACTACACGTGCACACTACATCCACTACACGGGCACACATCAACTACACACGCACACTGCATCCACCACACGAGCACACTTCACCCACTACACGCACATTCTGCATCCATTGCATATACACACTACATTGTCTACACTCCACATCCAATACACACAGACACAGACTGCATCCACTATACAAAAACACTGCATCCACTTTACTCATCCTTGTGAACTCAGGGGTGAGCCCTGTAGGACAACTTGGCGGCAAGCTCCAAGGGTTCAGGCCTTGAACTGTGTAAGGAACCCCATCATTTCTGATGGAAGCACTCAGATGCAGGATAAAGAAGTGTTGATTTTAATATTTGATCTTATTTGTCATGCCTCACAAACACATTTGTTAAATATAGGCAATAAGTAATAAGTAAGCATAGTATTAAAAGTCATGAGAAGTAGCGGCACCACAGATACTGCCACCGGCGCCACGCACCGAGCTACTTCCCCTCTGTCAGAAACGAGGGCCGGAGCCCTAGACACAACGCTGCATTCCCCCCCCCCAATCAATCAACCCTCCAAACAGCATCCCCTATCCAACAGCAGCCCAAGACCAGCAACAAGCCACGACCGCGGAAACGCAGCAGGATGGGGAAAGGCTCATGGAGGGAGAACAACAAGCTACAGCTCAAAGGGACTATGGGCGGATATGCCTCACGTGAGCAACCTAATGTCACCCCATGATGAATCAACAGAGCATTGTATAACACCTGCGTACCAACCGCATGGGGCAAGCCTTCACTGGGACAACACACCGGCCCACATTTAAAGACTTCCACATGCCAAGCCGAGGCCGTATATACCGGCACCAACCATCATGGACAGGTTCAGAGACGCTAACTGCAGATTCTTCACTACAGTCTTTATGCCTCCCGTACCATGTGGGGACCACAGAGTGCTTGAGGACTGATATTGCATGTTACTGATGACCTCTTCCATACCCTCATGACGGCAGACATGTCTCCTCATGTGTACACAGCCTGGGGGAACACGCTCACGCTCGCACCAAACGCCTACACAAGGCCGTATCCATGCACACAACACAGCACAATACTCGACCACTTATTGCTATGCACACATGGGAGTACCAGTCTCTGATGGCTCGGGGTGACTGATTTCAAGCGCTGACTCACTCTATATGCTTACACCAAGTTCACACAAGCGACACATACTCGACTATATATCGTGACAATATAAAAATGTGCACAGTAACTCTATGCTATGCCTCTTAACTTAACAACTTATGTATAACAATGAGTATATGCCGTTTTGGAGTGCACAACATAAACAAATTAAATGGTTCTTTTCCTGTTTTAAAAAAAAAGTCATGAGAAGTAATAGTCCCCCTTTAAATTCACTCCTCTCACTGTGAATGTGCACTCCCTCTACTGAAGTTCTACTTTCTTTTTTGAAATCCTCGACAGTGGATTTGTGTTTATTTGTTTAGTTGAACAGTTTTTAAAGGGTTACTTGTATTTATGGGTGTACTTTATCAAATTAAATATAAAGAAATTCACTTGGGAATAAATTACAGGAAGACGTATTATCCCTCTGAAACAATATTCTATTATTAACATCTCGCTAGCAAGTGACCTTAAGTAAATAGAGCTAAATAATCTCAATGTTATCAGGAAACCAGAAAGCTGGGTTCTTTTTTTTTACCAATTAATTCTGTGTATCTGAACTACGTCAACGGTTCCTTAATCCGGCTTAAGATTTACTTGAACTTAGAGTTCTTCAGTTCAATATGCTGTGATTGTGTCGCTGTGTGTTTTAATACTATAGGGACCATTCATGGACAGAAAGCCTAAAAACAGACGGTATTGAGAAGAGGACAAGAAATAGAGGATGGTGCTTTGCATGCTGGGTGTCTGTCTTCCTTGTCTTACGGTAAAAAAAAAGTTAAATATCAATGGTTGTTCTGTCTAACTGGCAGCTACAATGGGTAGCAAACTCACACTTCCCTTACTATCCTTTAAAGGTAAACATTATGCGGGACGCGTGTACATGTGTAGGCTTTCATTAGCTTGGCGCACAGGAGGGGCACAGAAAGGCAGTGACAGATGGCCGTGGGATTTGGAACAAGATCAGTAGCAAGGGTGGAGTTGTAGTGACAAAGCAGTGGGTGATACTGAATGGCAATATGCTGGATTGGCAGTAAAATAAAAGTGTAGACACATGGCTTGAGAACACACTAAGAATAAAGCTAACGGCTTTGAAAGGACCTATAGCCTACTGCAGGAGTTCCCAAAATGTAGATGTCGTAGAATTACAACCCCCATTATGCTTTGCATGTTTTTGGTTTGCGTTTAGAATGGCAAAGCATCATGGTAGTTGTAGTTTTAAAATATTTTGGTGATCTACCCTTTGGGCACCCCTAGCCTACTGTTTTAGTAAGTGGAGGTAAGGTTAGACTGGAATGACTGTCACGTTAATGAGTGGAGATGCAGTCAGACAAGAATGACTGTCATATTGGAAAGTGAATGTACAGTCAGAATGCAGTTGTTGATGCAGGCAAAATAAAGTTAACTGCTCATAAGAGTTAGAACAGTGTACAATTAGCGCAATTTATACCAACAGATATTATTGCTGAGTTGTGAAACCACATAATGCGTTTATTAGAAATGTAAAAAGTGCTGAATAAAGCTCTTACCCATCCTCCTCTTCTCTTCAGCCATGTGACCAGAGTCTTGCGCACAAACTCCCCCAAACAGTCCACTATCGTCAGAACAAATGCAGGCTGGGATTGTTTGACACAGTCCACAGCTAGGCCTGCTGCCACTGCATATAAGGACACCACCTTTCCCCAAGTAATACCTGCAAAACAGAGAGGGTCACGTTTAATTGTCACATGAATGTAGCTTGAACCTAATAAATGTGTGGACACATAGTGTCACATCTGCTCCAACACAATTGGGTGTTTCCACATTATTCCCAAAATGAACAGTAATAACAGTTATGCCAACGTGTTATAAGTCTATTTTGAAGTGCTCTAACGAATTCTGAAACTCTAAAATGTCACTTTAGAGCACTGTGATATCTATTTTTTTTAAATTTATTTAGCACAGATCATATAATTTAATCGTTTACTCACTAGCAACACTAGAGTGTTGATATGACAGCAAATACATTCTAGGCCATAATAGTTGAGTTGGAGAAAGAATCTTTAGAGTGTCTGAATTGGCTATTGGTGTTGAAACGTAGTCACTGGAATCACGATCCACCATTTAGTAAATAAAAATATAACCCTATATGTTTCTATACATTGGTGCAGCTGAACGTTGGAAAATGCCCATGCATATTAACTGGGAAAAAATAATAATTAAAAAACCTACAGTCTGGCATACCGTCCATTATTATAGGATGCTTTGTTACCAATGGTATACAAATGAAAAACAGGAGTTTTTGAGAATTAACCATGGGAATTGCAAACTCTGGTCCTTAATAGCCAACTGGATAGACAGTCAGCCTATTAGGGCCTAAGAATTGCAACTACCCTAACCGTTCTCAAGCTCTCAAATAGTTTTTATTAAAATGCTGGGGGGGGGGGGTGGGGGGGGGGGAGAGGGACCGATAAAATATTGCAAATACAGCATTATTCTATCATAACTGAAAAAGGGTTGGAGAAACCCTTTAAGCATTACAGAGTGAAGTCATGCTGTACCAGGGTATGTTCAGAAACACTTGCTTCTGAAATGTATAAATATAACAGGAATGCCGTACAGAATCAGTATGTAATCTGGCCTCAGCTAGCGCTGCAGTCCTCTTGTGACTACCTGCTGTGAATATCTCAGCTGCAACTGCCAGGAATGCGTCAGACAGCACTGTCTCGGAGGTGAGGGAGATGTTCAGCTGCCGGGCAATGTTCCTGTATACAGCTGGTCTCATGTATTCCAGCTCATCCCCTGCAATGCAGCAATAGGAACAGAATAATTAGATGCATGGAGTCACCTGATAATAGTACAAAGCAATGGGCTCTATTGCACTTCTATAAACCCAGTTAAAGCTAGCTCTCACAACAAACATTTCATTTATTCAGAATTTCATTTCTCAGATAAGATGAAATTTGATGTTCTTGAGTATAGAGCAGATAGAAGACGCACAGCATAATAAAACACTATTGCACAATATCCCCATTTCCAGGTTGGTAAAACATGTTGTATTAAGACTGGAGATATTGATAAAGTCATAACAGATTTTGGCCTAAAAAGCAAGATTCAGTTAAACCATAGCTGCGCTTAGCCCCGATGTTCATGTACAAACTCGCATGTGCTAAAAAAATAAATAAAAAAGATTTAAAAAATAAAAATAAAAAAAAAGCGAAAATGTCAAATTATGCTAAAAGCATTATAAACTCAGAGCTTAATCCCATTATTTATCACTGAATAGATCATCTACACAAGCGAGATCAAATATTCTGATTTTCACTGATCAATATTCAGGACATCTGCTCATGATTTGATTTGTCCTCTAAACCATTCTGACGCTTATAAATTAATGGTCCTCTTGGTGAGACTGAAATAAATGTAAATTAATTTGGATGAATCATATTTGGCAGCTGCACGTATCATTAGGCATATATACTCCCATTTTATTTTATTTTTTTATTGAAGAAACTCCTTAAATTAGTAATTATATAGAAAGTGACTTGTCGCATATATATTACTGGACATGAAAACAGGAGGAAGATACTTCTGTGAACACTTTGTATCCAAGAAAAAAAAAGATCTTAATAAAGAGACTGTTACTCGGAAATGCCAGATGTTTTAGAATAAAGCCTGCCATTTTGACACCGTGGGTGGCTCTCGACAGTACAGCTTGTCACATCCTGTGCACAGTTATCACTATCCTAAAGCTGTTGGCCAAGAAACCACTTGTCACTTATCAGTGTTTTGTGACACTTATGGTTGTGCTATTTTCAATAAACTCTCCCAAAAAGTCCATGCTGGTTTGCCTTCTTTATACTGTTGGCACTACGACTCAACATCAGACAACCTGATTATGATCACACTATACTGTAAAATCTTGGGACCTCAAAGAAATGCATTAACCGCCACATTGACTGCCTATATGGACCGCAAGCTAGAGACACATTTTCTAGTTCTCCAAAAAAACTAAATTTATTGTCAGTTTAGGTTTGGCTGCTGTGTTGCTAGTGTTTGCCCAACATTATACTACACCATGTGGACCACACAGATTTACAATGCCAGGATGATTTAGTGCTATTATAAGTGAAGTCAAATCTGTTATACTGCTATGTGTCAAGCAATCCAATATTTTTAAATATCTTTAAAATCACATACAAAGGAACTGTTTCCTTTAGGAATATAAAAAGAATATGTAAAACAGAGAAATCAAATAGATATTATCTATCAATACTAACCCAATCTTAAGAAAGTGGCTGATACTTCAGCCATACGTCCTGCAGACGTGGAGGACATCCCATGCTCCTGCTTGCTCCATCCCAGACCAGCTCGTTGAAGCCGGGCCTGTATAAAGTCTTTGCATAGCGCCTTTCCCTGTGAAACAAGCTCTTTATCTGTGGGAGATCTGTCAAAGGCCTCGAAAACTTCAGCAGCAAAGACAGAGGAGCGTCGTAGCATCTCCATCCTCAGAGAGAGTGATCAGGCAATCCTGGTGCACTATACAATCCCCATTTACTGCTGGGGAGGTCGGTGTCTTGTGTTAGCACACTGGCGGGATTATAAGAAGACAGTGCTTTGTACTGGAGAATGTACTCGGTACTCAGTACTCCAACCTAAGTAAAAGACACAGAAAAATGATTAGAAATCTAGAATGTTCAGCTGTACATTATTATAAAAAAAATATGTATTATTATTATTATGAAGTGAATTATTTGAAAAAAAAATTTTTGTAATATAATACAAATGATAATTTTTTTTGTTTATATTCAAGATTTTCATAAATGATGATAACATTGCTCAGATAACAGAAGCTGAGATAACAAAAATATATTCAGTGACATTTTGTAAACATGCATCTAACAGGGTTCCTTATGAGACAACTTAACGTTGTTATCTGGATGTTAATTAACATAGGTTGGTACAGTGCGTTATCAGTTCACGAGCATCATGAGCATGCGTAAGTGGGTTTTACGAACCCATAACAGATTTCCTCCCTAGATGGTCCCATGCGGATGAGAATGATTGAGCAATAACATGGTAAGTTGTGCGTGTCCCATTGTGTGGATATGGCTGCTAAGGAGCGTGTCCGTGATCTGTGCTCAAACTTAACTTTAATTCGTATTGGGGTATCTGTTGTCAGATATCTGTCCCCTGATAGATTGCTAGGAACATGAGCATCATGTTTGTTGTCTGGTATGAACAATAAAGGGTTTAAACTTAGGGTATTGTAAAATTCCATTAGTAGCATAATATATTGTTTATTTGTAACTGACCCTATGGAATGTAACTTTTTTGTCCTGCTGTTTATGTGGAGTATTTTGTTTTTATAGGATGTTTGTCTCAACGGATAACTTTCAGCTTACATTTGTCTCCCCTATAGGTTGACAGTAGTTATCACATAGATAATGCTAAGATGGAACCTCTTGACACATCTTGTATCGAGATTGCCTAGTCAAATTCTTGGTCGTATACATGTCATGGGCTGTATAAAATGATTGGTTTAGTGAGTCCTAACTAATTGTGTTTGGAGTGTCGTCGTGTCTTGTGTAAGGTTTGTAGGCCCCTGTGATGTCCTTTGGGAAGTCATGGTGTTATTGGTCTTTTCGTCCGATTGCTGTGAATTTCGTATTGCACCCAGTTTTAATAGCTTGGTAGTACCCATGCTCCGTTGTCTGGGCTGTGAGATGATGTATGTGGGAATCAGTCTAGATGTGACTCCCACTATAAAGCCTACTCCAAGTTTCTGCTTTCATTCGGTCGCGAATATATCCCTTCAGGGCAAATGATAATTTTTAACCTACATTAACGCTATTAAGAGCATTTTAATTATCCATGAGAAAATAATGAATTCTAACTAGCCTACTACATATACCTAACCTAGTGTCTCTGTTGATCTGTATGTATTATAACTATTTATAAGTCACCAACATATTCCACAGCGCTGTGCAACAGGTGAACTAACAAACAAGTAGTTGCAAACAAGACAAGCTGGACGCACAGGAACAGAAGGTGCTGAAGGGTCCTGCTCACACAAGCTTACATTTTAAGGGGGGTGGGATAAAATGACACAAGAGGTAAGGGAGAGATGCATTTCATGTAAGGAAAGAGTAGGTTCTGTGGTACGTCTTCATAAAAATTGTATGTATTAGATGACTCCGCTGCAGGCGAGGAAGCAAGGTGAGTTAGTGAAGTGTGTGAAGGGAAAGCTGTGATCTACCTTTTTGGAGAAGCGGGTTTTTAGTGATTTAGTTTATTTTTTTAAGGAATTGAAACTGTGCGGGTTCCAGCCTGCGCGGTATAACCGCAGGGGCCGCATTGAAGGGGCCCATCGGGTGGCCCATGCTGTTAGGGCCTTCCGATGGCAATGAATTTCCAGGGGGCCCGGTCAGCGCGACTGGGCCTCCTGTGATGATGTCAGACGCTGGGAGCAAGTGACAGCCCCGGTCACTTCCTCCCATCAACCACCGGGAGCCGCGCGGAAGGAGGAAGGAGAAGAGGGAGTCAGAGTGGGAACTCTGACTTCCATCAAGCTGAGCCACTGGACACCAGGGAAAGTCACCCTTCTACACCTAAAAGATAGGAAACAGGAGGGTGACTAAAACATTTTGTATGTGTGTCTGTTTGTAGGTGTCTGTATATGTGTGTGTGTGTTTGAATGTGTGTCTGTGTGAATGTTTCTCTGTATGTGTGTGTGTGTGTGTGTGTCTATTTGGGTGCCTGTCTGTCTGTATGTATGTGTGTGTATCTTTCTGTGTGTCTGTATGTATGTGTGTGTGTGTGTGTGTCTGTATGTATGTGTATCTGTCTGTGTGTATGTCTGTGTTGGTCTCTGTGTGTGTATGTGTGTGTGTTTGTATGTGTGTGTCTGCATGTGTATCTGTTTGTCTGCATGTGTGTGGAGGAACTTATGGGGGTGGGGGGGGAGAAATGCGGCGATGGGTAGACATATGAGGGGGCCCCAAGGCAATTTTCTAGTTACGCCTCTGATTATAGATATATAAACGTGTGTGTGTGCATGTGTGCACTCTGTATAGATCATGTATACCACACAGACATTTATAAATATTATAGGTATATATAAATGTGTGTGTTATATGATCTGTTATTTAAACAGGCAGATTCTCTTTCCAAACCCTAAAATTCACAGAGATTACATATTCCCCATATATTGTTTAATTTATTATTTAAGGTGCCCTGCAAATCCACAAGTGGTGAAGGAGTGTAGTCCACACACAGAGCAATGCTCTTTTGACACCCATTTAAGGTACATTAAATATGCTAACTGTCCATACAGCCAGTATGCAGTGCCTCAGCCATTCTCCTTTCTCCAGCTGTAGGTGGGTATAAATGTCACTTGATATATGTTTGCTGCCATCTTCACATAGGATCTACCTGAGAGGGGTGGAGCCTTACACTGCACACACTGCCTATCTACAGAACATCTGGGCGGTCTGCAGCCCCCAGGATCTGCTCTGCTAGGCAGCTGCCTAGAGCCCAGGGGTTAGACAGGGACCTTGGAATCATAAATTTACTTGGCCACATATACAATCCTTATGTGAAGAATGAAGAGGGAGGCCAAACTGTTGACCTACCTAAGGCCCTGTGGGATCTTACTGCCTCTCTGGTGTCAACCTGGGTGTCTGTGCGTGTGTATGTGGGTCTGGGTAGTGTTTATGTGTATTTATGGGTCAGTGTTTGCCTAAAGGTGGTAGGAGTTGCATTCCGTATCAACTGTGATAGCAAGCGCACAATATACTTGTATGGATGTGTAAATAATACAGTAGGTTCCAGTATTCCAGACTCTCTCTTGCTCTCAGATGTTTTTATTTGGGTGTACGTATATATGGTGTTTTTCACCTCCACAAAAAGAGAAAGCTGACGCTGAAGGAGGACCTCAAAGCAGAATCACAAATAACGAGTAATATTTAGATAAAAGAAATACATAACAAACTGCTCGAGCGCAGTGTTGACAGAATTAAAATAAACACTTATCTCAAAGAATTTTCCCAGAGCATGGACAATCCAAAAATAGCTTTTCATAACATTACATTACGACCGTTCCACTGCTATAGATATCTGGCATTTAAGTTAGTAGAATTTGCTTTAGGTTATAAAGTCTTTTTTAAAGGGAAAGTGTCAAAGTAAAACACATATACTAAACAGATGCTGTCATTGTTCGAAGCCTACAAGGGAAACAGGATCCAAAGGTCTGCTGCAATCAATTAAAAAAGGAAGGAAATGAAAGCGGCTTGAGATTTAATTTATTTATTTATTCTATTCAGTTATCATGACATTGTCATGACATGTTAGCAGACATTGTCAGTAATTTTTTTTTTTTACTTCTGTAATATTTTACAAATGCGCAATAACGTTTTGTTCCTGATCTGACATGCCCACTAAGTATAGTCTCTTACAGGTCACAACGAGGATTACATATTCAACATTCTAAAAGTAGAGTGTTCTGTAGGAGCATTATATTGGTTTCCATGGTGATTGCTCCACATTTAAAGATTGAGAGCAACACGGCAGAAATTGCAGGTAGATCACTCTTGAAGAACTACAACCCCCATAATGCTTCACCAGTTGGTGCCTGCAGGTCTAAAACAAAATTCCCAAGTAACCCCGCCTTTGAAAAAGTAATTTCTATTAATTTAAATTTAAAATAAAAGGTGTAGACACTGATAGTTAAGTTTAGTCCATATTGGAGAGCAAGCCTGATTAAAGGCAGTAAAGAATATTATTCAAATAAATAAGACATAATGTGACTATTGTGTATGTAAGGAGGAGTGTATGAAATATTAATCTGAAGTATAAAAGTCACATAATGAAAATATAATGTACACATAATTGTTACACACAGATGATATTGACACACACTCACTCTTAAATACAGAGGACACTGACAGACACACTTTCACTGATTTAACACACACTGACAGACACAGTTACTGACAGACACACATATTCAATGACTAACACACACACTTACAGACAGACACACTCACTGATTTGACACACACTGACAGATACACATATTCACTGACAGACACACACTCACTGACAGACATATACTCATTTTCTTACACACACTCACAATTTTTTTTTTTTATTGTTTTTATTTATGTTTACCCATCCTCCCTACCTTTTGAGAGAGAAGCCAGGGCCTATATGCCAGGTGACTCTCAAATCCCCGCAAATTGTTGTAAGGTTAATGGACTCTTATGTAAAATTGGTTTCGCTGTTCAATAAAATGTAAATTAACTGTCCATTAGCAGCCCTTAGGGGAAACAGAGCCTTTTATCTTCTGAATTTTCTTACAAAATGAAAATCATACAGCATCATTTAGACTGTATCTTTTAGACAGCCAAATTGGAAAAAATCAAGAACTCTGCTATAGTAACAGCTTGGCTAATATTGATTTTACTGTGCAATACAATTATAATGTTCCCGAGTGCATAAATAAAATTAGTTCTGTTCTGTCCAGTTGTGTGGCTATACCTTACTTTTATATTTAGGGTGTAAGCTCATGGAACATGGTTTTAAATGCCTTGTGACAGAGCTCCTATACACAGACTGAGTATCTTTGCTCCAAAAATCCACCTCTGGATCAGATCAGCTAGAGTAGTGAGTCATCAAACCAAACAATGCAATCCCACCCCGGCACCTTGGTGTCTGGGTCGTAATTCAATCAAAGGCAGGATGATTGAATTAAAAACTAGACATCAGGACACCTTAGAACATTGTCCCCAAAACAGAGTTCCAATAAGTTATTCCCAAAGCTATACATCCCTGAAGAGTTGTGGTTTAGAGGTTCAAGCTGTCCAAAAAGTGATCGGGTCGAAGGTGTCTAGGCTGAGTAATTACCAGTTGCAAGTTGGCTGGACCTCGACCATCCTCTAATATGACACAGAGTTCCAGATTGTTTGGTTCCATGTCCTGGTCTCAAATATTGGCTTTTTGGAGCCCTGTAAAAGAGAGCTTCTTCAAGTCGTTGGTGTCGCTGGATGTGTCATCACTTCCCTGACCTCTGCTCCAAATAGCGCTTAGGTCAGAGGTCCTGGTACCGAGCAATACCCACTAGACCATGGGTCCTCAAACTCCGGCCCCACAGATGTTGCTGAACTACAACTCCCATGATTCTTTGAATTACATAGATAGCCAGAGAATCATGGGAGTTGTAGTTTAACAACATCTGGGGGGCCGGAGTTTGAGGACCCATGCACTAGACGTTTAACCGGATTGTGGCATTCTCCCAATCTTGTGTACAGCTTTATCATGACTCTGTGTTCCTGTCAGCCCAATGAGTGTCTTGAAAACCTGTGGGGGCTAGCTGGGCCAAAAAGCTAGGCTCCCTTATGTCCGGTAAAGTCCTGGCACAACATGGAGGGGAAAACATAAAAGCTCTCCTGTAGAGGAGTTGATCCGGAGTCCAGTGCAAGTTGTTAAAGTGACCGGGTCAATCCGTCACACACCTCAAAGTCACCCAAATTTATCATTATAAACTTGTATATTTTGTTTACCAATTGTACTGCTCTGTGAATTATGTTGGTGGTTTCCTCAAAACAATTAATAATTACTGACTTTTGGCACTCCAGTTGTAGAATCTCAAAATCCTCTAGAGCGGAAAGCAACTGAAACCAGGGGCGTCAATCTATGGCACCCAGATATTGATGCAGTAGCACTCTTTCAGTGGTTAGATTGTTAAAGGAACACTATAGGGTCATGAACACAAGCATGTATTCCTGACCCTATAGTGTTAAAACCACCATCTAGCGCCCCTAATCCCCCCCGAGTCACTAAATATATTAAAATCTTACTTTTGTTTAAGTCTGCAGCTGCTGGCTCTGCCCCTGATCTGCCTGCTTGGCTAACATCATCAGAAGTGTTGTTCTGACACAATCACAAAGCTTTCACATAGGATTGGCTGAGACTGTCAAGTAGGCAGATCAGGAGCAGAGCCAGCACAAGCCAAACACAGCTCTGGCCAATCAGCATGCAGAGGGTGGAGACACTGAATGGCAATGCTGCTCAGTGTGCAGCACAACCCCAGGAAACACGTCTAGCAGCCATCTAAGGAGTGGCCAGTGAAGTTATCGCTAGGATATAAACACAGCATTTTCTCTTAAAAGACAGTGTTTACAGCAAAAAGCCTGAAGGAATTTATTATACTCACCAGAACATATACCTTAAGCTGTAGTTGTTTTGGTGACTATAGTTTCCCTTTAAACTAAAAATTTCTGCTGATGAAGATAGTTGTCTTTGGTTAATTTGGTTAATAACATTAATATTTAAAAAATTGAAAAAAAAATAGGTGATAACTAAACAACAACAAATTTAAATGATGATGAAATAAATAGGAGCCCAAATCATGGTGTAAATGGAATAGCAGATTCTATATCCTACCTCCAACCCCTCTATAATATTAGAGTTAATTATGACGGTCCGGATATGGCTGTTTAAAATATTCAGAAATGCCTAGAACTTGTGAACTGACCAGATTGAAATTCTTCTGTGGTTTGGATAGAAATCCATTAGGGGGTGGATTCTATGTCTGGAGATGGAGTATGATTAGAAATGACCACAGGCTTTACCGGGAAATTCTGAGCTAAAACCCAAGTGAAGTGCCCATAGCGCAGTAAAATATAGCATGTAAAAATGGATGTAATCTCTATTTTCTAATATATAATTCTATGACAAATTACTATAGAAACGTGTCATTAGTAGGACAAAATCATTTTCCTGCAAATAAAATGTTGCTCAGTGACTACAATTCCCATGAACTACTATTCACAGTATGTTCAAGATTTACAGATGGTAAAGCTCATCAGAATTGGAGCTATAAAATGCCTTCTCAGATCACTTGCTCCCTAAAGGGTTGAGTCACTAAGCAGCACACTTTGGAGAGCTGATAATTAAATTTAAAAATTCAAACCACAAAATGTTCAGCTATTTTGGGTGAAATATCCAGATTAGTGTCCCCTGCCCTCCCCCCCCCCCCTCCCCCCCTATTATTTTGAATTAATAACTACATTGCAAATGTCAATTTACTTTTTATTGAATAACTCCACAAGCGTATTACTATGTCAAATTGCTTCACCCATCGTAAACCCATTGTGCAGCAGGGGTGTAATCACAAAATAATAAATCATTTCCAAGCAGGTGTAACAAACAATATTCCATGTATACAATATAAATAATATTGTCCTTCACTGTATGTATCAATTTTACAAACAGCAGAGAATGTTGAGAGCTCCATGGTTCTATATATTGAAATATTCAGTTCAATACTCACCAGATGTACTTGTGATCTCTAAACAAGTGAAGCTGTCCTCTGGCTATCTTGCAAGATGTATCAGAGCATCTCAGGACTGATGACCAGAATCCCTGTCTAATATGGTCTCACCCCCTGTCTGATGCTGAATCTCCCTCCTAACCCTACTGGCTCCTGCGACAAACCTCTCTCCTCAGTCCCTGCGCTTGTTCTGACAGAAGCAGAGTCTAACCAGAAGCTTTGAGACACAAATAAAGGGGTGGGGAATAGGAGGGAGCTATCTTACTATATCCTTCTATGGAAAACAGCAAAAATGTAAGAGACAGAGGAGGGAATGATAAGATTTTAAAGGTGCAATGTGGCCCATTGTACTTCACAGGACCATATTCCCATGACCTTTCCATATTAAGGGTTCCTGGCATTCTTTTTTTTACTGTGTTTTGTTTATTTACTCTGGGATGCATAGTACAATGGGACACAGGTTATTTGTGTACATAATGATGCATTGTGACTGATGTCCTGTATGAGTGTGTGATCAAAGGAAGATGTGGAGGAAGTCGCAGCGTTCCCTGTGGAATTACAGAATATGGAATTATAATATGGATCAATAAATACTCTGATAATACTAATATTGATAATAATAATTCCAGGGTAGATTACTTTAATAATAGTTTAAATATATATATATATATATATATATATATATATATATATATATATATATATATATATATATATTTATTTATTTTAGAAGTTATATAGAAACATAGAATGTGACGGCAGATAAGAACCATTCGGCCCACCTAGTCTGCCCAATTTTCTAAATACTTTCATTAGTCCCTGGCATTATCTTATAGTTAGGATAGCCTTATGCCTATCCCACGCATGCTTAAACTCCTTTACTGTGTTAACCTCTACCACTTCAGCTGGAAGGCTATTCCATGCATCCACTACCCTCTCAGTAAAGTAATACTTCCTGATATTATTTTTTAATACAAAGTGGAAGCACTCCAGATTGTGTTTATTCCCCCCTCCTTTTCCTATTAGAATGATGAAGAGAATGAGTAAAAATAGTAAAATAACTAAAAGACACAGAGGTCCTGCCATCCCCAATGCCTGCAGTGATTGGGAAAGATAGTGGCCTTGTTTTCAGTGGGATTGCTGTGAATATCCTATATACTCTCGGACCGCGTATATCAGCTGTATAGCTTGATAGGCTGACACAAAGTTCCTTTTAACATGTGTGAGTAGCTTCATTCATTATTTTCATAACTAAGCTACTACCAAAAGCCAGGTCAGGCGCACAGGCACACAGCTTTGGTGGAGCCTTCTCACGGAAAGCAATGCAAGAAATCCACGTTTCCCTAAAGTTGGAAATGTTTAACTGTATTTTTTGCTTTGATGTAAGTTTTCCTTTGTGTTTTGTTGTCAACGTTGTAAATAAAGACATGTAAATACAATAAATGTATGCTGTTTGTTTCATCATATTCTCTTTACCTGTTGTAATTATTAAATGATAGTCTGTGTTCGAGTTGATGTAATGTATAAATGCAGGTGATTTGTAATGGTCACAGTCATTCAATGTTTTAAATTCCTTAACTCAAGCTCTTTCCTGTTTAGCCATATATTCTATTCTCTCTTTATTCCTTATTATCTCTTCATTGTATCCACTAATTCCATCTCTTCTTTTTACTTCATTTAAGCTCTCTAAATTTTCTTCTCTGTCTTCTTATTTACCTTTTATTTTAGCCTTCTTACTCTGCCCCCTTTTATTCCCCCCATGTGTCCAACCTTCCACCATGGACCTGTCTGTCTCCTCTGTTGGTTTTCTAAGGTTTTGGTGAATGAGGTGCCCTGTCACTGGACCCTTGTGTTTGTGCACATTGCTGCAGATCCTAGTGCATGCAGACTATGCATCTGGAAGCTTTGGTAAGCTGCCTGCAGCCCTGCAGTTATTTTAAGCTGCTGTTCTGTTCTTAAAGAGTCGCTGTAAACACCAGAACTAGTACAGCAGTGTTACATTTGTCACTGACACTAGAGGCTCTTCCTGGTGTGCTACTGCAAACTTTGCAGGAACAATGTTTGGTGTGTTAACACACAGTGGCGTCGCTAGGGGGGGGGGCAGAGGGGGCCATGCCCCCCCCCCCCCTACATCATGCTGTGCCCCCCAAATGCCAGCAACCTACTGGCTATGTGTTTAAATGATATTTCCTCGGGCTGTAACAGCCTGTTACAGCCCGAGGGAATGCAGGAGAGAGGAGCTGGAAGTGTGCTGGGGGCTGTCTGGGGCTGGAGGGAGCACTGATAGGCTCCCCGGCACAGGCCCCGCCCCCACACGAAGACCCGCCTCCCGCACACAAGCCCCGCCCCCGCCGTTAAGCAGCAGCCCATGCTGCTGCTGCTGGAAAGCATGGAAGATGGCTGCCTGACCCCCAGCAACAGGCTCCAGTGACAGGTAGGCTTAATGTGCTTGTGTGTGTGTGTGTGTGTGTGTGTGTCTGTCTGCTAGTGAGGAAGTTTGTGTGTCTGTATGTATGGACTCAGCCTCCCTACCACCCTCCCCACCACCCTCAGCCTCACCACCCTCAGCCTCCCTACCAACTTCAGCCTCCCCACCACCCTCAGCACCCCACAACCCTCAGCCTCAGCACCCCCCACCACCCTCAGCCTCCCCACCCTCCCCAATAACCTCAGCCTCCCCACCCTCCCCAATACCCACAGCCTCACCCCCTCACCACCCTCAGCCTCACCACCCCACCAGCCTCAGCACCCCCCACCACCCTCAGCCTCAGCACCCCCCACCACCCTAAGCCTCAGCACCCTCAGCCTCACCACCCCCACCACCCTCAGCCTCACCACCCCACCACCCTCAGCATCACCCTCCCTAACCATCCTCAGCATCGCCCTCCCTCACCATCCTCAGCATCGCCCTCCCTCACCATCCTCAGCATAACCCCCCTCACCATCCTCAGCATCACCCCCCCCACCCCAACCACCCGCAGCATCACCCCCTCACCATCCTCAGCCTCACTCCTCACCACCCTCAGCCTCACCCCCACCCCCCTCAGCCTCACCCCTCACCCCCCTCAGCCTCACCCCCCTCAGCCTCACCCCCTCACCACCCTCAGCCTCACCCCCTACCACCCTCACCATCAACCCCCCTCCTACTCACATCACCTCCCTCCTTCTCACATAACATCACCCCCCTCACTCTCACATCACCCCCCCTCACTCTCACATCACCCCCTCACTCTCATATCACCCCCCTCACTCTCATATCACCCCCCTCACTCTCACATCAACCCCCCCTCACTCTCACATCAACCCCCCTCCACTCTCACATCACCCCCCTCCACTCTCACATCACCCCCTCCACTCTCACATCACCCCCCTCACTCTCACATCAACCCCCCCTCACTCTCACATCAACCCCCCCTCACTCTCACATCAACCCCCCTCCACTCTCACATCAACCCCCCTCCACTCTCACATCAACCCCCCGCCACTCTCACATCAACCCCCCTCCACTTTCACATCACCCCCCTCCACTCTCACATCACCCCCCTCCTTCTCACATCACCCCCCCTCCTTCTCACATCACCCCCCCTCCTTCTCACATCACCCCGCCCTACTTCTCACATCACCCCCCCTCCTTCTCACATCACCCCCCCTCCTTCTCACATCACCCCCCCTCCTTCTCACATCACCCCGCTCTCCTTCTCACATCACCCCGCTCTCCCTCTCACCATCACCCCCCTTTCCCTCTCACCATCACCCCCCCTCACACCATCACCCGCCATACACACAACACACTTCAGTCTCAGACAAAAACGCAAACATGTGTATATGTGACACTTTTTTGTTAGTGGGGCCTCATGTTTGAGTTACGCCTAAGGCCTCATAAAGTCTAGAGCCGCCTCTGCTCAGCAGTCTGTGTGTGTATGGACTCAGCAGTCTGTGTGTGTATGGACTCAGCAGTCTGTGTGTGTATGGACTCAGCAGTCTGTGTGTGTATGGACTCAGCAGTCTGTGTGTGTATGGACTCAGCAGTCTGTGTGTCTGTGTGTGTATGGACTCAGCAGTCTGCGTCTGTGTCTGTGTGTTTGTGTATGGACTCAGCAGTCTGTGTGTGTATGGACTCAGCAGTCTGTATGTGTGTGTATGGACTCAGCAGTCTGTCTGTGTGTGTGTGTGTGTGTGTGTGTATGGACTCAGCAGTCTGTCTGTCTGTGTGTGTGTGTATGGACTCAGCAGTCTATGTGTTTGTGTGTGTGTGTGTGTGTGTGTATGGACTCAGCAGTCTGTGTGTTTGTGTGTGTGTGTGTGTGTGTGTGTGTGGACTCAGCAGTAAATGTGTGTGTATGGACTCAGCAGTATGTGTGTGTGTATGGACTCAGCAGTCTGTGTCTGTGTCTGTGTGTATGGACTTAGCAGTCTGTATGTGTGTATGGACTCAGCAGTCTGTGTGTGTGTATGGATTCAGCAGTCTGTGTT
This sequence comes from Pelobates fuscus, assembly GCF_036172605.1. Lineage (NCBI taxonomy): Eukaryota > Metazoa > Chordata > Amphibia > Anura > Pelobatidae > Pelobates > Pelobates fuscus. The sequence continues at coordinate 86,678,551 of NC_086318.1, read as the reverse complement.
TGTGTGTGTGTATGGACTCAGCACTCTGTGTGTGTGTGTGTGTGTGTGTGTGTATATGGACTCAGCAGTCTGTGTGTGTATGGACTCAGCCCAATGTGTGTGTGTATGGACTCAGCAGTCTGTGTGTTTGTGTGTGTATGGACTCGGCAGTCTGTGTGTATATGTGTGTGTATGGACTCAGCAGTCTGTGTGTGTGTGTGTGTGTGTGTGTGTGTATGGACTCAGCAGTCTGTGTGTTTGTGTGTGTGTGTGTGTGTGTGTGTGTGGACTTAGCAGTCTGTGTATCTGTGTGTGCGTATGGACTCAGCAGTGTGTGTGTATGGACTCAGCAGTGTGTGTGTGTGTGTGTGTGTATGGACTCATCAGTCTGTGTGTGTATGGACTCAGCAGTCTGTGTGTCTGTATCTAGGACTCAGCAGTCTGTGTGTGTCTGTATCTAGGACTCAGCAGTCTGTGTGTGTCTGTATCTAGGACTCAGCAGTCTGTGTGTGTATGGACTCAGCACTCTGTGTGTGTGTGTGTGTGTGTGTATGGACTCAGCAGTCTGTGTCTGTGTCTGTGTGTATGGACTTAGCAGTCTGTATGTGTGTATGGACTCAGCAGTCTGTGTGTGTGTATGGATTCAGCAGTCTGTGTTTGTGTGTGTGTATGGACTCAGCACTCTGTGTGTGTGTGTGTGTGTGTGTGTATGGACTCAGCAGTCTGTGTGTGTATGGACTCAGCCCAATGTGTGTGTGTATGGACTCAGCAGTCTGTGTGTTTGTGTGTGTATGGACTCGGCAGTCTGTGTGTATATGTGTGTGTATGGACTCAGCAGTCTGTGTGTGTGTGTGTGTGTGTATGGACTCAGCAGTCTGTGTGTTTGTGTGTGTGTGTGTGTGTGTGGACTTAGCAGTCTGTGTATCTGTGTGTGTGTATGGACTCAGCAGTGTGTGTGTATGGACTCAGCAGTGTGTGTGTGTGTGTGTGTATGGACTCATCAGTCTGTGTGTGTATGGACTCAGCAGTCTGTGTGTCTGTATCTAGGACTCAGCAGTCTGTGTGTGTCTGTATCTAGGACTCAGCAGTCTGTGTGTGTCTGTATCTAGGACTCAGCAGTCTGTGTGTGTCTGTATCTAGGACTCAGCAGTCTGTGTGTGTCTGTATCTAGGACTCAGCAGTCTGTGTGTGTCTGTATCTAGGACTCAGCAGTCCGTGTGTGTATGGACTCAGCACTCTGTGTGTGTGTGTGTGTGTATGGACTCAGCAGTCTGTGTGTGTATGGACTCAGCCCAATGTGTGTGTGTATGGACTCAGCAGTCTGTGTGTTTGTGTGTGTATGGACTCGGCAGTCTGTGTGTCTGTCTGTGTGTATATGGACTCAGCAGTCTGTGTGTGTATGGACTCAGCAGTCTGTATGTCTGTGTGTGTGTGTGTGTATGGACTCAGCTGTGTGTGTGTTGGATTCAGCAGTCTGTGTGTAAGTGTAAAAATCAGCCTGTGTGCATTCAGCAACGTCTGTGTGCATTCAGCAACGTCTGTGTGTGCGTATTTAGAAGTTTCTCGGTGTTCGTATTTGTGTACTGTGTGTATGTACTCAGCAGTCTATCAATAATTACAATTTTTATTCCTGTGAGTTGTTGTGTAGGAAGGGCCCCAGTGCACTGCTTTGCCCGGGGGCCCTTAACACTGTTAAGATGGTACTGCTTGTATGTGTCAGTGAGCTTCTATTTATTGAGCATGTGTGTCTCTGAACTTCTTTGTAGTGAGCCTTGTGTTTATACAAGTGAGTTTGTCTGTAGTAAGCCTGTGTGCGAGTCAGAGAGTTTTTTGTCTGTCAGTGAGCCTATTTGCGCATGTCAGTGAGCTTGTGTGCTCACTGTACTATATATATATATATATATATATTGACCTGTAGGAATGGCATACATTTTTGGATTTTTGGGCTGCTTTGGATTCCCAGTTTGGCTCTGCCAGCGAGTGCGCTTTACCGCTGAATCATCTGTGTGAGCTGCCGCACACTTTAGCCCTGTTACACGCATCTGGGAGCTGCTGTTGACAGGTACTTGTAGTCTAGAGATTGGGACATGGGGTATATGCTCAGCTATCTGTATACTACTATAGTGCTGTTCTCTGTATAATACAGGTCTGTGTCTGTATAATATCCTGGGACAATCATTGTTCCCTGTATAGTGCTGCTCTCTGTCTTGGGATATTATACACAAACAGACCTGTATTATACAGAGAGCAGCACTATACAGGGAGCACTGACTGTCCCAGGATATTATACACACAGCCATGTATTATACAGAGAGCAGCACTGTACAGGGAGCGCTGAATGTCCCAATTTCTCAAATGTTGGCAACTATGGCACTATATCAAGGGAAATGATAGTTTTTTAATAATCCCTAGTGGAAAATAATGAATCCTCCACCAGGGATTATTAAAAAAAAACAAAAAAACATTGTGTCGGGGGCGGGGCTTAGCATGCGGCAGGGGCGGGGTCAAACTGCGGCGAGGGCGGGGTTAAATGTGCCCCCCTACTTTTGTCCCTGGCCCACCATGTGCCCCCCCTAAAAATGAATCCTAGAGACGCCACTGTTAACACACTGCATGAAGACACCAAACGAAGGGAGAGATAGAGGTAAAGTGTCTCTTTGGAAGGATGCTGATTGTCGCAGAGTGGATATTGCCACGCGTGAGCAGCAGCCTCCCCGATGCTTCAATATAGGGGTGCATTGGATTGACCAAGATGATCTCAGCCAGGATCAGCTGCAGCAAGACCAACACACTGCAGGGTAGAAGGTAAATCAATCCGTAGAAGCACAGGGTTTTGTACATATGTGATATATATATATATATATATATATTCTACATAATGCATTACAGGAGGGAGGGGGCAGGACAAGTCTTCTGATGTAGTTCTGGTATCTATAGCTTGGCTGCCCTTTCATTGAAAAGGCAGTGTTTACATTGCTGCCTAGTAATACCTCTGGTGCAGTTACTCTATGAGGAGAAGCAGTTTGGAGTAGCACTGGGTTTTGTTGCAAATGCGCAATAGCCTCCCAATGCTTTCCTGTGGGAATGCTTTGGAGTGGTTGAGATTGTCAAGATTGATCATCTCAGGCACGGAGGCGGGGCTAGTCACTGTGAGACCAGTGCGGTGATGGAGAAAGTGTAAGTAAAGCTACTTTTTTACTCCATTCTGGGGCACCGGGGACCTAACTAGGTAGTCTAACACCACAGTGTTCCTTTAATGATCAGATGGCTTTCACCTTGTTACAGCAAAAGGTGCCAGTATCAGCACCTGGCAGAACATGTTGTTATATTATAATTGCAAGGTTCTCAACGTCTCGGGATGAGCTTCCAAATCCTCATGTAGAGAAATTATGTAAATCCATGTAAAATGAGCTTGTATGTCTGGATGAGCTCAGGCGTCTCGCACATAATTATTTGCTTATCTTCCTTTGCCAGGAGGTGCAGAGTGACATTCCAGGGAACACCTCACGTACCCCTGAGCACATTCCACTGACATGACGCATCATTTAATTGAGAATTTCTGTTTCAGTGTATCAGTCATAGAAAGCCAGGGATTCAGGCTTAGCCAGTCATAGGAGAGCATTGCCAATCCTTCTCATCATGCCTGCTGCAGATTTCAGCTTCCATTATGCTCAGACAGAGAAATACATCCCTACCATAATGGGATTTGCAGTCTACAGCTGCTGGAATGCTAGATTGGCGTAGAGGCCTGTTCTTACAATATTCATACACACTTATTGACTATTTTATCAGGTAGTCAGTCCTACTACTCATTAATGCAAATAGAGATATATGCTGTGACAGCTCATTCAAGTTGGAGGAAAATCCATAAATATCATTTACAAAAAGTGCCGTGTAATAGGGAGTCTCTAAGTGAATTAGTTACACAGTAGAAAGCCATGCCAGGCTTCAAATCACCAAAATGTTATATCAGGAAAAGACTGTTCATATCTGCTGCAAAACAGCCAGTTGTACAATTAGAATTTATTGTAAAGATTATCAATCCACTCATCAGACTGCCTTGAGCCACTGGTACAGGCCGGTGCTGTTGCTGCTATTATAAATCATTAATACCAATTTTGTATAAGCTGAATGCATAACCAGCAGGATAATAAACCCTGTCACGGGGGATCAGCTTAGCACAGCATCCAGATGTTATTTTATTGATACAGCATTCGCAATAGGGGAAGAATACAGTAATGTAATAGTGTTACCTAGGTACAAAGTCTTCCGGCAGGAGCATCTATTATCAGTAGAGTAATAGAAAGGGAATCGGGGTTACAGCAGGAGCAACAGATTTAAATGAGGAATGGGAAAGAGAGGGGCATACGTGTTAATACTAAATAGCAAAGTAGTGGTTGTGGGTGTATTTCAAAAAGTGCTACCAATAGGCACTGTGGGTGATCTCCAGGAGGCGGTGGTGTGAGAGGCAATCTGGCCCAAGTATGGCAACATGTGTCTAGGCATCTGTTGGCAATACGTAGATTTTCCTCCAATTTATTGATTTCATCTACTCTGTGGAATAATTTCCTAAATTTGGGTTAGAACGTAGCAGGATCACTGCAGGAAGATAAGGGATGGGGTGTACGGTAATGGAGAGAATGGTGGAGTGAATGTGTTTCCAGTATGGTTGGATCTCGGAGTAGACCCACCAAATACAGAGGCAGATACCTACAACCTGGGAGCAATACCAGCTTAGTTCTCTAATGGCATGGAAGGCTCTGTGCAGGGAAGGGGGAACTCGGTGACCATGGGAGAGGACATTACGATAACTCTTGTGTCCTTAAGTATATGGAGCAGTGATGTGCTAGGTGGGATATTTAGTTCCAATGAGCAGGTTAAGGTGTCAGTGAGAAAGCACATACCTAGGGAGAGGTATTTCTGGGGAAAGAAATATATTGTGTTTTGTAGGGTATGTAGTAAGGTGATGTAAAGCAGTGAATGCTATGGTCTACTGGGGTGCTATGTAAGGTATATGGGGATTGGAATAGAGCCCTATGCAGGTGGAATAATAAGAGAAAGAATATCGGTTGAAGTTGTCCGTCTTGAGCGAAAGGACGCAAGCCTCTGCAGCTCCGGGCACAAAACGGCCAAAAAAGCCTTTTGCACGGGCAAAAACCGGAGATATCGGGAGCCCGGGCAGCATACCCGCACAATAAACCAGCATGGGGCGTAAGACTAAAAAAGTCAAACCAGATGGTCCCAATATGGGAATGGATATTGGCAAACTATGGCGCCAGGCGCATGGCGCGACTGGGCCCAAGATGGCCACGCTATCTGGCGGCTGTTCCGATTTCTCGGAGGACCTGGCCTCAGAGGAGGACGAGACCTTCCTACCCACACCGACGAAATCCCTGCCAAAACTAACCGACCCGGACGCATCTCCGGTTACCATATCGGCACTGAAGGGGCTCCTAGCGGATCTACAGTCCACCCTACAGGCAGACATAGCCACAATAAAAGGGGGCCTAACAGACCGCATGGGGAACTTAGAAACAAACGCCCAAAGAGACTCCCAGCGGATACAGGCGCTGGAGGGGGCAGTACGGGACCTCCAAAAGCAGAATCAGGCCCACGAACGCCGCTTTGCGGCCCAAGAAGACCTGCGCCGCAGAAATAATCTGAAAATAAGGGTGGTACCCGACACGGTCCCCGAAACGGAGTTACCGCACCTAATAAGTAGGATGATGGACGACTGACTGCCGCCTAAACAGGCCAAAGCCACTCCACTGGACAGTCTCTTCCGAATCCCTAAGCCGGCCAAAGCCCCTCCAACCGCCACGAGCGACCTGATCATCCAATTCCGCAATGGAGCTGATAAGATGGCGATACTGAAGGCACTCAGGGGCAAGCCAAATTACAGGTTCGAAAACATGGCACTGGAATTTTACAGTGACTTGTCGGGCAGTACCATGGCCTGGAGACGGTCACTCAGACCCCTTACCCTACTGCTCCGCCAACGCGACATCGGATACCACTGGCGCTCACCTCGCATGCTCCAAGCCACTCACGGGGAGACTGCTTACTCTATCCAGAGCCTAAACGATGCAACCGCGCTCCTACGAGACCTGGGACTCTCACAGGATTATCTGTCGCAACCACAACCGCAACCCAATTACAGACCCACACACGCCTGGGACCCGAGTAGGGTCACACCGTTCATCCCACGGAGACCCGCAGCAGAAACGTCGGCGGCGGCAACCACATGAAGCCCTCTGGGGCTCCCTGATAGGACCTCACCATGCCTGGGACACTCTCCTACTTATCTCCCACTACTGCTTTTTCCGTCACTCACGTTATGTTCGGAGCGGCCTTGCAACCTGTTACTTATTCTGATTATGCCACTTATGGCTTTATAACTTAAGAGTGTTATATGTTATGATCTTGTGTTTGCCCCCTGACGGACGTTTCACCCACACTATTAGGAAGACGCACTTTACCAAAGTCAGTGACACCCATAACCATGAAGGCGACCTCACTTAAGAGAGAACCTCCCCTAGAGCTATAGCCTACCTAGGCCCCCCACTCAAAGCGTAGCCGCACTTAATCACCCAAACACACCGACCCGCACGACCTAACACCCGACTTGACACTCAGACATAAAGCCGAGAACCAGATAGAAGGACACAGCATTAGGCCCCTCAGATACCACAACATACAGGGTACAGCCTCAACCCAGCCCTAACCTGATACATTCTCGCCTGAACTGTATAGCTCACGTAATAGTTGACCAAGCCACTCTGTCAATAAGAATGTGTCCTACGTACCCACCATACTTATCACCACAGTTGTAGTTTACTAATCTAGTTTAGACCTCTAATGCTCTTAGCGACACAACTCCTCTGGACTTAGCCTAATTTTATTGAAAAATGTGCTGTTAATCCATATGCCATATTAACCAATTGTCTATACACGCCTTTCTAATGCTGTTGTGGCATGGGAAGAAAATGTTACATGTCTATATCTGCACAACAAAAATAAAGAATTGAAAAGAAAAAAAAAAAAAAAAGAGAAAGAATATCTTGTCCCAAAAGGGTGTTTATTATCGTTTTTGCATTTAAAAAAAAAAAAGTTTTGCAATATGCTGCACTATAAACCTGCCTCTTTAGCCACACCCCCTCACTCCAAAAAAGCCTTCCTTATCAAATGTGCGTACACAGCTCATCCACTGACAGCACTGAATAATCTGAATTACAAAGTAACCTGCATTAGAAGGAGAGAATGTCTAGGGAGGCATATAGTAAGGATATCACTACCTGTTTGCAGTTTCTCTGATTGTTGTACACTGTATTAAATGGATTGGTGAATGGAGTGTCCATTTAAGCCTGGTAATAGAGCAGGATGTGCAGTATACTCTGTTACCTTATATTACCCCTGATCCAATAGAGCTCCGTAGGAATGAAGAGGGATGGGAGGTCCACAGCATGAATCTGTAGCTGAAAAATGTGCAGAAAGTACCTGACTCTTTCTATGGAGAAGAGACTAAATAAACTGTATATGGAATCTTTGAAGAACCTTGCTATTAAGAATTCAGAGTATTCTAGAGGCAAAATTGCATTCTACTTAGTACCATATAGTTTATATGTGTGCCTATTATACCTCCCACATAATGAAAGTCGTACCACTCCCCTTTTCTATGGAAGTCCACGCTGTCATCAGCTGCCAGGCAGATGTTGGCTTTTAATTAAGAAAAAAAAAAAGTTCTCAGTAGCTCAGAGCACCAAACTCAGTCATAAGGGGGTTTATTCACTTAAGTCTGACATTTAGTAAATATAGATCCACATAGCAGCAGTTAGTCATAAGGTGCAGATTGAAATTTTTTTTTTCCAAAACAGCTTGCCTCCCATTGGTCCAGCTTTTCTCAGGACAATCAATATTTAAAGGTCCTGTCCTGATGTCCCTGATTTTGTATGTGTCTGGGAACTGACTATCTTAACCCTAAACACGGAAATCTAGATAGACACAGGATAGAAGTGTGCACCGATCCTTAGAGTGGACAGGCTAGCACTAAGGATAGACAAATAGAATGTCTGGAAACAGAGTAGGACATGTTGTGAATAAGCCAGGGCAAGGTGCACAGACCGACACAATATTGAGGGACAAGCCAAAGTCAGGACTCAGGAGTACAGAGGACAAGAGTAGTCAAACAAGCCGAAGCCAGTAACAAATAATCAATAAACCCAAGTAATGCACTCTCGGGTATACAAGGAGTACAACAGGGCAAATGACATCTGGTGGACTGAGTTTAAATAGCGCTAGAGTCTGGCAAAATGTTCTAGATTTGCAACTCTGAAATAACGTTGAACTTGCGTAATTTTTGGCTACACATCTAGTGCGGACATTACCATTTGCGTCATTATCGCTGCAAGACAGGAGCAAGGTTGGGATTTGTTTTTACCTCTTTTTGCCTGACATCGAGTTTGACGTGAGACAAGAGTATAACATTACAGTAAACATTAGAATGACACCAGGAGTGAGCAGAAAAAGTGACAGACACCAGAGAACTGTTTCCAGGCAGCACAGTACATCATTAGACACACTCAAGCTCTGTGGAGGGCACTAGGACTATGCAGGGAGTTCCTCAGCAGCTGCATTATCTTCTGTATTGGGGCCAGCCTGTCGTAAAATGAAATCTTAAAACAATAATTCTACTTGACACCTTTTTATGTATGTGTGTATATTCTTCTTTCTTGTGGTAAAATAGGCTCTCCTAGTATCATACATATGTTCTTCTGTGTCACATAAAAATATAACGTAATCAGACTTTCCTGGCCATTTTAGAATTCATCAGTCTAATTTTCCTACCTGGCTGAAATTGTCCCGCCCTCCCTCCCTAAGAGGTTTGGAACTGTTTATTCCCATCTTGTCACAGTGTCGGGGTTAGTGAGCTGAAGGTTAAGGGTAAAACAGGCTCTTTGTTAAATACAGAGTAGTTATTATGCTGTTTAAAAAGGGGTTAACACTATAGTCACCAGAACAACTATTTATTGGATTTGTTCTGGTGAGTAGAATCATTACTTTCAGGCTTTTTGCTGTAAACACTGTTTTTTTCAGAGAAAATGCAGTGTTTACATTACAGCCTAGTGATAACTTCACTGGCCACTCCTCAGATGGCTGTTAGAGATCCTTCCTGGGTCATGGCTGCCTAAAATGCATCCAAACCTTCAGTGACTCCTCCCTCTGCATGCAGACACTGAACTTTCCTCATAGAGATTCATTGATTCAATTCATCTCTATGAAGAGATGCTGATTGGCCAGGGCTGTGATTGGCCAATCCTATGGGGAAGCATTGTGATTGGATCAGGCTACCACTTGTGATGATGTCAGCAGACTGCTTGTTTTTTTTTGAGGCAAACAGCATACAGAGTTACAGCTTCAGGCTTGAATACAGTAAGATGTTGTTATATTTAGGGAGGCATGAGGGGCCCAGGGAGGCTAGATGGTGGTTTTAACACTATAGGGTCAGAAATACATGTTTGTGTTCCTGACCTTATAGTGATCCTTTAAGTTTGGTAGGTTTCGAGCTCGTCGGTAGCTCAGTTATACCCCTACCACGGCTATCAAAGTAAATGGCACTTTATGTATTTTGGTTATGATGTTGACTATTTTGTTATGTAAATGTTTATTGCTTACAAATATGGGTCATTGCCTTTTCCATGATGTAAGGGTTATGTTCAGTTACAGAGTGCGGGTTGGGGGCAATGACTTTATTTAATTATGTTTATGTTAAGTTATGATTAATATATATTTAATAAAGCTGTGGACTTATTTGACCCACATAACATCAGTGTTTGTGTCTTTTTGGGTGGATGATGGGGATTGTTTATTCCACCAGCCCATGTGGCGACAATGCGACTGTCAATAATCTTTTCCAGTTCCATAACGTTCCTGCTGAATAGAATCAAGATTGTATCCTGCGATATCGCCTTGAAATTATTGCAGTATTGATGTTTCATTATTGAGTCATGGTGGGCGACAGCCACATAGTAAAATAAATTAAATATGTGTTAAAATTTATACAAGGTGGTTTCTGTGCTGTACTTCACATCAAATTTAAATTACCTTTTTTTGTGTAAAACCTCAGCACCAACATCAATTATATTTTGTTTCAGTTTAATCAATTTTGTTAGGCTTCTTTAATTCACATATAGGTATAGATATTAAAATGGCTCGAAAATGAATAGATGAACAGAAATGTTCAGTAAAGTATAAATTGATGGGAAGATTATAGTGAATTTCAGATTAGGTCAAAAGAGCCAAATTGGAAAGAACAAAGTTGGCTATATTTTAGGTTTTGCTGTTTTGGTCTGATAGTTGATTTTTTGTTTTTTATTGATGGAAATTCTTACTTTACAGAATAACAGCGTATTTCTGTTAATTTATGAGATTTTCTGTGAGGAAATATCATGCACGTCGGTTGGTGACATCTTAAAACGTGCACACAAGGGGAAAAAATAGTTTACCTTCAGGAATGTTTCCATATTCGGCTTAGAGTTTTCTTAAGTAAGGAAGTATGTAGAAAGGTATGTAAAGCAGCTGATATAAATATAACATGTAACCTGCATATATTCAGAGCGTAGTGGAAGGTGTGTGTTGTCTTGAACGTAAGATGCCAGGGATTTCTATTAAAGGACCACTCTAGGCACCCAGACCACTTCAGCTTAATGAAGTGGTCTGGGTGCCAGGTCCAGCTAGGGTTAACTAATTGTTTTATAAACATAGCAGTTTCAGAGAAACTGCTATGTTTATCAATTAGTTAAGCCTTTCCCCTTTTTCCTCTAGTGGCTGTCTCACTGACAGCCACTAGAGGCGCTTGCGTGATTCTCACTGTGAAAATCACAGTGAGAGCACGCAAGCGTCCATAGGAAAGCATTATGAATGCTTTCCTATGTGACCGGCTGAATGCGCGCGCAGCTCTTGCCGCGCGTGCGCATTCAGCCGACGGGGAGGAGAAGAGGCGGATCGGAGGAGGAGAGCAGGAGGAGAGCTCTCCGCCCAGCGCTGGAAAAAGGTAAGATTTAACCCCTTTCCAGATCCGGGCGGGAGGGGGTCCCTGAGGGTGGGGGCACCCTCAGGGCACTCTAGTGCCAGGAAAACGAGTATGCTTTCCTGGCACTAGAGTGGTCCTTTAATATTTTTAAAATAACCCTTGACAGAGATGCATATTTTTACATTTTGAAACAAAGTCACTGCTGATGAAATGCATTCCTTTTGACCTTACTATACTGTACATTCCTAATATACATTACAATATTTCCACATTACATTAAAAGTTGAATCAAATCTATTTTTTTCCAATAAAAGGTCAATTCAATGACATTGTGTGACTTGGCGCACATGCATCATTCTCTGCTCACAGGTCACACAATCACTTATTTGATAGATTAGTATACTCTTAAAATAGATTTCATTTTGTTGAATCACTGACGATTACAACTCGGGTTTGCTTTGGTCTCATTTACAGCCTGAGATTCAAATTGCGATTCTATTTAGATATTTATTGTGCCTTTATCCCATTGTAATACCCGGAAGAAGCAGGGACTTGCGTTGTTAACATTTCTCAAAACATAGAAAGAACCTCAAGTAAAATGCTCAATGTGTATAGGTGTTTCCACTTTACATGTGCCTGGGACACCCAGGTAAGTTGCCAAAGCGTTCTTAAGTGATTTGACAAATTACAATGAGAGGGTGACTGACACCATAACCACTACAAAGGACCGTAGTGGTTATGGTGCTTGGCATCTTCCATTGATGACTTTCAGTCATTGTATGGTGTTTTCAATTATCTGAATGAGATGTTTCAGCTCTTTATGAGTGCTTGGGGTCCAAGGTAAGTTGCCAAACCGTTCTAAAGTAGTTGGATAAATTACACTGTGAGGCCACCATAACCACTACAAAGTGCCATGGTGATTATGGTACTTTCAATTTTGGAATTTGCTTTACTACTTTTTTTTTTTTTTTTTAATTCTTTATTTTGATTTTGCAGTAAAAGTTGACAAACATTGACAAACACGTCAGCAGTGTCCCAGTAGCAGTAGCAGGCAATAAAATGTATTCCTTGACCAGGCCTATGATGATGTTGCACAGTTTTGAAACGTCTTAATACACATTGTTTTGTTAAGTGGTTAAGGTTTAGATGCTTTAAGAGACTACAAGTGGTTTTATAACCTGGTGTCTTATAACCTGAGTGGAGGTCCCTCAGGACAGCGAGTATGGGCCGTCTTCTGGGGTGTTCTGCCGTCTGGAGGCTTCCCTTCTCTCCCTCGCCCTGGAGTTAGATGTCTTCTCGGAGTTAGATGTCTTCTCGGAGTTAGATGTCTTCCCCTTTGCAGCTGCTAGGGGTCCGACCCTTTGGTGCGTCTGGGGCATCACCGGTATGGGGGGCAGTTGTAGTTCAAAAAGTCTGTTGGGTCCTCCGTGTCTGACAGGACGTGGACTTTTTCCCCCTTTGGTACCACTAGAGTTCCCAGGGCTCCCCATAAGTACCTGATGCCGTTCTCTCTTAGTAGTTTGGTGACGTGCAGGAACCTGCGCCTGGACAGAAGGACCGAAAATGGTAAGTCCGCATACACTGCGACACTGCAGGCGTCCAGTTTCACATTTGGGCTCTTCCTGGAGCAGGCCATTATGGCTGATTTCGCTGCAGGGTCTCGTGTCACCGCAATTATGTCCCTGGGTGCATCCGCAGGGGCGGTCGGTGCCTTCCTTATTCTGCGATTCTCCGGCTTCCTTGACCCCCATTGCCCTCATCACCTTATGAGCATAGTCCAGGAGGGCCTCTGGGCTCACCGACTCTGGCGCTCCCCGGATCCGGATATTTCTCCGGCGGTTTCTGGCTTCCAACGATGCCACTGTGCGGGTGAGACTTTGGACTTGTTTCTGGAGGGTCTCCACCCGGGAGTGGGTGTCTGTCAGCCACCGCTCCCTGGATTCCTCTCTGGATTCCGCCGCCGCAAGTCGCTGTTGCAGCCCGCCGACTTCCGCCTGCACCCCCGCCAGGTCAGTCTTCCAGACCGCTCTCAAGTCTTGGAGTAGTTTTTTGATATCCCCCTTCGTGGAGGGAGAGGCATCGGAGTCAGAGTCCACCCTGAGGTAAACACTGCTGGTAGTCTGTGGCGGGTCTTCTTCGTCCATGGAATCGCTGGAGTCTGCATTGTCATGCGGCCCGTCCGGCGCCATCTTGTTTCGGGCCTGTGGCCGCTCAAAGGAGAGTCTGATATCGGAGTGAGTTACACTCTCTTGGCGGGCGTTTTTCTTATGTTTGCGCCCCATGGTACTCTATGGGGCAGTAGGCGCTTTCGGTCGTGTTCTGGGGTTTAAATTCCGGTAATATAGTCTCTTTTGCAGTGTGTGGAGTCGGAGCTGCACACATTGACGTCCGCTCAGTTGCTCAGCTGGCCCCGCCTCTTGCTTTACTATTTTGGCGTTAGGTTATGGTGTCTGCTCACATTCCATTCTATCTTAGTAATTATAGTAGCTATGTTGTATTCCTATTTTGCTGTTACATTGTGTCCAGTTGTTCTAGTTGCACTGCTGGTGTACACTGGATCATTAAACTCATTGCAGGGTGTGATTACTCCAGAGTGACAGGTCTACTAGGGATTACATAATGCTGAAGGGCATCGTTAACTGTCACTGTGCTGGTTTAAAATACAGCCGGAATGGTTGAACATGTTTGGATGTAAAATCAGATTTGTTAGTCCAGTTCTTCAAGTTTTAATCCAATAAAAAAAACCAAGACAATGCATGCTTTGTAGAAAATGAAGGATCTGTGGAAAACGGAATTTTAGGCTACAAAATGTGCATTTCCATTGTCAGTGCAATGGAGCGTCTAATTATTTAGGCAAAGTAATGCTTCAGCCCACCTCAATTTATATTTGAAAAAATAGTTATTTTATCTCAAGTCACCTGTAACACGTACATTTTTTTTTTTTAGATGACATTGTTAGATGGTCATTATATAGTTATTAATTTATTTCTTTTTTTTTTTCTTTTTTCTTTTAGTATTTTTTTCTTTACTGATTGAATTTTTTTATTTATTTTTTATTCTTTATTTTTGCTCCACTCACAAGCATGAGAGAGCTAATGCAGGAAAATGAAATAACATTACAATGAAAAACATGGAATGCGTAAACATACACACTGAGAAACATATGTAACAGCCTGTGTATTCGGCCTGTGAGTAGAGGGCTTTTAGTAGGTATGTTAGATGGGTTATCCTTGATAGAGTCCCACATCCGACCTTACATCGGGTATCTGTCGCGTGGGTACCTAGGGGGCCATGTAAGATCAGTAATTGCTGAAGAGGGATAGGGTGGGTCGCAGGGTGAACTACTGCTTGGGTTAGGTGGTGTGCCTGGGTGCCGTCGTTATTCAATAGCACCGGTTGTTATGCTAAGCTGTAGCGCGAGTGAGAGGGGAAGTAGGTGGCTACTGGTCCGTGAGGTGAGTCTTGGGCCACCCCCGGTCCTGCTTGACTAATATAGGATTGGTTGCGGGTAGTGGTGGTGTGGGGGAGGGTTGGTCACTTTGGGTTATGGATCTACGTGCCTGCTGGTGGCTTGGGCATAACGTATTATAAAAAGGAAAACGACAAGGTGAAATGTCCAACAGAAAACAAAATCTACTCCGAACCGCAGTGGTTCGTGGTCCTGGATAGGGGACAGGTGTGGTGCAGGTGCCAGTCCAACTTTCTCAAGTGGTGATTGCTGCGTATGCTTCGGCTGTAGCTGTCTGTGGTATGAATGGTTTGCTTTTTGCCGGGTTCCATTTATGTGTGGCTGGGCCCATCCCGCTAGTGCCCGGTTGGGGCAAAGGGTTTTCAGATAGTCCCAACTGGCTCAGGATGGTGTTCGCTCCCTGGAGGTCGGTCACAGAGTGTGTCACATCTCCTTGAAGGACTGCAGTGATCTTGGGGATCTCCATCTGTACGGTAGGTTGTGGCTTCTGAGAAGGGCAGTTACAGGCTGCATTTGCCTCCTCCACTGTAGGGTATCACCAGATAGGTCAGCATAGAATGAGAGGGATGTGTTCTTAAAGTCTCCCACTAATCACAGACTCTGAATCCTCTCTTCTCTTGCAGGAAGAAGCTCCTCATATGCACTCTGACACAGAATAAGAGCTTCCGATGGATGTAGGGAGTGTAGCAGAAATGAGACATGCCACACTGTTAGAGAGTCAGCTTTATGTCAACTATTTTATAGCCAGCCAAATATATATTTTTATCAATGGACCTGGAGCTTCAGCTCCATTAGCCCCTATGCTAATCCGGCTTGGCTCCTGGCATCATAACCACTACTGCATGCTGCGGGATGCTTGGAGTGTCCCTTTAATTAAAATTAAAAAACAACAAAGGGATAAAATTCCAAGGTGCACACCCTAATTAAATTTGCTGTTCACGCCTATGCTCTCACTATTGTGTTTTCATTTTCAAAATAATGGTTTGAGACTGTTGCCCACAACCCTTTTGCCAGCCCTGCCATGGCTGTTACCATTTATGTTGTGTGTAATCCCCTGATCTAATATAGACACCGGAGATGTTGTGGAGTCTAACTCCCATCACTCTTAAAGAGGGAAAGAACAAGGTACAATCTATTCTAATGTGTTCACATCACAACTTGGGAAGATCCATTGGTAACTTTCATGGGGATCTCCTCGTTTACCATTCACAAATGTTAAATACAAGGGATGTTTAGAGTAGAATTAGATTAGATTAGTGGAGTAGAGTACTTTGTGAGTATTCTGCTGCAAAAAAAGATAGACCCTGTTACAAAAGTGGTCTGGTTACTTCAAAAGTGGACTTAGCTTGGTATTTTGTGGTGTATTTTTTAAATAAAATTTAGTTCACATATTTAAAATAAGCAATAATATTTTAGTTTGTTTTATTAATACTTTTTTTTTTTTTAAATGATTGTTTTAAAAAAGAACGCCATAGAGCTTGGTTGCTTCTTCTAAGTGTTGCTTCTAAGTGTCTGTGGTTGGAGATATTCTGGAGATAAACTGGAGGTAATCTGTGGTATTCAGGAGGATAAATAAAAAGTTAAGGTTTGTTTGATTTAAATTATTCACCTCATTGGAATGGCAGACTTAGTTCAGTGTAATAGTTGCTATGCATTTGTTTCGCGTTCCACTTTTTGGAGGTTTAGTTGTTGTCTAATCTGTAGACAGTTCTCTATCTTGCGGCAGGAGATTGTATTTTTGAAATCTGAGATTTGTAAATTATCTGGTAAACAAACTCAGGCTGGAACTGCTGCAAAGCCACTGCCACAGAGACATACTAGGAATGGCAGATGGATTACTGTAGGATCTGGTCGACTTAGAGTTGTGGATAAAAGGCATATTGCACAGTCTGTTGTTCTACATAATTCATTTTATGCACTTTCAGAGTGTAATGGTGTCATGGAGACAGGCACTGAGGCTAGTGGTGTTGTGCAGAGAGGCACTGAGGCTAGTGGTGTTGTGCAGAGAGGCACTGAGGCTAGTGGTGTTGTGCAGAGAGGCACTGAGGCTAGTGGTGTTGTGCAGAGAGGCACTGAGGCTAGTGGTGTTGTGCAGAGAGGCACTGAGGCTAGTGGTGTTGTGCAGAGAGGCACTGAGGCTAGTGGTGTTGTGCAGAGAGGCACTGAGGCTAGTGGTGTTGTGCAGAGAGGCACTGAGGCTAGTGGTGTTGTGCAGAGAGGCACTGAGGCTAGTGGTGTTGTGCAGAGAGGCACTGAGGCTAGTGGTGTTGTGCAGAGAGGCACTGAGGCTAGAGGTGTTGTGGAGAGAGGCACTGAGGCTAGAGGTGTTGTGGAGAGAGGCACTGAGGCTAGTGCTGTTGTGGAGAGAGGCACTGAGGCTAGTGCTGTTGTGGAGAGAGGCACTGAGGCTAGTGCTGTTGTGGAGAGAGGCACTGAGGCTAGTGCTGTTGTGGAGAGAGGCATTGAGGCCAGTGGTGTTGTGCAGAGAGGCTTGAAGACTATGATGAGGCCTAATAGAAAGCAGTTGTTGTTGGGGGATTCCATCATAAGAGGTGTGGAGATGACAATGGTGGTCTTGTGAGGTGTCTTCCCGGAGCTACTGCTCACAGAGACAGGAGACGTATCTGTAATATTGTTAAGCAAGCAAAGCAGGAAGGGGAATTGGATGTACTTGTCCATTTAGGGACAAATGACTTGGCTTGCAATGAGGTTTCAGAGGTTAAGGAAGTTTTTAGTGTTTTTGCCAATGATATACGGCAGGTTGCTTCCACACTGTCATTCTCTGAAGTTCTGCCTGTGCATAACACTCAGAATGACAGGCGGATGCGTATTAGGGACTTTAACTTGTGGCTTGGTGAATGGTGTCGGGAGCAAGGATTTGGCTTTATTGCTCATGGTAGCTCTGTTTGGAATGGAAATAAACTGTACAAAAAAATGGTTTGCATCTTTCTCAAAAGGGAACAAATGTTCTCAGTGAGCAGTTCAGAGGTTTTGCTAAGATGTATTTAAACTAGGATGGGGGGGGGGGCAAAAGGGTGATAAAACATCAATCCAATTGTCCCCCAAAACAAGGACAGAAGGTGCCTGTAGCAAGTGTGTTAAAAAATGATAAGCTTAGAGTCATGTCTACAAATGCTCGCAGTTTAGGGAATAAGATCCATGAACTTGTGGCAATAATGGCAACTGATAGTGTAGATTTAGTCGCTGTTACTGAGACATGGTATAATGAAAAAAATGACTGGGACATAGCAATACCAGGGTACTCTTTATATAGAAAAGACAGGGAAGGCAAGAAAGAGGGAGGGGTGGCCCTGTATGTGAAGGATAGCATAAAATCTAGCCTAATAAAGGTTAGTGAGAGGAACATAGAGTCCATTTGGGTTACGTTAGAATTTGGTAATCACACAGTAGTTCGTGTAGGTGTGATTTATAGGCCCCCAGGACAAATTGAAGAGTTAGATAATCTACTAGTTGAAGAAATAGCTAAAATGACAATGAAGGGGGAAGTTATCACCATGGGTGACTTTAATCTTCCTGATGTGAATTGGAAAACAAAAATAGCTACTTGTGCCAGAAGCACACATATTCTAAACTCCCTACTGGGATTGTCTCTAAAACAAGTCGTTGAGGAGCCAACTCGTAAAGAGGCCATACTAGATTTAGTGTTAACAAATGGAGATTTGGTATCAGATATTACTGTAGGTGAAAGTTTAGGATCCAGTGATCATCAGTCAGTGTGGTTTAATATAAGAACAGTGACTGAGTCACATCACACAAAAACAAAAGTTTTAGACTTTAGAAAACAGACTTTTCTAAAATTAGAATATGTGTAAAGGAGTCATTATCAGACTGGAGCAATTTAAATGGAGTCCAAAATAAATGGGATTATTTAAAAGCTGCACTACTGAAGGCAACAGAAAATTGCATTAGGCTTGTCAGTAAAAGCAAAAAATTCAAGAAACCACTGTGGTACTCCGCAGATGTGGCCAAAATAGTAAAAAACAAAAAGTTAGCATTTAGTAATTATAAAAAAACCCAGAGTGAGGAAGACAGAACGACCTATAAGATTAGGCAGAAAGAGGCTAAGCAAGTTATAAGAGCTTCCAAATCACACACAGAAGAGAAAATAGCACAGTCAGTAAAAAAGGGGGACAAAACTTTTTTTAGATACATAAATGAGAAAAGAAAAGTAAAACAAGGATTAGTTAGATTAAAAACAAAAGAAGGAAGGTATGTAGATGAGGATAAAGGTCTAGCTGACTGCCTCAATGAATATTTTTTGTTCGATATTTACAGCTGAAAATTAAGGAAAGGGACATCTGTTAAAAAAAAGGATAAATGAGTCATTTATTACACGTGAGTTTACAGAGGAAGAGGTTCTATTTCAACTGTCAAAAGTAAAGACAAATAAGTCAATGGGACCTGATGGAATACACCCAAAGCTATTAAAAGAGCTTAGTGGTGTACTAGCAAAACCATTAACAGATTTATTTAACCAATCATTGTTAACAGGAGTAGTCCCAGAAGATTGGAAGTTAGCGATTGTTGTGCCCATTCACAAGAAAGGTAATAGGGAGGAGTCGGGCAACTATAGGCCAGTAAGCCTTACTTCAGTAGTGGGGAAAGTGATGGAAACCATGTTAAAGGATAGGATTGTTGAACATCTAAAAACACATGGATTTCAAGATCAGAGACAACATGGGTTTACTTCAGGGAGATCATGCCAAACTAATCTTATTGATTTTTTTGATTGGGTAACTAAAATTATAGATCAGGGTGGTGCAGTAGACATTGCTTACCTAGATTTCAGTAAGGCTTTTGACACTGTTGCACATAGAAGGCTTATCAATAAACTGCAATCTTTGAGTTTGGATTCCAATATTGTTGAATGGGTAAGGCAGTGGCTGAGTGACAGGCAACAGAGGGTTGTAGTCAATGGAGTATATTCGAAGCTTGGGCTTGTCACCAGTGGGGTACCTCAGGGATCTGTACTTGGACCCATTCTCTTTAATATTTTTATTAGTGATATTGCAGAAGGTCTTGATGGTAAGGTGTGTCTTTTTGCGGATGATACTAAGATATGTAACAGGGTTGATGTTCCAGGAGGGATAAGCCAAATGGCAAATGATTTAGGTAAACTAGAAAAATGGTCAGAGTTGTGGCAACTGACATTTAATGTGGATAAGTGCAAGATAATGCATCTTGGACGTAAAAACCCAAGGGCAGAGTACAGAATATTTGATAGAGTCCTAACCTCAACATCTGAGGAAAGGGATTTAGGGGTGATTATTTCTGAGGACTTAAAGGTAGGCAGACAATGTAATAGAGCAGCAGGAAATGCTAGCAGAATGCTTGGTTGTATAGGGAGAGGTATTAGCAGTAGAAAGAGGGAAGTGCTCATGCCATTGTACAGAACACTGGTGAGACCTCACTTGGAGTACTGTACACAGTACTGGAGACCATATCTTCAGAAGGATATTGATACCTTAGAGAGAGTTCAAAGAAGGGCTACTAAACTGGTTCATGGATTGCAGGATAAAACTTACCAGGAAAGGTTTAAGGATCTTAACATGTATAGCTTGGTAGAAAG
Source organism: Pelobates fuscus (assembly GCF_036172605.1). Taxonomy (NCBI): domain Eukaryota; kingdom Metazoa; phylum Chordata; class Amphibia; order Anura; family Pelobatidae; genus Pelobates; species Pelobates fuscus. Next base: position 86,658,484 of record NC_086318.1, on the reverse strand, counting down.
ACGAGACAGGGGGGATATGATAGAAACATTTAAATACATAAAGAGAACCAACACAGTAAAGGAGGAGACTATATTTAAAAGAAGAAAAACTACCACAACCAGAGGACATAGTCTAAAATTAGAAGGACAAAGGTTTAAAAATAATATCAGGAAGTATTACTTTACTGAGAGGGTAGTGTATGCATGGAATAGCCTTCCAGCTGAAGTGGTAGAGGTTAACACAGTAAAGGAGTTTAAGCATGTGTGGGATAGGCATAAGGCTATCCTAGCTATAAGATAAGGCCAGGGACTAATGAAAGTATTTAGAAAATTGGGCAGACTAGATGGGCCGAATGGTTCTTATCTGCCGTCACATTCTATGTTTCTATGTTTCTATTTGTGTTTGTGTTCCAGCGCAGTTTGGGTACAAACCAAGAAGGAAGACATGTTGCGTCCATAGAATTTCTCTTGAATCTGGATCATCACATCATGAAAAGTATACTTACAGAAAAAACGAAACAAAAAAACTATTAAGTCAAAGTGTAAAAATAAAGAATATCCAACGTAATTGCCACACACTGTATACACATGTTACATAATCATTTTATACCTTGTTTCTAAGAAGCCACAAAGTAATTGTGAAATAGGTGAAGATAATTATTCTAAACAGTGGCACAACACTGTGTACGCAATTAATATTATGCCTTTTCATTCCCAGTAGCGACTCTACATATAAAAATTTGTTCCAAAGACAACTTTGCTACTGATGAAACCACCCATACTGGATCATCCAAGTTATTAACAAGAGGTGAATGTGGTTCTCAAACTGCAATGCAGACAAAGACCTGCTATTAATCAGGAGTACTATTTTTTTTTTTTTACAGTATAAGTAAGAGATGATGTTGACACAGCAGTCAGTGGTTACCAAGGTGGAACTTGTGTTAGAGTTATAGTTCATTAAAAAAAACTTTTTAGAACCTTTTAAAGCCAAAATGAAAAGCAAATGTTAACCAGAAAAGGATTTAGAAGTCACTCTAAGCTCCATACCAAATGCTTGTTGCATGGGTTTTGTAGCAGGGAGGTCCCCTATCACTGTTTCTCTGCACATACTGATAACTGCAGAGTTTTGCAAAAACTTTTAGTGGGTGATGTCAAATTAAGAGTGGGTAATACTTTCTTCGCTGTCCTAATTGTTTCATCTTGGGCGCATGCTGCATGCTGTCTAAGTTCCATTATTTTACTTAACTTTTTAAAATAAAATGTTTTAATTAAGTATTGATGCGACAAATCTTCTGAACTTAGAACTTTGATTCTTAATCGAGTGGAGTCGAGGCATAGGGGAAATGGAATTTACTCTGTGGCTTATAATATATAGGGCAAATATTAACGACTATGGCATAAAAGGCATCTGAGAGTAAAACAATGCCCACGGTTGAAGATAAGGGAGCTCCAAGAGGAAAATAAAAAGAAAACAAACAATATTCCCCTAACTTAGGCAAAGGCGTCAAAGGGTTGTAACTGAAAACCAAACACAAACCAATAAATGCAAAGTATATACAATACGAACAACATTTACTGTATTATGTAAAAACATAAAGAGAATAAAATATCTTTCTAGTAAGTATGTGGTAAGTGCACACTTGAAACAAGAATCATTTAGCCCTCAGCCATTTTCCTGTCTCTCGGAACCAAGGGAACCATGTTTTGGGGATCCCAAGAACCAGAAAGACGTTCAGAGGGTGGTGATGTAGTGGTGGCACCCAGCTTGGAGAGAAAAAGTGTCCCCTCGGCCAGTGAGGTAAGTTTATGAAGTGTCTCATCTTTGTGTACCAGAAGTGTTCTCGGAGTGGACCAACGATAGATTAATCCCTTGTTCTGCAACTGCGTAATGACCAAACTTATTGTTTTCCTCCACTGTAAGGTGGATTGGGTGAGGTTGCTGAAAAAGGTGAGTTAGTCATACTCAGGATTGTATGGGAATTTCACCCTGAAGATCAATCATTAGGTGACATTTGTCCATTAGATATGAAAAATAAATAACTGTTCAGGCACTCTGGGATAGCAAAAATAGCAGCTTTATTAAGGCAAAAACAGCAACGTTTCGACCCTGCCGGGTCTTTATTACACTGCTGGTTTTGCCCCAATAAAGCTGCTATTTTCTATTGTCCTGGAGTTCCTGAACCGTTTTTTTATACTACATATCTTGGAAGGAAGGCCTGGGTTACTTGGCGAGTGCAGTATCCAGTACGTCTCTACTATTGTCCATTAGAGACTGACAACAAGCAATCACATCCCTGGGGGCAGTGGCAGGTACCCTAAACTATTTGTTAATACAGTAACCAACAAAGATTAGATTATTGGCAAGCTTAGGTGGGAGAGTAGATATGACTAGTCGCCGTGAGAAATGGGGGAGTTCTTCCTCCCCCTTAGTAACAGAAATGTCTCTAATTTTAATAGTGTGCCTCCTAATTCTGTTCTAATCCAGAGAGTCTAATCAAAGCCAGCTCCTTTTTGCTGGGACTGGATTTAGGCAAATCTCGAAATTTGGGACTTCCAAATAGTAGCCATATCTTGATGTAGTGCCATAACATCCTCCTCTGTTGCTTGAACTCTACGCGTGACAGCATTACCTCCACCTTAACTAATGCAATATCCACATCAAGTAATTAATTTCTCGCTTTGTGGCAGGTTTTTCACCATCTGAGGTCACCTAGATCTCTGCCTAGGTGGAGTCTTTGTAGTCAGGGTCACCATCCTCAGGTGCAGATGGGCAGGGCTCCGTAGTGGCGGACTCTGGCAGTCTAGGTCTCAGGTGGCACTGAAGTAAGGTCTTGATGTCATAGGTTTCGGTGCCCAGGACATTGCATTGCATGCATCTGTGAAGTTACAGGCCGTTGAGCATCCCAGAAAGTGTTTAGGAAGGCAATGACAACAGAGCTACTTGAAATGGTGTCTAGCCAGAGTGGCTGTCAGGCCCCCCCACTGTCCAAGTTCCTATCTCACCATGCAGGCATACATTGTTGGCAGCTCAGATAAATGGGCAAACAAGAAAGAGAGGCTTTGTTTGGTTGAGAAAGTAAAACTCTTAAAAATAATGCAGTTACCAAAGCTATATAGTGCACTGAAAACATGATCTGAGTGACAGTCACGGAGGGGATGTGTATCTATTGAAATCGGCACTTTTATAAACTGTCACAAAGATGACAAACTCCAGATATATAAAGCACTTCAACAAACTGAAGTGGTCCTTTAACAAATGTCAGCTGTGGTGGTAGAACTGGGATGCCTGTGCTTGCTATGCTTTGGAAAGATTCAGGTCCTTCAATGTCCCTTATTACTAAGAAAACTATGGTTTATACTTACTGCACAACTTCGAGAAACAAAAGTAGAACACCTTCAAAATGATCAGTCTTGGATCTAGAGTGGGCCCTTACCATTAAATCAATGGGTTTCCTACCAACTCATTTTGATTTTACTTTTTTTTTTCCTTTGTATATTCTTTAATTTCTTGTTATGAAAATTAAAGTTTAGATGGTGATTGTCTGTTCACCTGTGGATCTTGTGCATACAGCCTGCAAGGTTTTCCTTAATAAGCAGACACATCTACATATATAAGAAAAAAGAGAGGTAAAGGCTGCGCCAAAAATAAAAAATAAAAATAATAATAAAATAAAATAAATAAAATACAGTAAAATTAGTCCCAATATGATAAGATAAATAAATGATAAAATGTCTGTATAATAAAATGTCTATATCACACGTTCCACTGGTAGAGTGTTCTTTCTTCCTATGGTAATTCGGATCCTCCCGGGATATGGAAAACACAAAAGAACAAACGACCAATTGTGCAGAGTGTATGGGATACGTGGCAAAAAAGTAATAAGATGTAATACACTCACATTTGCATGAGCTATAGCCAGCTCAGGGGTAACAGGTGTTCAGCAGTATAATCCCTGCTTATAGGATATGACGTATTCTTGTCCACTTTGGGTCTGGTGCTGTCCAATTCTCAGGAGAAGGGAACAAAAAATTGGGACAGCAGATAGTGCTCTATGGACAGGAGCCTATATGGTATTGGCTCCGTAAAAGGATCCTTTATGCTTTTAGGGCAGCAACACACCCCTTTATCCCAGGTAGTGTCCCTCCAGGAGTATACAACGAGAAGAAAAGCAGAAAAACAACTGTGTAGAATTGCACATACTATAATGGTATTTTGAAATATAAATAGTTGTGCTCACCTTCTGCAGAGCCCTGAAATCCCGGCTCTGAGGTTGATAAACAATGTGCTACTTTAGAGGGGGAATAGCACTCTCCCCAATGGAGTTCCTGATGGCTAGAAAGGACTTTGGACTAAAGTATAAAATAGGGGGGCGGGGCCTGGCCGCCGAGCTGGAAGGACATGGAGCACATCAGCTCCTCCACGAACCCCTGCAAAACTGGCTAAATATGCCTAATTCCCCCTGGAAACCACACCAAACAGATGCAGACTAGCAGGGGGACCCAAGCGACATCTGCGTGTGCAAAGTCAGCTCCTGTCCGACTGCCGACGACACTGTATGGGTTTGAGCCTGCTGTGAGGCTCTGGCGGGAGTAACGGCCGATCTCCCGTGCTTAGTCCGGCAGGGCCTCCCTCGGGCTCATCACAGGCCCCGTTCCCCCCCCCTGTGGGCCGGTGGGGGTTATCCCGGCCCCCCCACCGGGGAGACAGAGCACACTCCAGGGAGCTGGACAACGGCGAGGCCAGTCTGGGCCCGCATGGCACAAGTTAAGATGGCCGCCGCATAAACTGCACGACGGAGCAGAGTGACCGCAGTACCTGAGAGGAGGCTGGATCCCCGCCAGGAGGTCAGAGTGCATAACAGCAGTAGCGGTACCTACCAACATCGAACTGACACTGGGGGAAGCAGCTGGAGAGTGATCATGCCCCACACGAGCGAACCGCAGCAGCCCCCTCACGTGACCCTCACTTATGAGATAGGAGACTCCTGCCTCCGGTCACTATTCGCATGAAAGCAGCAGCATAAGCGGTCAGCGGAGACAGACACCGGAGACCTACCAAGCATACAAAGTGAGGACCCTCAAAGTGAGAGAAACGGCACCCGCGACGAACCCCTGTACACTTATTCTCTCTGAGCTTTGCGAGGAAGCAGTCTCACACCTACTGACAGCTTAGGTCACTAAGAAAACGACGGCGGGGATCTGACTCCCACCCGAAGCAGACACTGTACCAAATTGCAGGTACACCATAAGAGACCCATCATCCTGCCACTTGTCTGGACTGCACCTAATATGGCTGTTCCCAAGCTGGAGTTTATCTACAGTTGTTACACTTCAGAGAGCTGTAACAGAATCTAGCCTGTTGCTAGCAAATGCATGCTTATTGCTCACTTACAAGGCTTTGTTTTCTTTTTCTTTTTTCCTTTCTTTTCTTTCATGATATATCTTATGTGTCAGCATTGTTTAGTAATTTAAAGCATAGTAACTAATTGTATCCTACTGCTAATCGATGCATGCTTAATGCTTACTCATAATGCGTTACTTTACTCATATAAAATACGCTGAGTAACAGAATTGTTCACTAATAGCACTAAAGCGATGTAACTAACGTTTAACTTGAATTAACTACCTACACAAGCGACTGTCTTTACTTGTTAATATTACATTATAAAATGTGCCTGTTCATCCTGGGCCCCGCATGTTGAGCGTGGGATAAGTTGGAGGACTGCTTTTGGGGCACCTCTTACCTGCCTGTGATATATATGTGCACAACAAAAATAAAGAATTTAATTTTTTTTTTAAAAAAAACAGCCGCGGCGAAACCCCTAACCTTCTTCGAACAAATATGCCTGAAAGAAAAAATGCCAGCAAAACTAATCTCGCAGCTGTATAACCACATATGCACAGCATCGGGAACATGGGGAGCTCAAACATACACGGATAGATGGGAGGCGGACTTGGGGGAAACATTGGAGGGGACAGACTGGCAGGACAAATGGGAGGCAAATGCAAAGGTGTCCATCTACACAACACTGCAAGAACAAGCTTTCAAAATAATGTTACGGTGGTAAACCACCCCACTGAAACAATATCATATGAAACAGAGTCCTACAGACACATGCTGGCGGCTGTGCGGAGAGAGGGGCACATACATCCATATGTGGTGGTAATGCCCTAAGATACAGGAATACTGGGGAAAGATAGTAGACCTATGCTCACAAATTTTAGAACGACAACTGACACCGGACCCATGGGCATGCCTCCTCTCAAGACCCACGCACGTGTCAGGGTACCTGTAGTCTCTACCTCTGATAAGAGGAGAGACTTAGACGTTTTCCCGTCCAGAAGGGCTGTTTCCTCCGTTCCTCGCGGTTCCTCCGGTCGGTTACACGCCGGCCGCGAGGGATCCACGCCCTTTTATGACGTGACGCTCAGTAGCCGACGTCAGGACGCCAAGCCTGCTCGACCTGTCACTCAAACCCTGAACACGAACCAGGACTCGTCGGGGGTGTGATTACCTCCTAGAACCGGGGTATTTAATAGAGCTTCCCGCTTTTGCTCATTGCCCTGTCGTGGTTCTAGCCAGTCTAGTCACTCAGTGCTCTTGTATGTCTATTGTCTCTTTGGTTCTGACCCGGCTTGTTTGTATTACTCTGCTTATCTCTGTTATCCTTTGACCTGGCTTGTCTCTCGCTTACCTGTCTTCTCGTTCCCTCGACCTCGGCTTGTCTCTGACCATTCTCTACTTACTCCTTACGTTAAGTCCGGCCATTCTAAGGTCCGGTATACGTACCTACTACACTTTGTACTCTGCGTGTTGGATCCCTGTCCCGATCCTGACATTACGACAGGGCCAATGGATCCTGCAGGTACAAGTAGTCAGCTTGGTCCTTCCGATCCTAGGTTTGACGCCATGGAACATAGAATGGATCAGATGGCCTTAGCACTACAGGCGTTATTATCTCGTCCTAATAATCCACCAGAAGAGATGCGTAATAATTCTATCTCTCCTGTAAGTTCAGGTTTAGAGGTAGCCACTGTAGGTGCCTCCTCCCGTATTACCCCACCTGTACGTTATGGTGGTTCTCCTGAGAAGTGTCGAGGTTTTTTAAACCAAATCAGTATCCACTTCGAATTACAACCCCGTTCCTATCCTACAGATAGGGCGAAGGTCGGATTTATTATCACCTTACTCGTTGAGAAAGCTCTGAGATGGGCCAATCCGTTGTGGGAAAACGATAACCCGTTAGTATATAATTATAATGCCTTTGTAGCTGCTTTTAGAAGAACTTTTGACCCTCCTGGTAGAAAGGTCAATGCAGCCAGATTACTGTTGCGCCTTAGACAAGATAACCGAACACTTGTGGATTATGCACTAGAGTTCAGGTCCTTGGCGGCAGAAGTTAAGTGGAATGAACAGGCTTATATAGACGTATTTTTAAACGGATTATCAGATGTAATACTTGATGAGGTTGCTACTAGAGAGCTTCCTGAGAATTTGGAGGATTAAATTTTTTTTATCTCTCGCATTGATGAACGCTTAAGAGAGAGGCAGAACACTCGAGATAGAACCTGTAGACCTTCCTTCAAACTAGCTCCCTCATTTCTAAGTCCTGAGACCAAAACCTTACCTTTTCCAGAACCTATGCAGATAGGCAATACTCATCTCTCAGAAGAGGAGAGACAGTACAGGAGAAGGGAGGGGCTGTGTATGTACTGTGGAGTCAGAGGTCACTTACGCCTAAATTGTCCTAATCGATCGGGAAACGCTCGCACCTAAGTTTCTCTAGAGGACAGGCCTTGGGTGTTTCTATTTTGTCCTCTACTCATAATTATAAAGATCATAGGCTTCTGCTACCCGTTTCCTTAACTTGGGAGAGGGGAGTAGTAGAGACTGTGGCATTGATAGATTCCGGAGCTGCTGAGAGCTTTATCGACCAAGTTTTTGTCACTAAACACACTATTCCATCTCAGTTAAGGGAGACGCCCTTGGCCGTTGAGGCCATAGATGGTAGACCTTTAGTTGAGCCTGTGATTTTTCGTGAAACCATACCCGTCAACTTAACTGTTGGTATTCTACACGAGGAAGACATATCTTTGTTACTCATTTCATCTCCTTCTGTTCCCATAGTCCTGGGGTATTCTTGGTTAAAGAGACATAACCCTATTATTGATTGGGAATTAGGGGAGATAATCTCATGGGGTCAGAATTGTCAGGAGAAGTGTTTACAGAAAGTCTCACCACTTTGCATAGTTAATACATCCACTCAGTCTACCGACTCTACAGAAGTACAAATACCGCCACTATACCTGGACTTAAAGGCGGTATTTGACAAGAAGAAGGCCGATACTTTACCTCCACACAGGACCTTTGATTGTAAGATTAATCTACTCCCTGGTACTATGCCTCCCAGGGGCAATGTATACCCTTTGTCTACTAAAGAGAACTTAGTCCTAGAGGATTATATTCGTGAAAATCTAGACAAAGGATTCATTAGGAGATCTTCCTGGGTTTTTTTTTGTTAAAAAGAAGGATGGTACGTTGAGACCTTGCATTGACTACCGAGGTTTGAACAAAATAACCGTTAGAAATGCCTACCCGATTCCTTTGATTACCGAGCTCTTTGATCGTTTAAAGGGTTCCAAGATTTTCACCAAGTTAGATCTCAGAGGGGCATATAACTTGGTGAGGATTCAGCAGGGTCACGAGTGGATGACGGCGTTCAACACTCGATATGGGCACTACGAGTATACCGTAATGCCTTTTGGTCTCTGCAATGCGCCGGCAGTATTTCAGGACTTGATCAATGAAGTTCTTAGGGAATTTCAACATGACTGTGTTATTGTATACCTGGATGATATACTTATACATTCTAGGGACATTGAGACTCACCACAGACAAGTCAGAAGGGTTTTGCGCAAACTTCTTCAACATGGCTTGTACTGCAAACTGGAGAAATGTAGTTTTGATCAGTCTCAGACAAACTTTCTTGGTTATGTGATTTCTGGGGAAGGGTTTAAGATGGATCCGGATAAACTCCAGTCCATTTTAGACTGGCCCTTACCTAAGGGTCTCAAGGCCATTCAGAGGTTTATTGGATTCTCCAATTATTATAGGCGCTTCATTAAAGGTTACTCGTCAATTATTGCTCCTATCACCAATATGACCAGACAGGGGGCTGACACTAAGAATTGGTCTACTGAAGCACTTCTTGCTTTCAAAACTCTCAAAGAACTTTTTGCTTCCGCACCAATTTTAGTTCACCCTGATACTACTCTGCCTTTCCTACTCGAAGTAGACGCCTCAGAGACGGGTGTAGGCACTATCCTGTCCCAAAGGTTAGGTGTGGATAAACCATTACATCCATGTGTTTTTTTTTCCAAAAAGCTATCTGGCCCGGAGAGCAGATATGACATTGGTGACAGGGAACTACTAGCAGTTATCATGGCTTTAAAGGAGTGGAGACATTTATTGGAAGGGACCTTACATCCTGTTACTATTTTGACGGACCACAAGAACTTGTCCTATATTGGGGAGGCCAAGCGATTGTCCTCCAGGCAGGCTCGTTGGTCTTTATTTCTCACCCATTTCAATTACGTACTCACTTATAGACCTGGTTCTAAGAATTCTAAAGCCGATGCTTTGTCTCGCCAATATGAACCTTCTACTGTATCTGAGCCAGTGCTATCCTCTATAGTCCCCAAGTGCAATATTATCGCCAACACAAGTCTTAAAATTCATTCTCCACTGCTTGACCAAATCATGAAGTTGCAACATCTGGCACCTGGGCAGACTCCTGTGGCAAGACACTTCGTTCCCCCCGAACTCCAACGGGAGCTCTTACAGTGTTTTCACGAGAGGAAGGTGGCGGGCCATCCTGGTATTCGCAAGACATATTCCTTAATCTCTAAAGATTTCTGGTGGCCTTCTTTACGAAAGGATATTAAGGATTTCATTGCAGTCTGTGAGATCTGTACTAAGACTAAGCAACCTCATACTCTTCCATGTGGTCTATTACAGCCCTTGGGCATTCCAGAGAGACCATGGTCCTGTTTGGCCATGGACTTTATTGTTGACTTGCCTATTTCTAAAAGACAGACTGTTATTCTCACTGTAGTCGATAGGTTTACTAAGATGGCTCATTTTGTGCCTTTACCTAAACTTCCGACTTCTCCTGAATTGGCGGAAATATTCGCTAAAGAAATTTTTCGTTTACATGGGATACCTTCCGAAATTATTTCTGATAGAGGTTCCCAATTTGTTTCACGTTTCTGGAGATCCTTCTGTTCTCAATTAGGCATCAAATTGAATTTTTCTTCTGCTTATCACCCTCAGTCTAACGGAGCTGCTGAACGTACCAATCAAAAAATTGAACAATATTTGCGTTGTTTTGTTTCCGAACATCAGGACGATTGGGTCGGTTTGATTCCTTGGGCAGAGTTCGCACACAATAATCTTGTTTGTGATTCCACTCGCTCTAGCCCCTTTTTCATGAATTATGGCTTTCATCCTTCCATTCTTCCCTCGGTCTCTCCTTCCCAAGGGGTACCGTCGGTTGATGTTCATGTTGCCAATCTGAGGAAGTTGTGGGATCAGACTCGACAAATTCTCCTACATAATTCCATGTTGTTCAAGAAACACGCTGATAAACGCAGAAGGGCGGCTCCTGTTTTTGTTCCTGGTGATAGGGTATGGTTGAGTACAAAAAACATTTGTTTAAAGGTTCCTTCTATGAAATTCGCTCCTCGTTATATTGGTCCTTACAGGGTTCTGACTCGTATTAACCCGGTTGCGTATCGCCTAGCACTTCCATCTGCCTTACGCATCCCTAATTCTTTTCATGTTTCCTTGCTGAAACCGTTAATTTGCAACAGATTTTCCTCCACTGTTTCCTCCCCTCGCTCTGTTCAGGTTGAGGGTCAGGAGGAATACGAGATCAACTCCATCATCGATTCTCGAATTTCTCGAGGGAGGTTGCAGTATCTTGTCGACTGGAAGGGATATGGTCCTGAGGAGAGGACTTGGGTACCTCAGGAGGATGTACATGCTCCTCGCCTCCGCAGGGCTTTTCACTCCCGCTTTCCATCTCGTCCCGGTTGCTTCCGCCCGGTGGGCATTTCTGAGAGGGGGGGTACTGTCAGGGTACCTGTAGTCTCTACCTCTGATAAGAGGAGAGACTTAGACGTTTTCCCGTCCAGAAGGGCTGTTTCCTCCGTTCCTCGCGGTTCCTCCGGTCGGTTACACGCCGGCCGCGAGGGATCCACGCCCTTTTATGACGTGACGCTCAGTAGCCGACGTCAGGACGCCAAGCCTGCTCGACCTGTCACTCAAACCCTGAACACGAACCAGGACTCGTCGGGGGTGTGATTACCTCCTAGAACCGGGGTATTTAATAGAGCTTCCCGCTTTTGCTCATTGCCCTGTCGTGGTTCTAGCCAGTCTAGTCACTCAGTGCTCTTGTATGTCTATTGTCTCTTTGGTTCTGACCCGGCTTGTTTGTATTACTCTGCTTATCTCTGTTATCCTTTGACCCGGCTTGTCTCTCGCTTACCTGTCTTCTCGTTCCCTCGACCTCGGCTTGTCTCTGACCATTCTCTACTTACTCCTTACGTTAAGTCCGGCCATTCTAAGGTCCGGTATACGTACCTACTACACTTTGTACTCTGCGTGTTGGATCCCTGTCCCGATCCTGACAGCACGGGCTCCACAAACATGACGAAAGACTTCTAAATATGCTCTACCTAGCCGCTCAAAGAGCGATAACGCAACACTGGATAAACCCAGAAACACCCCCACTCACCCTGGTCAAGACAAAAATTAGGGACAACTACTTAATGGTTAAAATGACAGCTCAGGTGAGAAATATCACCAACACGTTCCGGAAAGTCTGGGCCACATGGGAACAATACGACATCTAAGACAAATAGAAATGACAGAACCTGGATAGCGAACTCTCACTCGTGTTTTTGACCTACTTTGTTTTATTTTATTTTATTTTAATATGGTTTATTATGTTATGAAATGTTACACTGTATGTGAAAAGAGAAAAAAGGAAAAAGCTGACAGATACTGCAGCAATAGACACCTTAACCGGGCTCTGCGCAGGTCACAGGCTACGAAACTCAAAAAGGTACCAATAACACTGTATTGCGTGCATTCATACCTACCATTGAATTACAAAACAGGCTTCTGCGCAAGCCACTCATGTTCTTTTGAAACCGGTCAGCACGAAAAATAAAGAATATATATAAAGTATAAAATAGTAAATAACATTTATTGTATTAAAAACTAAATAAATGGGTACTTAGAAAGTAAAAAAGATCCAATAAAAGTCCAATAAAAAGTCCAGAATAATCAGCTAAACGCGTTTCACTCTATGAGCTTCCTCAGTAGCATCTTATTAATGAACATATCCTTAACTATTAACAAGGTAGGTCAAACCCAGAGACTATGAAAACCAGGTTATGGAATAAAACTGGTATCTATATGTGGCTTGGAGATTCAATTCCTCCACGGTATGTATATCTTTCACTCATCTCAGCCAAACTTTCATTGTCAATACACCTCTATCTGCCTCCAGGATGTGGGAATCAGATCAATGGTGACATTGATTAAGTAGGTAGGAATCAGAACAATGTAGGTCATCAAAGATTTTCAATAAGATGCCACTGAGGAGAGAATTGTGTAGCAAAAAGACCCTCTGGTATAATCTGGGGTAGGGTTATTCATTTCATACCTCACATAGAACATACACTGAATCCCGGAGAGTGTCAAAATAAAACACATGAACACCAGATAGGAAGTATAGTAGTACCCTCTGGCAGACCCCATCTCCCACCAACATCCTACACATCTCACGGGCAGCAGCCCAAGTTTACAATGGATATTGTACCAGCATGAGAGCAATTTAAAAACCCACTTAGCTTAGTGCCCTCAATGCTTAATATTACCTGTTCTCACTATTCCTGCTACATTCCCCTGACCTTGACTTGTCATTGTATGACATGTCTACATCCTTTGCCATCACTATGTGCTATCAGTTTCAGCTGTCACAAAACAGATCCTTTGTGATTTGCCATTCAGTTCCTTTGTTCTAGCATGTAGAAATTCACTGTATTGTCTTTGCTGTATCAATATAAATAAAGCATTTCCTGCACAGTGTCATATCTGGCAGGTGTTAAACCTCATCCAAAAATGGCCTTGCGCATTCGGGCCCATAAGCTACAGTCCATGCATTTACCAAATGGCAACAAAAAAGTTCCAGACGCCATTAGATTTTGAAAAACAAATCATTATATTTTTGCAGGAAAATAAAATCCGAACACTACAGAAGTAATGCTGTTTTTCCTTAGAAAAGGGAATAGAATAGTTAATACATTTCAACATTTAAATCTCTGGCATGCTCCAAGGCACTCCACTTCCTGCTGTGACAGACTGCTGCTCAGATTTACTGGCAGTTTACCATGAATTAATCAGTATGGTTCACAAAGATCACTGAGGAAGGTAATCGTATGGGTGTTTGTAACATTCCGAAGGTCTGCTATTTCCTCGGAGTACAGTAACAAGGTGAATTCAGGTGAAGGCTTGGATCCAGGACTGATGTAACTGGCAAATCCTTTTCATTGCAAATAAAGATGACATAGGTCAAGGCTTTTTAAGCTTCAATGTAATTTAAAGAGAAACCTTCACTTCTCTGGAAATTACTCAGTTAAATAAAACATTGAAAGTTATCTATAACTTGTGCCAAACCTTTCCATGCGATGCTCTGTTTAGTTTAACATGAATAATAAAGATTAGCAGTGGACATCACATGCCAGTTAAGTCCTGGCACATCCAGGGAACATATTGCTTTGGAGTAGAAAAATGCCCCATTGTTTCTGTATCTATTTCTCTCTCTATACTGACTGCCGCACGCAAAGGGCAGAGCTTATAACGATGACTGACTGAGAACAAATAGGAAGACACTCACAGGGTTATACCGACACACAGTTACAGACAGTCAGTCATATAAGCACAGTCACACACTGGTACAGTCAGACAGTCGTACACACACGTACAAGTAGTGAGTCACACACAAACATACAGTCACACACACACAAAGTTACAGTCAGACAGTCACACACACACAGTTACAGGCAGACAGTTAAATGCAGGCACAAAGTTACAGGCAGACATTCACATACACACACACACTTACAGGCAGACAGTCACACACACAGTTACAGACAATCACACACACACTTACAGGCAGACAGAGAAACACACACACACAGTTACAGGCAGAGAGTAATGATGTTACAAAACGTAACAAAAAGTTACAGGCAGACAGTCACACCCACTGTTACAAATACACACAATTGCAGGCAGACAGTCTCTCTCACACACACACACAGTTACAGGCAGACAGTTAAATACAGACACAAAGTTACAGGCAGACAATAACACGCACAGACAGTAATAGGTATGGCTTCACAAACACACCTGTGAAATATCCTTTTTGAAGTGGCCTGCAACATGTGTCAAACCTCACAACATGGAGCATCTGTGGAATGAGCTATGTGATCATAGTGTGTATGTACAATAGATCTGGAGGTCCCAGTGATGGCTGTCTTTGTAAGGTATGCTGCTGTGACGATTGCATGCCTGACCTACATGTGGTTCTGTGAGGGGCTGGCCAAGGTGGCCACTGTATGAGTGGGAGGGGCCATAAAATGTGCCTTTGGGCTGAAGCCTCTAGTCTTTTTGCCACCTAGCACGCCTCTAGATACTAGAGGGTCTTCTTAAACAGTCAGTGACACATGGAGATGCAGAGATTATAGGGGTAGCTCACTAAACCAAGATTTCTGAGGAACTGATAAATAAAGAGCAGAAAATAGCTTATCATTTCTTGTTTGGCTTTTATCAGTTTGGCTATATTGTCCTAACATCTTCAATTCCTTTTTGAATTTCCCACAACTCTCACTCTAGAATAAACCCAACATTTATATACACAATGCAGAAAAGAAGTAGTGTATGTTCTTGCAACGCCAGTTCTAATTTGTTTTCTTAATGCAAATGGTTTTCAGCTATGAGAGGATCCATTATCAATATTTACTCATATAAAGCGAGTTCCTACATGTACCT
Source organism: Pelobates fuscus (assembly GCF_036172605.1). Classification (NCBI taxonomy): domain Eukaryota; kingdom Metazoa; phylum Chordata; class Amphibia; order Anura; family Pelobatidae; genus Pelobates; species Pelobates fuscus. The sequence continues at coordinate 86,643,384 of NC_086318.1, read as the reverse complement.
ATACATCATACATTAACTGGGATGGGATTATGCGATGACTATCTGCTCATTGCTGCTGCCACACCAAAGCTTCTCCTTGCCCCGAGGATCATTTATACAAGGAGACATGTCAACGATTTGGTTATTTCTCACAACGTCAAAGATTTATAGGACTGTTTGGCTTAATTATTTATTTGAATTTAAAGAGGGTTCTACATTAATTACTTAAAGGATCAGTCCAAGCGCCATAAACACGATATATTACTGCAAAGTACATGGTGCTAAGAACATCCTGAGTCATGTCTTAGAGTGGAGAATAGTGGCACTGACATGTAGAAATAGCTGCTGGTATAAGACACACCACTAAGGCTGTCAGACAGGCAGCCCAGATCAATTAGTTATTTTGTCCACATTCTACATGCACCACGTACGCAGGGAACACTAAGATCACTAATCAGTGAATTGTACTTTTTATAAGCTGATAGTAGTTGTGGTATGGCTTCTAGCAGGGGCATTGCTGGGATCCAGAAACACCTGGGGCGTGAGCCCAGATAAAAACTTGATGACATCTATACCTACAGAACAGTGTGGATGTTTCATGACATATCCCGCCTTTATGTCTCGTTCTTTCTACCCAAGAACAGCATTGAAAGCATAACATAAAAAAGCGCTTTCTGCACAGCAAGGTATACACTGCAATTCTGCCATGCTACCTACCTAATAAATGGGTGTGCAGCAAAGTTTTGATTATCAACACTCCTGTCCGTTCTGTTCACAAAAGGGCAACCAGTCCCTCCTTCTAAGAAGCCTGGAAAACAACAGTACTACTGATCACTTGTTTTTATTGTAGATGGCTGCTTTAAGTCCCAGCTGCTTAATGTTAAATAAAAAATAAAAAGCACCAATATCCTCTTTGCTCATCCCCCAACTGCAGAGATCTGCGCGCTATTTATCGCCACACTCCTGATAGACAGAAGATGATACAATAAGATCAGTCCCCATACACCAGAAGGAAATGCTCCTGGTAGGTGGGGTCTGCAATCCACCAAGGTGTGTATTATTATTATTATGGGCATTTATATGGCGTCAACATATTTCTCAGTGCTTTACAAAATTATAAAGGCTAAATTTAACAATAAATTAGACAAATACAGAATGTTACGGGAAGGATAGGTTATACGGATTAATGAAGACCCTAGAGGAGGTGGGGTAAGATTTAAAGCAATATATACAGCAATTATCAAATGCATTAATGTTTTTTTTGGGCTCAGGGTGTCCCTTTAATACATGAAATTCACGTAATTTTCAGCAATTTATGAGATAGTGATATGTCAATTTCACATTGAACTTCCAGCAATCTACACGTCAGTGAATAACCCTGTGAGATCCACCCAAGCTCTGACTGTAAAAACTTAATTTAGCATAAAATACGCATATCTTCACCAGTTTGGTTTAATTGTAAAAATAACCGTGGGTGGCTACGATTATAGAAACACAAGATCTTCTGAAAGTTTAGGAGCACTTTAGCATCAATAAAAAGATCTGAAATGGAAAGACATGCTTGAGTTATTCTCACTAAGGTTAACAATTTGTGAGTGTCTGGATGAAAAATAATAGTAACTGACATTTTCATTGGAATGCAGTTAAATATTTAGATAAAAGGCTGTTACGGCTAAGATGGTGTCAAGAGAGTATTTGGAGTACAGATTAATAATTGTGTTCCTCAGTACTATATAGTGTAAAACCAGAATCTTATGACACTTTGATCCCTTCACAATACTCCAGACATTGTGTACTATAGAACAGTGGTTCTCTCACAAGTCTATGAGGTTCCACTGAGAGCCCTGGACACAAACACTTCCAGTTCAAATACAGTGCTCTGTGCATGAGCTGTGCTGAGTGGGACAGGCCTGCTAACTATGGCATCAACTGTGATTGACATAGTGTTACTGGCTCGTCCAAACCACCCCTGTTCCAGCATTCATATCTTATTGCTGTTTTATATGCGTAGAGCATATATCATTACCTTCATTATCAATTCTACAACTGTAACATTTACTCAGTGCAATCAATACAGGGCTTAGCTTAGGAGAGCTAACGGAAGCACCTGACGCTTGCGGTTTGGAGGCGGGGAGAGGCGCACTGCAGATCCAAATTAGAAGTCAAAGTGTAAATAAACGGTTTTACTCCTTACACTGTAGGGGGGCACCAGGCAACTCCTGGCACTTGACATATGCACCGTCGTTATTCGGCAGGTGCCATTTTAGTTTACCTTAAATAAAACACTGACACCGAATTTATCTGTTGGATTATAACGTCCACAGCTTTATTAATTATTAAATATATAAATAAATAAATTAACAATTTAGGGTCATTGTCCATCTAACATTATATTACTATCCCCCCGTACAATACCCCTGACAATGACCCTATCTTTTGAACAATAATTAACATTCACTTAACATATAACCAGAAACACACGGCCTACCAGAGAGGCCCCAAAACCATCTGTTAACTGTAGGGGTGTACCCAGACACCCCTACCCCCTAGGTTCGTAGCCACCGAAGAGCTTGAACCTACCAACATCTAATCCATCTGGCCTACTCCAGCCTAGGCCTTGGCCTGTCCATTCCCAATTCCAGCTAACTCCTGGCTTTAACACGCCCTGTTCCGCCATAGCACATGACTTGATCCCTTAAGGACATGTGCGCCCCCCACCACCCTGAAACAGGGCCAAGCTAATCCCTTCCTGAAAGCCTAGATTGAGCAAGTCACAACCCACGTCTGCCAAGTGTACCCCGTCTCTCCTAAAATAGCCCGGAAGCATGTCCTCCAGTTCCCTATGCCGAACTACAATACCCCCCAATCGCCGCACAAAACTCGCCATTGCCCTGTTAACCTTGCCCCTGCATCGAGCCACTGCAGCTGGATCCCTGGCGTGCCGCCACGTGAAACGGGGGACCATTTCCGACCACACCACCACCACGCCAGGGACCAGGTCCAACAGCCGATCAACGTCTCTCTTCATCCGTCTAACCAACTCCCTTTGCGGAATCAGACCCAAATCATTCCCACCCCCGTGTAATAAAACTATGTCTGGAGCAGACCCCCCGGCCAACCTGCTAAACAACAAACTACTAAGGCTTTGCCAGCTAAACCCCCTAAAGCCAAACCAAGAAATCGACACTTCTCCTTGAGTAAAACCCAGCTGTGCTCCACTTCTCCGAACAGCAGCCCTCTTCTGAGCCCAATAGACATACGAGTGGCCCCAGATCCACACTTTCCATCCTGCAAAGAAACACACGTTAATACCAAACAGATGGATTCCACTTCCATCACAGCATCCCATTGCCCTGCTCACACCAGCCTATCTGGTCTAACGTATGATCTAAAACGCAAGGATTCCCACCTCCCTATGCGTTTAATCCTCTCGTCCCCCAGTCCCAGCCGTGCGGCCTCAGTTGCCGCCCCAATTCTAAAGGAGTGAGTCCCAAATTGCCCTGGCTCTAGGCCCAGCTTACTTACCCCCATCCTAAACACCCTCGCGAACTGGAAGCGCGACAGGGCCGAGCCATCCTGGTGCACCAAGAAGCAACCATCACCCCCCGGGCGCAATGCCCGGTACTCCGACCCCTTTACAACTGGGCACACCCCTGACCCAGGCAACCCGAACAGCACAACTGTGCAACCTTTACCAAAAATGTCCGTCTTCGAACGGCGTAACTGAATTCGCACCCTGTCCTCGCGAACCTCCAGATCTGTGAGCTTAAGACCCCCAAGGCCCTTCTTGTTTGCGCTCACCAACTCCCCGATCCGAAAAGCCCCGAAAAAAGCCCACACAAATGCCACCGTGAACAACGACACCTCAAATGTGGAGCTGCAAATACCCGGAAGAACGCCCACCAGCTCCCGCAACAATTCAAAGGACACTGGTCTACGCGAGTCTACCGTTTTCTTCCCCCTCTTGAATCCCTTCACTGCCTGACGGACCAGGAAGTGTTTGGTATCATCAACCCAGCCATTGAACTTAAACAGGAAAGCCAAGGCAGAGAGATGCCTATCCACCATGGCAGGCGACGCCTGAGCCGCGAACAGTCGACAGAGCAACCACAAAAGTGCATCCAAGCGTTGCCCCTCCGTAGGGGCGCTACTCACCTGAGCCACCGTCTCGTCCCACAGTTTCCAAACCTTTACGTAGGACGCCCACGTGCTCGGCGCCAGTGACCTCCTCACACAGTCTCCAAGCAGGCCGTCCCGAGTTGCCACATCACACCCGGGCACTCCTGACCCTGGGCCAGCGCGTCCGGCGCAGCCTCCCCGAAGCGTTCCCACTGAAAACGAGACAGTGAGTCAGCCACCACGTTCTGGAGCCCCGGGATGTGCCTAGCCCTGAACACTATGTTGAATGACATACAACTAAGTACTAATTGTCGAAGCAGGCGTACTACCGGGGGCGACGAGGCGGTCAAGCTATTGATCGCTTGCACTACCGCCATGTTATCGGAGTAGAATACCACCTTTTTGTCAGCCAACTCCGTACCCCAGAGTACCACCGCTACAACGATGGGAAACAACTCCAAGAACGCCAAGTTCTTAATCAGAGGACTCACCTTCCACGGTTCCGGCCACGCCTCCGCGCACCACTTACCTGCCAAGTAGGCCCCAAAACCAATACTGCCGGAAGCGTCTGTAAACAACTTCATTGCTGCCGACGACACCGTCGGTTCCCGAAAGAACACTGTCCCGTTAAAGTTGCCCAAAAACTGTTCCCAAACCCCCAAATCGTCCTTCATCTCGGCCGACACCCGAATGTAGTGCGACGGCCGCCGCACCCCACTCGTTGCCTGCGCCAACCTCCGGCAAAATATCCTCCCCATGGGGATCACCCTGCACGCAAAATTAAGGCTCCCCACGAGGGACTGGAGCCCCCGCAAGGTCACCTTCCTCGCCCCCTTGACCACGTCCACTAGCTGTCGCAGATGCCGCAGCTTATCCCTAGGCAGCCTGCATTCCCCGAGCTCCGAATCAATTTCGAGACCCAAGAAGCTAAGGCACGTGGTGGGGCCCACCGTCTTGTCCCCCGCCAACGGCACCCCAAAGGTATGCGCCACCCGCTGAAAAACCCTCAGTACCTGAGCACACCGCTCAGAGTCCCGTGGGCCGACACACAGAAAATCATCCAGGTAGTGCACTACAGCACCCCCGGCCGATTCCGTGCGCACCACCCATTCCAAGAAGGTACTAAACCTCTCGAAGTAAGCACAAGAGATGGAACAACCCATAGGCAGACACAAGTCCACGAAGATTGCACCCTCAAAGTGGCACCCCAACAGGTGGTGACAGTCCGGGTGTATGGGCAGCAGCCGAAAAGCCGCCTCCACGTCCACCTTGGCCATCAGCGCCCCACGCCCCGCTCTCCTAACCAGCTCGACGGCTTTGTCGAATGACGTGTAGGAGACCGAGCATAGGTCGGCGTCGATGTCATCATTCACCGAAGACCCTTTCGGGTGCGATAAATGATGAATCAGACGAAACTTTCCCTCTTCCTTCTTGGGAACCACCCCCAATGGTGACAACCTCAGATTCGCCAAGGGCGGAGCCGGAAATGGCCCTGCCATCCTCCCAGCTTGCACCTCCTTGGCCAACTTCTCCCGCACTACCCCCGGGTGTTCCCTGACCGACCTGAGGTTCTCACAAGGTGCCCCCGGCCCCGTGGCTTTGAAGGGAATTTTGAAACCCTCGGCAAATCCCGCCCGAAGGAATTCTGCCACAGCCTGATCAGCGTATTGCCTTAGCCAAGGCAACATCGCGCCTACCTTCACTGGTGACACCCCCAGCGGGAGCTGTGGGAGCGGCCGCTCCCGCTGCTCCTCCCCCTGCGGCCGACTTACCTTTCTTGAAGCACCTGTTGACCCCGTGGTTCCCGCCGCACCCCGAGCATTCGTGCCTGAATCTACAAGCGGATCCCCACTTACACTGTCCTTCGTTGAAGGCCCAGCAGGCACCTTTCTTTTGACCTGCCGCCACCGCCCCCCCGGGAGCGGTGCCGGCAGTCCCTGGAAAGGGCGCGCTCTTTTGCGCCATCATTAACCGCATCCAAAGCGGCAGGTCCATTTGGTCCCAGCGCATGGAAGGGTTGACCGCCAGTCGCTGACGGAACTGCTCGTCATACCTCCACCATGCCAACCCTCCATAGGTGCGGTATGCGTCCCCGATTCCGTCCAAGTAACAAAACAACTGGGAGCAGCACTCCGGCCGCTTCTCCCCAATAACACTGGCCAAAATGCAAAAGGCTCGCAGCCAGTTGCCGAAGGTTTTCGGTATCTTGCGATACCTGCGCCGTTTCTCCTCCTCTTCCTTCTTGGTGTCTTTTTTGTCCTCCTCTTTTAAATCTAAGAATTCCTCCAGGGGAAGAAGGGAAAATATTTCCACGAATTCCCCTTTCGCAATCTTCTCCTTCACCTCCCCTTTCAAATGGCAACCTAACGGCCCCGCGAAGGACACATGTACATTCTGACGTGCTGCTTCCGTAATGTCCCCCCCCGTCACGTCGAGTACCCCGTCCCCCACCGATGATCCGTCAGGCTTATCAGTGGGACGCGTTTCCTCCCTAGTACCACCTGTCACTCCTGAGGATACCCCCACCAACCCCGACCCACTGCCTTCACCTGCTGACCAAACCCTATCGAACCTAAGTGGCTCCCTATCCTCTGACCACGAATCTATAAATGATTTCAAACAATGTATGAATGTCCCCGGGTGTGGTGTAGAGGTAGACTCACCGCTGATGCCCCTGGCCGCCGCAGGCCGCGGGGTTGCTGTCCCTCCATCCGCCATTTCTGACACTGGAGCTCCCAATAGACGCCGACTCCTGCCCGCCTGGTCCCGCCTCGGAACCGCTGGTGAGTTACTCCGCAACCTGTAAGGAGAAGACATCCTGGGTAGTCTGCCCGAGTAGCTCCCTACCCGCCCTTCCTCCCTACGCTCTTCTCCGACTGCCCTGGATCCTCTCCACTGCTCTTTCCGACCTCCCTTGCTGAGCTCTCCCCGTCGCTGCTCCCTGAAGCTCCTCTCTGAAGATCTCGATCCACTGTGCCTTCTGCTCCGCCTCCCTTCCTCTGACCTGGACCTCCTTCTCCTCTCCCTGACGCTGAACCTGGACTCACTGCGGCCTAGCCGTGAATGGCTCCTGTCCCTGCTGTCCCGTCCTCCCGACCAGCTCCTGTCACTGCCGCACCTGGCGCTGCTGCTGCGCCGCTGGCCGCCCTGGCCCTTTACTGCCGCATCCCTGTCACTAGGCCGTACCTGAGGGCAGCCGGATGGGCCCCCCCGCTCTATACTGCCATCTCTAGTTCCCCGGTATCGTGCTGAAACCACAGGCTCTCCCACAGCCGCTGCGCCTGGCCCCCCACCGGCCGCCCTGTCTGACTCTGCCCTAGCCCCTAAGGATAGGCCGCCTGTCGCTTTCCTAGCTCCAGAGACCCTCTGAGCCGCCCGACCCGCTCCGCTGTCCTCTACTCCTAGTCTACTGATCTCAGTCCTGGCCCTCCCTCCGGCCGCCCCTTCGGATCCCTTGCTGGCCTGGTCTCCCCGCACTGCCTGGCGGACCGCTGGTGCTGTAGTAACCCGACTAGTATTCCCACCTTGCCCCTCAGTGATACCGCTGGAGGTTGACTCACCGGGACGCTCAGTCCGTTGCCCACTGGCCGCGTGGGTGAAGCCATCCGCAGCCGCATGGTCCACTGGAGGTGCCGCAGTCCCTCTTTCCGCTGTCCCGCCGGCCGCCATTACGCGGGGCGCCTTCTGACCTCGTGGCCTCCGTTTTGTGCCCGCAGTCGCCTGCCCGGCGGGTCCGCCCGAAGGCGCCTGCCGCATTCCCTCCGCCGCCGCCGTGCTCGGTCCAGCCTCCGAACCGCCGACCGCTGAAGGGCTCCTCCGCCGCCGGGCCGCCGGGGCCTCTCCCGGGCTCAACCTCTGTGGCGGCCTGGTCCTCCGCGCCGACCTCCTCTCCGGTCCCTCCGCGTGGGTGGCAGCATCCCCGATCTGTTCATGCAGCCACGCCAGCCCTCGATCACGAACCGCCGCCCGAACTCCGTCCAGAATCTCCTCTAGGGACGCCATTACCTGCAGAGGGAGAAAAAGAAAAAAGAACTCCGCCGACCAGCCACAAGTGACAGGTCAGTGCAATTCAGATTAACTGGCTCCTCACTTAAGATGGCCGCCTATTTACACTACCTGACTCCTCCCCTACTTAGCCCCGCCCTGAACATCCCAAACCTTTCCACCTGCCTACTTCCTGGCCTTGTCAAGGCCCACTCCCCTGTTTCACTGTTCCATGGGCTTCAATAACCACTGCAGTGAGATCTAGTGGTTAATGTGCTTTGAGATTTCCTTTAGCAAACACCTTACTTTGACTCTTCATAACATCAAAGGGGACTTGGATGTGCAAAGGCAATGCTGCTGCAGTAACTAAAGAACAATTAGTAAAAACTGATTAACACACCAGGAGCTGGTATAATAAGTGCATATACAATTTGTTTAAAAAAACATAAGCAATACAGAAGCCCGATTTAAGAGCCTTTTAATTGATATTCTGTTTCACTATCTATTTTTTGGGTGAAAGTAAACTCTCCTGCTTTGGAGATTACTATACCTTCATATATTTATCTGCAGGGTAGTAAAAATGCAGCAAACTGTGCTTTTATTGTAGCTACAATTAATATTTACTTTGTAGCATTAAGCACAATTTGCTACAGTTTATCAGCTTTCTACTCTACCCCTATGAAAGGATTTTAAAGGGACACTATAGTCATCAAAACAACTTTAGCTTAATGAAGCATTTTTGGTGTACAGATCATGTCCCTGCAGTCTCACTGCTCAATTCTCTGCCATTTAGGATTTAAATCACTTTGTTTATGCACCCTAGTCACACCTCCCTGCATGTGACTTGTACAGTCTTCCTTAAAACTTCATGTAAAGAGTCATCTAATGTTTACACTTCCTTTATTGCAAATTCTGTTTAATTTAGTATTTCCTATCTCCTGCTCTGTTAAAAGCTTCCTAGACCAAGCAGGAGCCTCCGGTGTGTGTGAATAAAGTTCAATATACAAAGCAGGAGATAAAAAAACTTTTAAAGTAAGTTACATCTGATTAACCTCCCTGGCGGTATGATTATGTCAGGAATTTTGTACCAAAAGCGGTACCATTTTTTTGCATGGAAATTTGGTGTTATGTATTGTAGGCCAGTAATTACTTTCTTAAACCTGACCAAAAATACTCTCAGATGTGATAAAGTTCGAAACATAAAATCATGAATTATAATCTAATAAATAATATAATTTTATTCAATAATGTAATAAATAATGAAATTTGTCAAACAAAGAAAATTCAGTAAACATCCTGGGTGTGGTAAATTTTGAAACATGGGACTGCACATAGACCGACATCACAATCAGGGCAATGGAATCTGGTTTCCTTTCGGATTTTTTTTCCATTGCTATCTCGCTTTGAGCAGCAAACTACGCACATCCTTGTAGGTGCTGCCTTTTTTGCGGTTGGCGGGATGTAATCCATAAAGTGACGACCAGTCAGGCATTCTGGGTTGACAACGTCAACAGCACGACGTCCAGATCTGTTCACGGCCACTGATGCCGTTTGGTAGTTCACCAAAATCCGCTCCGCCACCTTCCAGATAAAGTCAGAATGAACAAGAGGCATGTCACTCTTTCCTCTGTGCAGTATATAGGCATTCCAGAGGCATTGTTCCAGTAGATGCCTGAAGATTTTTTTGTAATATTTTTTTTGTTGTTTCCGCATAGCCGGATAAAATGTCATCGCCTGATTAGCTCTATCGACTCCTCCCATGGTGTTGTTGTAGTCAATCACAAGTTGTGGCTTCATGACATCTTTCCCACCTCTTGTGTGGACCATGGCAGTGGAGGTGTTATGCACTGTACTCATTAGGCATACGTCTTTTTTGTCACGCCAACGCATTGCCATCATCTTTCCTTTCTGCCAGGCAACCATTTCTCCTGTTTTCAGTTTTTTCTTGGCAAACATAGATGGCAGGTCACGTCGGTTGGCCCTAACGGTTCCATATCCATCAGTCTTGTGTTTTATCAGAAACTCGTACAGCTCAGGCGATGTGTAAAAGTTGTCCGTTGTCACACAATACCCCTGATTCAGCAATGGCTCAAGCAGTGTAAGGACTGATGACGTTGCCATCCTATAGCCGCTGTGCCTGGGGTTGAATTGTGTTCCTTTACCGGTGTATATGACGGAATTCCATATATAGCCAGTGGCAGACTCGCAGAGCATATAGGATTTTATTCCAAACCGTGCTCTCTTGGATGCGATGTATTGAATCCAGCTGAGGCGTCCCTTGTAAGCCATCAGACTTTCATCAATGCTGATGTCTCTATCTGGCACATAGGCCTGCTGGAAATTTTTTAGGATCATTTGGTATACTTCCCAGATCTTCTTGAGTTTTGACGCTGGATGTGTGGCTTCGTCAAATTCCTCGTTGTTGGTGAAGTGCAAATTCTTCATTATGAGGGAAAATCGGTACTCGGACATGATGGTGCCAAAAAATTGGGTTGCCAGCCATTTATTGGTAGTCCAGTACCATTTCTGCTGGGGTTTCCCCACCACCCCCTGAAGAAGTATTAGCCCCAGAAACTTCCAGATGTCCTCTTTAGTCACCGGTTTCCATTTTCTGTTCCTGGAAAACTTGCTATGCAGAGTAGCTGATTGCTGCTCGTTGTAGCGATTTGTCTCCGTGACAATCTTTTCAATGACGTCATCTGTGCAGTGGCGTACATACCAGGGTCGCAGGGGTCGCGGCTGCGACCGGGCCCGGCCCACCAGGGGGCCCGGCCGCCCCTGCGACCCGGTATGTACCCACAGGGCCAGCCTCTTCTGCTGGGGGGCCCAGGAGCCGGCCACCTCCGGGCCCCCCGAGGCTGGCCCTGCTGTCACCCGGCTGGCGGGCGCGCGAGGGAGCACTGTCCCCTGGGTGCTCCCTCTTCAGCTCCCTCGCGCACCGCACTGAAACCGGAGCCGGAAGATGACGTCCTCTTCCGGCTCCGGTATCAGTACGCGGCGCGTGAGGGAGCTGAAGAGGGAGCACCCAGGGGACAGTGCTCCCTCGCGCGCCCGCCAGCCGGGTGACCAGCAACACCACTGGACCCCAGGGAATCCCCCCAGCTCTCCCACAGGTAAGGAGGCTGGGGGGATTAAATTAAAAAAAAAAACGGAAAAAACGTGTGTGTGTGTTTAGTGAGTGTGTTAGTGAGTGTGTGTGAGTGTGTGAGTGTGTGTTAGTGAGTGTGTTAGTGTTAGTGAGTGTGTTAGTGAGTGTGTTAGTGAGTGTGTGTGTGTGTTAGTGAGTGTGTTAGTGAGAGTGGTAGTGAGTGAGTGTGTTAGTGAGAGTGTTAGTGAGTGTTAGTGAGTGTGTTAATGTGAGTGTGTTAGTTTTAGTGAGTGTGTTTGTGTTAGTGAGTGTGTTAATGTGAGTGTGAGTGAGTGTGTTAGTGTTAGTGAGTGTGTTAGTGAGTGTGTTAGTGTTAGTGAGTGTGTTAATGTGAGTGTGTTAGTGAGTGTGTGAGTGTTAGTGAGTGAGTGAGTGTGTGTGTTAGTGAGTGTGTTAATGTGAGTGTGTTAGTGTTAGTGAGTGTGTTAGTGTTAGTTTGTGTTAGTGTGTGTGTGTGTTAGTGTGTGTGTGTGTTAGTGAGAGAGTGTGTTAGTGAGTGTGTTAGTGTTAATGTGAGTGTGTTAGTGTTAGTGTTAGTGAGTGTGTTAGTGTTAGTGAGTGTGTTAGTGTGAGTGTGTTAGTGGTAGTGTGTTAGTGTGAGTGTGTTAGTGTGAGTGTGTTAGTGTGAGTGTGTTAGTGTGAGTGATTGTGTTAGTGAGTGTGTGAGTGATTGTGTTAGTGAGTGTGTTAGTGAGTGTGTTAGTGTTAGTGAGTGTGTTAGTGTGTGTTAGTGAGTGTGTTAGTTTGTGTTAGTTTGTGTGTGTGTTAGTGAGTGAGTGTGTTAGTGAGTGACTGTGAGTGAGTGTTAGTGAGTGTGTGTTAGTGAGTGTGTTAGTGAGTGTGTTAGTGTGAGTGATTGTGTTAGTGAGTGTGTTAGTTTTAGAGTGTGTTAGTGTTAGTGTGTGTGTCTGTTACTGAGTATGTTTGTGTGCGTCTGTCACTGAGTGTGTGTCTGTCAGTAAATGTGTGCGTCTGTTCATGAGAGTGTGTGTGTGTGTGTCTAAAGCACTTACCTTTCTCCAGCGCCGGGCTCCCTTGGCACTGGGGATCTCTCCGTCCCGATCCGCCTCTCAGCTCCAAATGCACATGCGTGGCAAGAGCCACGCGCGCATTCAAACCGCCCATATAGGAAAGCATTACTCAATGCTTTCCTATGGACGTTCAGCGTCTTCTCTCTGTGATTTTCACAGTGAGAATCGCAGAAAATCCTCTAGCGGCTGTTAATGAGACAGCCACTAGAGATGGATTAACCCTCAGTGAAACATAGCAGTTTTTCTGAAACTGCTGTTTTCAGCTGCAGGGTTAAAACTAGAGAGACCTGGCACCCAGACCACTTCATTGAGCTGATTTGATCTGGGTGTCTGTAGTGGTCCTTTAAGTGTATGTGTTTATGCATGCACTGGCGTACATACCGCGGTCGCACGGGTCGCAGCCCTGCGACCAGGTGCCCGCCCGCCATGTGTTGCGGCCCCAGCCGAATCTTGCCACGAATCGCTATCGCAGTCGCTCAATTCTGCGAGGGGCTCTGTGTCGCTGCCGCTGTCACTCATCTGATCCAAACCCGCTTTGGAGATGCTAAAGTGACGCTTTGATGCCATGGTAAAAAATTTATTTTATGTGCAGAAATTACAGCAAAAAGGGCAGGCAGGGCAGTGTAGGATGATCTGAGGTGATACTGTGTCAAATCTGAGGTGATACAATGTAATCTGACAGGATTTCACTGTATCACCTAACTTTATGTGTGTGTGTCACTTTTATACTTTTATGCATTTGAATTACCCGCCCAGTTCCGCCCCCATGAGCCTCTGCGGCTCACAGAGACGGATCCAGGAGGGCAGATGGAGGCATCCGCCGGGGCTCTCACCGGCAATCACAGCGGGGACATCGCTGGATCGCAAGGAGAAGGTAAGGAGACTCGGAGTTATCTACCCCGAGCGTGACTCGGGGTTACCGCTTCTGGCAGCGAAAATTAACCCCGAGTCACGCTCGGTAATACCGCTAGCCTGGTTAAAAGTGAAGCCATTTTTTTTTCATGCAAGCTGTGTCAGTCACAGCCAGGGGAGGTGTGGCTAGGGCTGCATAAACAGAAACAAGTGTGATTTGTCTCCTAAATGGCAGAGAATTGAGCAGTGAGGCTGCAGGGACATGTTCTATACACCAAAACTTCTTCATTAAGCTAACGTTGTTTTGGTGACTATCGTGTCCCTTTAATATTGGGACTTTATCTTTTTAATGCTAAAGCATTTTCAACTTGATACTTATATTTTCTGTTTATATTTTATAGGCACTTATTACATGAGCTGCTGGTTTGTTAATCAGATTTTACTGCTTGTTGCTCTTTTTTTGCATTTTCCTTTTTTGTATGGTAACCTTAGAACGAGTTTATAGAGCAATATTTAGAGCAATATTTAGATAATATACCACCAATATGATCCTCTTGGTAGTATGTCCCCGTCCCCCCTTTTACAACCTTTTCATTCTTTTTATGTTAATGATGCAGCAGTAACCAACTTATTGTAACCAATCTACACAAAATCTAAACAGAATATTTGCTTTTTTTTCTTTTCAAACAGATGGGCAGACTATTTAATTCCTTTGGTACTGCAATAAATACCCATACTAGAGCATATGCCTCAATTTAATATTGTTGGTTTTTCACATGATTTTTTTATTTATTTTTTTCCCAAAAAAATTTAATTATTTATTATTATAAAAAATATGAACATTTTGTAATATTTTGATATGTTTTGATACTTTATATCTTTTTTTGATGTTTTAATATTTAGATTTTTTTTTTAAAAAATCAAACTTTATCCAAAAATATTAAATCATTTGAAGCGTACTCCACGATATTAAATCAAGGCCATAATTGCTTTTCATACTGCTAATTTTTCTTACTCCTGTGCCTTTAATACAAAGAGATGATCAAACTTAAATTGCAATGCAAGGGAAAGCTTTTAAAGCAATATTATGCTGCCACCCAGTGTGTGTTTTGAGAATAGGTCAAAGCAAGTTGTTTTAGGCATGGCTCGAAATTCCAGTTTCCCCTTTTCAAAAGGTGAGCGGAATCTGAACCAGATCAAGTTGCTTTGAATGTGGGCCTTATGGCTTGCAGGTATAGCAAAGCCAACAGTGTACAAAAGTACAGATCATTGCAAACATAAAGTAAATAAATAATATTTAAATGCACAGTCCCTAGTAAATTACGGTTCTTGCTGCTGAATATAATGGAAATCTAGTAATCTAAGTAAGTGGGTCACTGTTGAACCAACCCGTTACTCCGTTCTTCCCATATTCTATTCAAGAGCCCCCGAGGGAGCAGTAACCTAAAGTATTATTCTACTAATAGCACTTAAATCACAATAGTGTTTTCCTTCAGGTAATCACAACCATCAGCCAGACACCTCGCATGGAGTGGTTAATAGATGTGGTTACATTATTACACTGAACTACTACCATTATCAGATAATACCATGAACATATGGCCTATAACACGCTGGCTTAATTACACTAACAATATTCTATTCTTTTTTTTTTTTTTTTTTTAATTCTTTATTTTTGTTGTGCATGTGATAGGTAACAATAAACATTTTGTACCGCTGCGCCCCAACAGCTGCAGCGGGGATTGACCAACAGATATTATTAGCATAGTTAAAACAGTTATAACAGTAATTGTCTTGCACAGTTTTTTATATTGTGTGACCATGTGTGTTGTCGTGTTTCCAGGATGGCTTGTAGAGGTGGTTGCGAGCGTGTGGTATGTGGAAGTGTGGTTTTTAATCTAGATCCGTGTTAGGATTGTGTCGGTCCGGGACGTTCGATATAGCTCTATCTTCTGATAGTGTGTTGTGTAGCTATGGAGGGTGGGTAAATTGGCCCGTCTTAGGTGGCACCCCTGACCTAGGGGGTGGCGGGGGGGGAGAGTTAGCCTGTGTGGAGCTGAGCACCTGTCCAGTAGTGCCCCTTTACCAGGTTCTATCCGTCGTGGGGTGGTGGGTCTTCCCTGGGGGGCTCACATGTGTGTGGTGCAGTAACATATTTACATATTGTTAGTTAAGAATGTTTTGTAACAGTGTCTGGAAGTCTACTTTGCAACTTTGCAGGTAGGTATACAGTCTTTCCAGAGTTCAGGTCCCTGGGTGGGTGGCCGTGCCAGCGTCGGGCACGAACGGGTTTATTCGGGAGGGTTTCCAAGCATGAGGGTTCGCCCGTCTGTCGTCGGTCTCTACATGAGGTGGTAGACCCAGTGTCGTGAGGAAAGTTGGGGCTTCCGAGAGCGATGAGAGTTTGTGTACTGTCCCTTTGTGGTTAACCACCAGTAGCCTGGGTGACATCCAGCGGTATTTAATCCCTGCCGATCTCAGCTTGGTTGTGAGAGGTTGTAAGGATCTTCGCCACTGCAGGGTGGACCTTGTGAGGTCCTGGTAGAAGGTAAGGTTAGCGCCTTCGAAGGTGAGCGGCGTCTTGCCCTGCAGCGCTGACCAGATGGCGATTTTGTCTTGTGAGTGTGAGTATCGCACTATGGCGTCTTGTACTGCCGTCGCTGGGGCCTTGCTGGACTTAGGCAGGCGGTACGTTCCATCTAGAGTGACTTTTTTGGCCTGTGCGGCCGGCAAGATGGTGGCCACCAGGCGCCTCACATAGTGGGGGAGTTCTTCTGGAGTTACCGAGTCCGGTATGCCCCTTATCTTAAGATGGTTTCTTCTGGACCTATCATCCAGTGTGGCTAGATGTATGGAGAGTGCTTGTTGCATGGTTTGTAGGTGGTGGACGGTTTCTTGTGTAGCATTCATGCCTTGTTTGAGGTCAGCAATATCCCCCTCTGTTGTGCTCACTCTGTCATTGACGCTCTGTATATCTGCCTTGATGGCTGCCATGTTAGTTGCCAGTAGGTTTTTTATTTCTCCTACTAAGTTTTGGAAGTCCCTTTGGGTGACTGGGGCTGACCCATCCCCTGTAGTTTGTGTGGTGGGCTCTGTGCAGGGCTGGACTGGCTGTGTATTGGAGTCAGTCTGTGGGGGACTCTCTGGCATTTCCACGGCCCTGTTGTACCCGGGCGGCGCCATTTTAGGAGCAGGCTGCCGCTGAAGCATGTGCCCGATGTGCTGTGCCCCTGATGGTGTGTGTAGGGGTGATTTTGGGGGTCTGCGTCCCATCCCTGCGGCTGTTGTGGCCTGCCCTGCCAGCCCCTGCTCTCCCGCTGTACCTGGTGTAGTGAAGGCGCCAAACAGAGCCTCCAGGTCCAGGCTCTGGGTAGCGTGGTAGGCCCCGGTCTTCCTCTTTTTCTTTGGCGCTTTGGCCGCTTGGAAGAACGGCATATGTCTTGCCGGGTGCGTGGTCTCGGTGCCCCCGGGTGAGTCGCTTGGTGCTGCGGGTTTTTAGGGGTAGTTTTAGGGGTTTTTCTCCCCGTTTGGCTCGGAGCTACCGCGGCTTGCGTCCGCTCCGGTTCAGGCGCAGGCTCCGCCCCCTACAATATTCTATTCTAACCACATTTAAGAAGAGTAAACACAAGCTAACCAAATACACAAGTAATATTTTCCAACACTAATCCCATTAAATAAGGTCAACAACCTCAAGCAAATTCTAACACAGTCTCTGTGGTTTGAATCTGGCTGGGAGACTCTAACTGTTGGTCAATGACAGTATATGTTCAAAAGGGGATGTAGAGGGAAGGGAAATGAATTTGGGTGGCAGTGGAAGGGGCATACCAGATAATAGAAGGATCAATAGAGGAAGTAAAACATAAATGGCACCGATTTTTTGTAATGGGAGCGGGCGGTGCTTTGTGTGGGATTGACTTCAGGATATGGTGTTTTGGTGGAATCGTGGGACAGCCCTTTGTCCTTGGACACAGGCAGCACAATGCCTCGTAAGCACAGGAGTAAACCATAGGACATTTCCTTTTGAGCTTCTTAATTTGCTCCATACCTATGGTTAAGGGGTTTGTTGGCATCTGATTATGAGAAAGAGTCCCTTGTGTTATGCAAACGCTTTGTTGAAAAGTCTTACCCCCCGAATAAGATATTGATTGCTTATCTGAAAGGGCATAATTTTAACGCTATTTCTTCGCTGGAGAACCACGCTATGGGTCCTGCCAGTTTGAATAATCGTTCCACAACTATATACTCAAAACATGAGTCCCATACAAATGAGCACTAGATGATTTTTTATCTATTGGATAATACTCATGTCCCCAAGGTGAAAAAAGTTAAATATAACATCAGCACCAAAGAGGTGGGTACAGGCACAACACCTATCTTTTCATCTACATTTAATAAAGGTTTTGATGACATCATTGAGATTTCTTATAAGTATTGGCCTATTTTGACCAAAGACCCCTGGTTATCCTTTTGCATTTCGGAATTTCCCAGAGTTACATTTAGGAAGGCTCCTAGCCTGAAGAATATTCTAGCTCCCTCCAAGTTACAGCATTCCAATGAGAGGAAAACTATAGCGAACAAGGAGGGTTTAACTAACAAGTGTTGTGGCCATACCAAATGTCTCACATGTGGCTATATTTGCCACCAAATTTCGAGTTTTAGGCCTTATAACAGTTTAGAGATTTTTTCAGTGCAATTTGAAATTACCTGTAATACCCCCTTTGTAGTGTATCTTCTAATTTGCCCAATATGTGGACCAAACAACCAGGCCCTTGAAATGTAGGTTTCGTGAACACAGAACAGCCATAATTCGCAATGATACCAAGTCTTCGGTAACTTGACACTTCGCTCCCTTTCATGAAAAGAATCCATCTGGTATCAAATTAATAGGGTTAACACATATTCCCCCCGTATCAAGATGGGGTTAAAAGGAAAAAAGAATTAATCAAGTCCGAGTCAATGTGGATTTTTAGACTCAATGCCATGACACCTAACGGTTTGAATGAGGAGCTAGAGCTGTTTTAAATGTTTTATTTTTGGTTTGTTTCACTCTATAGCTCAGTTTGCATTTTTAATGCTATTTTTTAGGTTGATTTTGAATATATGTTTTTGTATATGTACAAATTTGGGTCATCCTAAATGGGCTAATCAAAACGGCTTTTTGGATCGCATGATAGAGTTTATAATACCACTTTAAGATTTGGTCTCTGTCTTTGTCTCTTTAAATGTTAAATGATAACTGCATTTTTCCCCTTTGCCTATTCAGACATATTTTTCTTGCCTTTCTTTTATATTAATTCTCATCGGTAGCTGCAATAAGGTCGTTAGTAACTTTGGTAAGAGCAGTCTCAGTAGAGTGGAGAGGGCGGAAGCCAGATTGAAGAGGGTCAAGGAGAGAGTTGGAATTGAGGAAGTGAGACATACTGGTAAAGACAAGTCTTTCCAGAAGCTTTGAGGAAAAAGGGAGCAGGAATATTGGACGATATTTAGAGGCGGAGGACAGGTCGAGAGATGGTTTTTTTTTCAGGATAGGTACTAACGCCAGAAGAGAGAGAGCAGTTGAAGATGTGTGTTAAGGAAGGCACAAGACAAGAGGAGAGAGATCTGATAAGGTGAGATGGGACAGAATCGAGCAGGCAAGTGGTGGGGCGAGAGGAAAGGAGAAGCACAGCCACCTCTTGTTCAGTATCCGAGGAGAAAGTCTGAAGGGTAGGAAAGGCATGATCTACGTGTAGTTAAGAAAGAGAACAGCAAGGTGAGGAGAATTCTTTCCTTAGCTGTTCAATCTTGTTGGTAAAGTAGCATGCAAAGCTATCGGCTGTAAGGTTAGTTTCGGGGGTGGCCACAGCAGGGCAAAGAAGGAGTTAAAGGTGTCAGAGATGCCTGGGATTGCGGGAGCATGAACTAATGAGAGAGGAAAAGTATGACTGTTTAGCAAGGGCTGCACTGTATGAACACAATATGAATCAACATACCGGTTTATCAGATAGTCTGCCAGGGTGCGAGACTTCCTCCCATTGTGTAGTTGTTATCCATTGTATAGTTGTTTTACTCGTTGTGTAGTTGTATTATACATTGTATAGTTCTTTTACTCATTTTGTAGTTGTTATCCATTGCATAGTTGTGTTTTACTTGTTGTGTAGTTGTTATCCATTGTATAGTTGTTTTGCTCGTTGTGTAGTTGTGTTATCCATTGTGCAGTTGTGTTACCCATTGTATAGTTGTTTTGCCCAGTTGTTTTGCCCATGGTATAGTTGTTTTACTCGTTGTGTAGTTGTGTTATCCATTGTAAAGTTGTTTTACTAGTTGTGTAGTTGTGTTACCCCCATTGTTTAGTGTTTTACTGGTTGTGTAGTTGTGTTACCCATTGTTTAGTTGTTTTACTGGTTGTGTAGTTGTGTTATTCACTGTTTAGTTGTTTTACTCGCTGTGTAGTTGTGTTACCCATTGTTTAGTTGTTTTACTGGTTGTGTAGTTGTGTTACCCATTGTTTAGTTGTTTTACTGGTTGTGTAACCCATTGTTTAGTTGTTTTACTGGTTGTGTAGTTGTGTTATTCATTGTTTAGTTGTTTTACTCGCTGTGTAGTTGTGTTACCCATTGTTTAGTTGTTTTACTGGTTGTGTAGTTGTGTTATTGTTTAGTTGTTTTACTGGTTGTGTAGTTGTGTTATTCATTGTTTAGTTGTTTTACTCGCTGTGTAGTTGTGTTACCCATTGTTTAGTTGTTTTACTGGTTGTGTAGTTGTGTTATTGTTTAGTTGTTTTACTGGTTGTGTAGTTGTGTTATTCATTGTTTAGTTGTTTTACTCGCTGTGTAGTTGTGTTACCCATTGTTTATTTATTTATTTATTTATTATAGGTGTTACCCATTGAATATTGCTGTGGGATATATTAGCACTGTGTATATAAATAGTTGTGATAAATTGTAATAAATTATGATAAAACACCATCACTTCCTCCCATTAGTCATTTTCCCACGGTCACAAATATGGAGGGTTGCTATTAGTATTGAAAGTTTATGGGTTTTTTTCATTCTAGTTGATTTGTATGTAAAGATAAAAATATTCATAACTCCTTGTCACCATATTAGTGTATGCTATAATGCACGATCTGATTGGTTCTAGAAGGCTTTAGCGGTCACCCGAACTGACCAATCAGAGCATGCATCGAGGTTAGGCATAATGTGATTGGTCCGTGGATCCGTGAGATCGTCCAATCAGACCTTGCATCAGGGTACGCGCTAACGCCTTGTTCTAATAGGCAAACACCATGTGCAAAGTTAGGGAAAACCAGCAGCGGGCTCAGTGAGTTCAACGGCAGCCAACAGGAGCGGGGCTTACATCCGCTTATCGGCATTTCCAATGTCACGTCACTGCTGATTGGTTGGGAAAGTCACATCCGATGGAACTCAGTGTAGAGTTACCTGTGCCGGCTTCTGATTGGTCCGGCGCTGTGTTGCTGGACGCTTGCTGCTCGCTGATTGGCTGAGTGCCGCGCTGGGTCCCAGCTGAGGCGGGTCCGTTACGAGTTTGCTCTGGGTTGGGACTTGCGAGCAGAGAGGATCTGAGAGCGGCCGGAAGGTAACGGAGATAACGGGACCCTGAGCTAACGCCCCGTGTCACTCTATGGCAGGCTTCCACAAACTCCGGCCCTCCTGATATTGCTGAACTACAACTCCCATGATTCTATGAATGAAATAGATAGGCTGAGAGTCATGGGAGTTGTAGTTCAGCAACATCTGGAGAGGGCCGGAGTTTGGGGAAGCCTGCTCTATGTGTAACCGGAGCGGGACTCAGCCCGGCAGCACACAGTATGCTGGTTATATTAATGGGAGATTCTTGTAATGGTTTCATTAGTCTCACTAGGCAATGTTATATCCTGCTATGAGTGACAGTATTGCTATTTTATTTTTTTAAAACCTTTTAGTATTCGTTTTGACCACCATCCTCCTCCCCCCACCCCACTTGTGGTTATGGTGTTTCCCCTGGTGCTCAGGTAGCCATTTTGCTGGCTGAGCATAGTGCCATAGGTAGTCCATAAAAGTTAAGGATGTCACTTTCACTGCTTTACTACTTTGCATTTACTTCTGTGACATTATTTGTTTGTCTGTGGCACTCCCAAAAAAATCAGTCCCACCTCCTTTATCAGTGAAAACCCCATGTGGATAATTTTTTTTTAATTTAGTGAATGTTTGATTTTTTTTTTTTAATGTATTTTTTTTAATATTTATTTATTGATGTAGAATGGTAAAGAAATATGTAATATTGCAGCCCCGTGATACCTCGAGGGTTCTACAACAGCTGTGATGTTATTTGATCATCCTTGATGTGAATATATAATTTTATTTATTTTATTGTTAATTTGCCTGGCATCCCTATGGCACTTTTTTTTTTTTTTTTTTTTTATAATGTTTGTTCGTTTTTTTTATTTTTTTATTTTTTTAAATTCCACTGGAATGTAATTTCTAAAATGTGGGGTGGGGGCCCATTCCACATACCATACTTAAATAACAGCCATTCCTACAGTCATCTCAACAAAACACCACTGCCAGCCCTTATTGTGTAGGACTGCAATAGGATCAAGTTCGACCTAGGCTTGTAATAAAATCCTACTGTTCTTTTTAAAATACTAAGAATTCTAAACACTGAGCTACTTTAACTCTAATTTGTGAGTTGGTGCATATCCGTTTAGGTACTAACAGGCTCTGAGTTTTTGTGTGGATCATTTTTATAATGATGTTATCAGCTCTATAATGTCAATTATTTATCTCTAAAATATTTTACGAGGAAGTATACATAATTTAAAGTATGTCAATGCACATACCCTTTGTGTAAAACTGGAATGTGTAACAGAATTTTGTTAATGCAAAAATTATCATTTTGAGTTTAATTTTTTTTTTTTATGGATGTTTTGTGAGTTGTGAAAGTTGATTTAATAAAAATAAAATGACCGTTATTTTGAATTTTTCAAAACTAATTGGTAACTAATTTGGATTACATTGTCTCATGGAAGTACAAGTTTTTGGCAAAGGGCGGCACTTTAAAAGCTTCACTTGCCACATCTTTATTTCCAATAGACTGCCTCATTTTGTCGGTCTAGTCAAGGCTTTGATTGTGCCCTGTATATAGTTTGGCTGGTCTCTTGTGCATGGCATTATTACTGCATTGTCTGTGTGAACAGGAGGTTTGTGTCAATGTCTGTGTGAGTCTTGTAATGCACAGGAAGTGGCTCTGTATCTGTGTGTTTAAGTGATCCCACAATCTTTACCCCATTTCCTTCCTGTGCAGTGTGTGTGAACGCTTGCAAAGCAGAGGGGCCTCTCCACTCTCCAGACCTCATTTGGACATTTCAGTGGAAGACCAATATCTGTCACTGCAGTTATCATTTTTATAGGTAATCAATTTTTTTTTTAAACCGTCTTTGCTTTTTAATTTGGTTTCCGTCATAACTATTACATTGCATTTATCCAAATACAGTTTAAACTTAGCATTCCAAGTTTAGTTAAAAAGCAAACCGAAGGATCAACGCGTGGTACAACCAAATAGAAAAGAAAAGGCAGCAGCGAACCTAAAAGATGGGGCTCACAGACCCAACAGAAATTGGGGAAACTTATTCCAAGTTTAGTGCTCTAAAGTTTGTTATACACACACCATGTAAACATTTGGTGTGTCTATGTGACAGATTTAAATATTAGTTCCACAGGAGAAGAGATCCATCTGTGTAAATTATGGAATGCCTTTGCAACACAGCTGAAAAAATTAGGCACTGCCCTGGCAGTCATGTAAATGTCAGAAAGGTGAGCAGGATATAAATATTGATATTTGATTTTATTCCCACCAGCCAGTGTGAGGGTTCAGTGTGTGTGATTGTATTTTCCCTTAGTTTACAGTTGTTTAAGCAGCTCAGTCTTTCGGAAGCTAACCATTTGATTTCATTCTGCCTTATTCTCCCCTTTGACACCTTTTACTCTGGTTATATTCTGTTTATAGACTGTACTATTAATACACACACACACAATCCATTTTTTATTTTTTTACGTTGGTCACAATGTGCTCTACATTTATCTTTCTGTGCATTTGTACCACATTTCCTTTACATTGTAAGCTTGTTTGAGTAGGACCCTCACTACATCTTTTTCCTGTATGTCAAACTTGTGATCTGAATTTGTATGTCTCTCGAACAACTTGCACAGCTCTGTGTAAACTTATTTCATAAAAAAAGTTATTATTGAAAGGTCATATAAAAAAAGAGCCTTTATCTCTATAGCAGGCATTCAAACCTACAATTATAAATTCGAAATATACATCTATCTGGCTTTATTTAATGCTTACCACTATAGTGATATAGAACATAATGTAATCTGAGACCATTATGAATTGTAACAATCAACTCCATGTAATAGCCACCTCAAATGGATGTTGTTCACTTTGCAGATACTTTGTTTCATGTGAGGCAGCAATTAGGTTGATCTGCACCTGCTGGAGGTGCAGACCACATGATTCCAGTCCTGACAATGCATCTACATGTGTAGTGTCCCTGGATGGGATAAATAATCTGCCTGTCTGGCACCCAGAACAACGTGTATCAGGAGTTGGCAATAGTAAATCCGCATCCCTGTTCCTTTATCCCAATGAATGCAATTGCACTGTTTACTGGGGTGTATAAAGCATCAGAGGTAACTTCAAAAAAGTGTTGTGGTGACTTCACTTGGGAGTGCGCTTGTGTGTTAGACGTATAATGAGAATTGCCATGAACTCACATGCCTGCTTGCATTTCCATTAGCAGTGCTTTAGTCATGGCGAATGGCACTCTTGGAGTTAAATTACATGCTTTCCCTTATTTTAAATATAAAGAATTAAAGAAAAACAAATACCAACAGTAATGGGTAACTTTTAGTTAGCTGTTGGGCTGTGGTAAATTGAAGATGTGACAATCCCTAATTAATGGGTTAAATGTACAGTGAAAATAAACTAGTGCTTGACACTCAAATGGGGATGCAATGGGTCGGTATGTGTTTTGTGTCCTCTGCCTTAAAATAATTATCTTAATTTCTCCCATGCAGGTTTTTGTTATAACACTCCAAGATGTCAAAGGTATGACATAATGCATAACAATATTGACTAAATGTGAAATATTTGAAGGTACATAATTCACGCCACATTTAGAATTGTATGTTTTGGGTGAAATCATTTGCATATAATCTCTAGAACTTTCACAGCTAAATTATTTTGAGGTGTATATAAACCACTTCTCTGCTCCTCTATCCAACATTAACATAGCAGTGTCAATTTCACAAATTTTCTTACTCTAAATGTTAGTGGCTTATTTGGAAATTAATGTATTAGCCATTTGCTAATATAGTGGGTAATTTTCAAGGGTAACAATAATATAAAATATGCCCAATCAGATGTCAATCATGCAATCTTTCCTCATGCCCCAGCAGTCTCATTGCCCAATTATCTGGCATTTTTACAGGAAGTGACAAGGGCTGTATAAACAAGGTGAATTAACTCCTAAATGGCAGAGGATAGAGACAGCAAGGGCTTGATCATTAGGCTAAAGTTGGTTTAGTGACTAGTATAATGAATAGATTGATATATTGAATTCTTCTTTTTTTTTTTTTCCCCCACACTTGTAATGTTTTGTCAAAAACTGTTTAAAAGATCAGCTATATGCCACAGTTTGCATCATAGGTCTTGAAACCAGTAGTGTCTCTAGGGTTGGTGCCTATAGTGTCCCTTTATGCCCATTCTACACACTATGCATTATTTATTTTGCTGTGCAAACCTTGATGATTTAATATCTTTTGTTTATTTTCTCAAATCAGGTGGTATATTAAATGGACACTGTAGGCAGCCAGGCCACTTCATCTCATTGAAGTGGTCTGGATGCAATGTCCTTGTTCCATTAACCCTGTAATTGTAATTATTGCAGTTACTGAGAAACTGCAATAATTACTTTGCAGGGTTTATTTCACCTCTAGCGCTTCCGGATCCTTCGGGTCCAGTGTTGTATTCCTAGCACAATAGTGTTCCTTTTAAGAACTTGGCCAAGTGATTGAGCTTTAATATTAAACAATTTAGTCTGGCACTATTGGAGTCAAATGTCTAATAGTTTCAGATAGGACTACTTCTATAGACTACTTCTAAAAATAGCATACACAACTCTGTATTGCGTGTTTACCAGAATAACACTGCTCTTTGCATTTTCTCATTTCTCCTTTTAAAACCGAAGTATGCTGTCTTAAAAATAGGGAAAAAAATCTACAAGTACTGCAACATAACTAAACACCCCTGATCTTTTATGTGCCCCTACTTTTTTTTTTTTTTAAACATTTTTTTATATATATACTTCCTGGTATACTTTAGAAACATTTAGAATATTAAATGAACATTTCAAGATTCCAGGCACCCTCCCAGAGTAATCCTTCAAAACATTTTTAGAAAGATTTGACAATGTATTATTAGAATAAAGAGGAACAGACTCTTTAACCCCTTAAGGACCAAACTTCTGGAATAAAAGGGAATCATGACATGTCACACATGTCATGTGTCCTTAAGGGGTTAAAAAAAGAATAAAAAATAATATTAAAATCTTTATTCATACATATTTCCACATATAGTACCAAGGAAATAAATAAAAAAAAACTCTCTCTTCTCTCTCTCTCTTCTCTCTCTCTCTTCTCTCTCTCTCTTCTCTCTCTCTCTCTCTTCTCTCTCTTCTCTCTCCTCTCTCCCCTCTCTCCCCTCTCTCCCCTCTCTCCCCTCTCTCCCCTCTCTCCCCTCTCTCCCCTCTCTCCCCTCTCTCCCCTCTCTCCCCTCTCTCCCCTCTCTCCCCCTCTCTCCCCCTCTCTCCCCCTCTCTCCCCCTCTCTCCCCCTCTCTCCCCCTCTCTCCCCCTCTCTCCCCCTCTCTCCCCCTCTCTCCCCCCTCTCTCCCCCCTCTCTCCCCCCTCTCTCCCCCCTCTCTCCCCCCTCTCTCCCCCCTCTCTCCCCCCTCTCTCCCCCTCTCTCTCCCCCTCTCTCTCCCCCTCTCTCTCCCCCTCTCTCTCCCCCTCTCTCTCCCCCTCTCTCTCCCCCTCTCTCTCCCCCTCTCTCTCCCCCTCTCTCTCCCCCTCTCTCTCCCCCTCTCTCTCCCCCTCTCTCTCCCCCTCTCTCTCCCCCTCTCTCTCCCCCTCTCTCTCCCCCTCTCTCTCCCCCTCTCTCTCCCCCTCTCTCTCCCCCTCTCTCTCCCCCTCTCTCTCCCCCTCTCTCTCCCCCTCTCTCTCCCCCTCTCTCTCCCCCTCTCTCTCCCCCTCTCTCTCCCCCTCTCTCTCCCCCTCTCTCTCCCCCTCTCTCTCCCCCTCTCTCTCCCCCTCTCTCTCCCCCTCTCTCTCCCCCTCTCTCTCCCCCTCTCTCTCCCCCTCTCTCTCCCCCTCTCTCTCCCCCTCTCTCTCCCCCTCTCTCTCCCCCTCTCTCTCCCCCTCTCTCTCCCCCTCTCTCTCCCCCTCTCTCTCCCCCTCTCTCTCCCCCTCTCTCTCCCCCTCTCTCTCCCCCTCTCTCTCCCCCTCTCTCTCCCCCTCTCTCTCCCCCTCTCTCTCCCCCTCTCTCTCCCCCTCTCTCTCCCCCTCTCTCTCCCCCTCTCTCTCCCCCTCTCTCTCCCCCTCTCTCTCCCCCTCTCTCTCCCCCTCTCTCTCCCCCTCTCTCTCCCCCTCTCTCTCCCCCTCTCTCTCCCCCTCTCTCTCCCCCTCTCTCTCTCTCTCTTCGCGCTCTGCGCTCACGCTCTGCGCTCACGCTCTTTTCTCTCATCTTCTCTCCTTTTTTTAATTTTTTTTTTTAAATAGTCTGATATACCAAGCTATGAAGCAAAAAAAAAAACCCCACAAAATAGTTAAAGATAACTACCAACAGTTAGGCGGTAAGCCTTTTTCCCACATTCCCAAGTGTTTTTGATACTTTTAGCTCCCTTCTTCACCCAACTGTGGTCACTCCCCAATCTAACCTTTCAGCCTATAGCTTTTCATGCTGTTTTACTGACCAGCTTAATCAGTTAAAAGGTCAATTTAGGCACCAAGACCACTTCAGCTCATTGAAGTTGTCTGGGTGCAGTGTTCCTGGTCCCTTAACCCTGCAAAGGTAATGTATTGCAGTTTTTAGTAAACTGCAATAATTACCTATTTAAGATTAAGATTAAGTCCAACTCTAGTGGCTGTCTACCAGGCAGCCACTAGAAGAACTTCCAGGAGGAACGGAGGCAGAGGCTGAACCTGTTTCCCTTTAAGGAATGCACTCTTCCTTCTCTTTCAACCACTCTTGGACTGTGCTTTTCCATCTCTCCAGGCCTTCTTCCCGGCAACTGAACAGGAGGTGGCTGCACTTTTCCTTTCAGCCCACTACTTGATCCCATTCCATCTCACCTTGACATCTCTCCTTTTGTCTTGTGCCGTCCGAAATACATCAGGCATGGTCCCAGCTCACCTTAAACATGGTCCTTCTGACCTGCTTTCTCAACACCAACTCTCTCCTTGACCATTTTTAATCTGGCTTCTGCCCCCTCCATTCTACTGAGACTGCTGTGATTAAAATAACAATCTAATCGTGGCACAGCTGTCCCTAAAGCCACTTCCATACTAAATACTCTAGACCTCTCTGCTGCCTGTGACATTGTTGATCATGCTTTCCTTCTATAAACTCTTTGCTCCTTCGCTCTCTGTGACACTATCTTTTTTTTTTTTTTTTGTGGTTCTCGTCCTCTCTCCCCCAAAGTTCATTGAGTGTCACCTTTTCTAATAACACCACCTCCCGTCGTCCTGACCTGGTCAGTCCCCAGGGCTCTGTTCTCTGTACCATTTTGTTTTCTCTTTGCACTGCCTCTCTTGGCAAACGTATTCATTCCTTTGGATTCCGCTATCACCTGTATGCCAATGAAACCCAAATATACCTCTCTTTCCCTGATCGCTCCACTACTCTTCTAGAACAAATAACCAGTTGCCTCTCTTCCATCTCTGATTGGATGTCCTCCTGCTTTTTCAATCTCTCTAAAGCTGAGCTTCTTTTTCCTCCTCGTAATACTTATTCTCCCCACTCACTCTCCTTGCCAGGTTGATGGTACATTTATCAGTCCCTCCTTGCAAGCTTGCTGCCTTGGTGTTCTCCTTGATTCTGGCCTCACCTTCATGCCTCACATCTAGTCAGTTGCTAAATCCTGCCAATTCCACCTTTAAAACATTGCTTGCATTTGCCCCTTCCTTACACAAAAATCTACTAAAAAGCTTGTACATGCCTTGTAATTTTTCGCATCGATTACTGAATGCTGCCACCAGGCTGATTTTTCTCTCCTGATACTCCTTTCACACCTCGCCCCTCTCTCCATCCTTACACTGGCTTCCTGCATGCCATAGAATTCTAAGTAATAACCCTAGCCTATAAAGCTCTTAAACAAATCTAGCCCCCACTACATTACTTCACTAATTTGTAGGTATGTCCCTTCTCTCTGCTCTGCCGGTGACCTTACACTGTCTAATGCTTGTACCCTTACTACTAACAAGCGCTTCAGAACTTCTCACTGGTAGATTATGCCCTTTGGAACAGCCTGTCTACCCCATCAGACTTTCCCCTAATCTGTAATCATTTAGGAAGTCCCCCAAAACCCATTTCTTAAGAACAGTATATGGCCTCCCATAGTAATTTTTTATTTCATAAACCTATCTCTCACTCTCTCCTAAAAGGCCACACCCCACTATCCCCTTTCAATTCTGCTATTTCCCCCTTTATAATATTGTAAAGCATTGTTGGATATGTTGACACAATGTAAATGCCAATAATTATAATAATGTGTTCCTTGAGCTCAGCACGTCCGATACAGAACCAAGTTTGTTGCTAGAGTTCTGCTTAGCTTGAAGTGTTCTTTTAAGCCTTCGCTTCAATGTGTTGGCCCTCTGGTAGCTGAGAATCCTATTTAATTGCCTATTGCTTCTTTGACCCCCCAAAATACCCCAGATTAATCATTAGAACTGACTCAATCTTCAAGTACATTCTTGCCTATCGGTTTTATCTTTCAGTTACATTGACATGTGAAAACCTTCTGTATTGTTTGCCACAATTTAGCCTCAACTAACTTGATGCTCATGCTAAGAATTTGTGACATTTTAAAATCCATAAGTGTTTATTTACTTAACCCCAATTCTCCTATAGTCACATCTTGGCTATTTGAACTTACATTTTGTTATTCAGAATTCAGTTTGCTACCATTTTCTTGTTTAGTGAATTATCAGCGTTTTGCACTAACTCAAAATCAAATCAAATGTCAATTTGTCTTATGGTGTTTCAAAAAGTATACCATTAAACTTAAAAGTATACACTTTGACTTCACTATCATTTTGCATTTAGTGAAACAAACTGAATAGGTGCTTTGGATCCATATTACAACATGTCGTTACAGCAACAAGCTCAGTTCTCCAACCCGGAAACCCCAGGCTATGTTGGATTTGCTAATCTCCCAAACCAAGTGCATCGTAAATCTGTGAGGAAAGGCTTTGAGTTCACTCTGATGGTTGTAGGTAAGAAACCTTTTCAAACAGATAAGCAAGTGTGGCCAATTTAATATATTGCATACCAATACAAGACTTGGATCACTGGCTGAGAACAATCAGCAGATCCTTTAAGTCAATGAGCTAAACCTTGCCCTCCAGGACTTCTCATTGAGCTGCATTGGGAAATCTGTGGTTGGACAGCCACAGAAAGTCTGGATGGGGTTAGGAGGGGAGAGCTTCACACAAGAGATCTGCAACTATTGCAAGTTATTTTAGATATACCCCCAATTATAAGATGATTAATTTAAATGCATGCATGTATTTTCCTGTGGGTATTCTACTGAACAGTGATTTTTATCTATCTATTCTTTTTTACATTTATTTATGTTTAAATTTGGAGAGTGGATTGCTATATTACCAGAAGTTCCTGCTGAGGAACGACTCTCCAGCAGTGGCAGTGGGGAGCAGCACCTAGCAGTCCCTAGATAAGAAGTCAGACTTTTAAAAAATGGTTTGACTCCTTACATTAGGGAGCTTCAGTGCACTCCTGGAATCATAATGACCAGAGCTCGCTTTAGTGGTTATGCTACTTGGAGTCTTCATTTAAATAGACTCTAAATGAAGTGTCTTAAAATGTTCTTGTGTAATGTTATATTTTTGTTTTCTTTTCTTTAGGAGAATCTGGGTTGGGGAAATCCACTCTGATTAACAGCCTGTTCTTGACTGATCTTTATCCAGAGCGTGTGGTGCCAGGTGCAGCAGGTAATCCATGTGATCAGTTCTTGGTCTGCCAAAGCTGTAAATATGATCGTGAGGAGCTGTTTGCAAATATATTCAGTTATTTAGCAGATTTAGGAAATGGTTGGCTGTTGCTTACCTGATCTACCTCCATTCCCATGAGTGTATATATTTCAGTAGTAGTTCTGGCAGTGATAAGTTTCAAGCTCGCATATACAAAATGTATCCATGAGACCCTTATAAACATAGTGCAGTTAAAATCTGATTTATAAAAGAGCATAATGAATGCTGTGTTCAGCTGTCTGGATATGATAATTCTGTGTTTGTCCTCCGTAGATAAGATAGAACGTACAGTGGAAATAGAGGCATCTACTGTGGAGATAGAGGAGAGAGGCGTGAAACTGCGTCTCACTGTAGTAGATACTCCCGGCTATGGAGATGCAATGAATTGTGAAGACTGGTGAGTATACACTCAGTGGTAGCATTTTGATAAATGTATTTATTTAACATATGATTTTTATTCATTCTACTGACTTGGCCTCTAATGATTTTCTTCATGTTCTCTGTAAATGGTTATTTAGTTGCCGTTGCAAGGCAATAGTGTTTTTACCGTCTTGGACTTTCATATGACTTAAAATGGCACAGTGATTATTATTACCTTAGTGCCAACATATTACACGTTACAATAGAACATTGGGGATATAAATGAACCAGTAGTTTTGACAGACAACAGGACCCAGCTCAAACAAGCTTACAATCTAAGAGGAAGGGAAAGAAAAATGTGTCAGAGGGGAGGAAGTAAGCCCTGGCCAGATAGAGAGATCTATCTATTTATTATAGATATGAAGGGAAATGGGGCAAGGGAATGGCTAATAAGAATCAAAACAAACAATCTGTAGTAAGTTGAAAACACAATTGTGAAATACACCTACACACTGTGGAAGAAAAATCACTACTTTAAATAAAGTCTAAGCCGTTACATGCTAGCAAACTGCTATATTAATTAGAAGAGAGAATCTCAAAAAGGAAAAGCTCAGTGGGTAAATATATACCCAGTGGGTTAAGATATAAGATAGAAAGAAGAAAAAAAAAAGTGTAAATATCAGGACCTAATGAATTTTTTTTATTTTAAAACTGAAACATTGACACAGTGCAATAAAAGCTAGGTTTTAACAGAAAGTAATACCTTTTGAGTGCTGACTATCCTTGGAAGTTTGTATGGGATTACTGCAGGTTAATTCATTCTCCCTTGGCTCATTTAAACGTTGGCCTCCTATACCAATAAATAAAGGAACCTATCCTGCATGTAAGTTAGCAATTTCCCTATGGCTACCTTGACCACACAGTAAAGAAAGCTTGTGCCTAAATCACCAATCAGAATAGACCTCTCATGATGGTGAAGTAGACAAAAAATAGTAGAGAAAACATTTTAAGAAGCCAGACATGTGTTTCAGTGTATATCAACACCTTCGTCAGGGTACATCCAAAGGGCGGGCATGTGGAAAGGGGAGGTGTGGATGATGGACATGATTAAACATCATGGCTTAGTATTTAGTTAATTGCATGAGACTAGTGAGTGGAAGGAATGTGAAACTATAGGCTGGATGGGAGAACTCTAATGAATTGAGAAGTTACCCCGGAAGATGGTAGGCTTTGCTAAAGATAAGTGTTTTTAGTGTATTCCTAAAGGACTGGAGGTTAGCAAATAGAGCAGGGTAGAACATTCCATAGAAAAGGTGAAGTCCTGTAGACGTGAATTAGTAGAGGGTGCGTCAGAGGACAAAAGAAGGTCATTGGCGGAGCGAAGGGCATGAAAAGGGGTTTATTTGAGGATTAGACAGCAAAAATAGCTGGCATTAGAGTGGTTAAGGGCTTTATATGTTGATGTGTGATACAGGAAGTCAATGTAAAGACTGACAGAGGTGAGGGTAGTGTTGCGTGAGGTAGAAGTATTCATTGATTGGTATATCCCCCTTTTCTAATACGTTAAACAGATACTGAGTAGATTTAATTTACAAGATACCTTTTTGTTTTTCTTGAATTGACACCTGCCTTACAATCCTCTTTTCTTTTTGTTTCCACTGGAAGCTTTGCATATCCCATAAACACCTGATTAACCGTATTATGGGAAGTGTTAAGCTCAATATTCAGCAGCCGTTTCAATAATTGGAATCTATGAGTAGTCATATTATTTACACTGATAGCTGCTGTTCCACCTCTGTCTGCTTGGTGCTCACTCTATTTGCGACATAACATTTAAAAAATTTAATTGACAACAAATAATGCAGGATAATACAGCTTGTATGAAAATAAAATAAATAATAAAAGTGAAAGAATAGGACACAACACTTTAAGACCAGAGGGAAGAGTCAGGTCTATGCCAGATATGTTTAGTACTACAACAGTACGAGAGTTTTTTAGGTTTATTGTTGCTCAGTCTTTTACTTACAAAAACAAAGGGACAATACGGAAAGGAGAATAAAAAGGAAAAAAAACACTCTCATATAGTCACCCATGCAAATTAGTTTTATTTATAGTGCGCAAGGGAGCAGTGAAAAAGAAGAGCAACATCAATGCTCCCTCGCTTCTCTTCCCCTCCCCAACCCCAGCATATGTGCATTAACACAACCCAGTAGTGAACATAATATATGCTTGGACTAACTGGGTTCTGCATTCTGCAGTGCTACTGGTGAATAAGCCGGACAGTGCCTTCTTGGTGGTGATACAGTACCTTGTTAATGTATACTAGGTTATACTGAGTGGATTAGTTTACGGCTATCTACATGATTTTACAAATCCTGTTAAGAATTAATTTGAAACAAGCCTCTTCTGATTTGATAAATGTATGTTTACTAACCATGGATGTATCTTTCCCTTGCAGTTTTAAGCCCATCATTTCCTATGTCGATGATCAGTTTGAGAGATATTTGCATGATGAGAGTGGCTTGAACAGGCGTCACATTATCGATAACCGTGTCCACTGCTGCTTTTATTTTATCTCTCCTTTTGGTCATGGGTATGTATTTCTTCATTTCTCTCCCACTGTAAAGTGATCCTGTAACTATGAAGATTCTTATTTAAGTAACTCATGTATGTGATGTTTAATGCGAGAAGTTAGTTACATTTATCAGTGTATCTGTTAATCTGCATTACAGCAGTACTGTGTTTTGTGAGTTGCCAGAATACATTTCAGTTGTTTGTTGCAGGTTGAAGCCCTTAGATGTGGAGTTTATGAAAGCTTTGCACAACAGAGTCAACATCGTTCCTGTCATCGCCAAAGCAGATACTTTAACATTAAAGGAACGTGAGCGACTCAAGCGAAGAGTAAGAGTTTCATTGTTTGCTGCACCTCTCCCGTTGTATTAATCATATTTGCAAACGTAACCAGTCAAAGTGGGACTAAAATCTTATTATAAAAGATGTTCACGTGAAGCTGTTTCTAAGGAGTTAAATATTTAATCTGCTAATGCAATGTGCATTGTATTTGTATTTATTTTTGGTGCAGAGATTAAACGTTACAGATTTGCTCATAGTGCCCCAACAGCAGTTGCTAGCGTACCAAGCAACATTTTATGTTAGGCATAAAAAACATTGCACATTTTTTTTTTAATTTGAGGTAGATTAGGCAGTCATGTAGTACCAGCTTAGGAAGATTGACTAATCGTGGGGGCTGACTAGTCTTACATGAATACATAAAGGTTAACTGTTGGTTTGAGCGCAAGTGGGTGAGTGTCCTCAGGTAGCGGTGTTCACTTTGCGGTGAGCCGTTAACCCTCTAGCCGTCCGAGCAGGTACTGTCTATGCTCTCCCATGGGTGTCTATTCTTCCCTTCTATGTGTGCACAGTTAGTGCGAAGTGCATAGTTGTATGTATGTGAGCGGCTCCTTGTTGTGGGTGGAAGTGTCGGTGTTGAGCTGAATGTATGGTGCTGATGCGGTGTGTGTGCTTGTTGTCTGTGTGGCCACTATCATAGGATTGCCAGGGGACCTAAAGCAGTCAGTTCTCGGACGGGTAAGTGGTGCACATATCTTGGAGTTGGAGTGTGTGGGCTTCGCTGGCCTGAGCCTTCCCTCAAACTGCGCCAGTCGGGAATAGTCTGGCTGTGCTGGTCAGTAGGGTATACTGGACTCGCCTGGAGGGGGGGAGGGGAGATATTGTGTGTGTGTGTGTGTGTGTGTGTGTGTGTGAGAGAGACCGTCGGGTATGGCATTAGTACTTTCTCCTTCTAAATGAAGAGCTAAAAAGGTGGTAACATTAGGGTGAGTGCTATAAAGGTATTAGCCGCACACTATTGGATCAGGCCCAGAAGAGTCAGGCTGTGGCACGAGAGGACAAAGTAGTAGACCTAGGCACAAAGTCACGGGGTCCCAGCCATGAGGATTCGAGTGTCCTGTAGCTTGTCGTCGGGCCCAGCGAGTTTAGGGGCCGGTCCAGGGCCTGTAGGCTCTTTGCCGCATGTTGTTGGTTCGCTGATGGTGATGGTGGCATCTCCTTGTTGGCTTAGCAGCATGGGAGCCAGGGTCCAGTGGTATGTTCTTTGTGCATAGGAGGGAGGTAAGTGGTCGGTGTGATCGCCACCAGGACAGAGTTCCTCTAGATAGGTCTGCAAATAAGGCTACTGACATCCCTTCGAAGCTGTAAGGCGACTGCCCTCTGGTGGCGGCCAGCACCGCTGCTTTGTCCTTGTGGCTTTGGAATTGTATCACCAGATCCCCTGGGGCTGCAGGTGGTGCTTTGGCTGGTTTTAGGATTCGGAATATTTCCTCCAGTGGCTCGCCTCCCCTTGCGCTCAGTCATGCTGACTTTTTTATTTTATGCACATGAGCATTAGGATGGAGTGACTTTTGTCTCTAAGTTACAATACTATGTTGTGCAAACTAAAGTGTAAAAGACACTAAACAACATTACTATGCATGCACTATAAGTGCTCTAATCGTAAGCATGAGAACTGGCTGCAGGAGGGTACTGTTAGGCATGTCCAACTGTCAATCACTTCTTGATATGTATGGCCATGCTGACATAATTGCAATGTATCCCAAACAATGACTGATGCGGAGTGGGGGGGTTTAAATTCCTGTAAATCTGATAGCACAATGTAATTATGAAATGTAAAACTCTTCAATTCAACTGTATTTCTCTCTTCCACCAGGCAACCATTTAATTGTAAAGTTTGCTCTAAATTAGAGTACTGGCAGGTACTTTACTGGGCAGTATTCGTTTCATGAACAGTATAGCTAGAATTCTGTTATTTCAGGCTCTGAGATTGGATGCAGGTGGTGTACTCTGCACTGCTGACTTTTCCTGTCTTCTAGATACTGGATGAGATAGAAGAACATGGGATAAAGATTTATCAATTGCCAGATGCAGAGTCTGATGAAGATGAGGACTTTAAAGAGCAGACAAGGCTTCTAAAGGTTTGTACATTTGTTGGAGAATATTTTGCCTCAGCATAGTTTATCCGTATAAGGTATAATCCTCCAGGAGGAAACAAAATGTTAGGATAGGTATGTCCTGTCAAATTTATTTATTTATAAAATATTTTACCAGGAAAGATACATTTAGATTTCTCTCGTTTTCAAGTATGTCCTGGGTCCACAAAACATGGCATTGATACAACAGGGTACAATAAAATACAAAAACAATATTAATACACAACCTATACAACATTTAACATAGAACACGTTGGAAATATACAATCAACCATAACATGTGCATTCTGTTTTGAGGTATGTAGAGAGGGATATGTTCTGCTATATTTCTCTGAGTAGAAGCAATGTTGTTGTTTTTGCAGTTATTTAAATTAAAAGTTTGTATTATATAATCTGTGTCAAATACAGCAAATTTAAATCGGGGGCCCATATCAAGATTTCTTTTTTCCATTTTTTTTATTTTGAGCCTTTTGTTAAAATCTACATCTTTACATAATTAATCAGTGTAGACTAGATATTAATACCCCAAATGATTTACGCTGTTTAGTGTAAAAGGCAAGGATATGAGAGGGAAGATGTCAGTTCACTATTGAAAGTATATTGGTTTTTGAGAAGGGTTTTGTGTTTGAGATAATCAGAAGTACAAAGCTCATAATGACTGCTTTATTTTCCATCCCTGGACAGCGGTAGGAATCACATGTTCCCATTGGATAGCTAACCAGAATAAGGCATTATGAAAGTGAACATAAAAATTTGAAAGTTACTGGTTCATTGTAAAAGCTAAATTACCTTATTTATTTTAATATGTACTTTATTGAAAAAATATTTAGTATTTTTTTTTTTTTTTGTGGGGTGGGATACAGAAAGGGGAAATAAAAGGGTTGGAGGGGAGAAGGGGTCACACAATTAGAATGCAAATTACCCTTTAAGTCTAAAAGGAAACTTTAAACACATTATGCAAAATGTAATTTCTTTACTGTGGATAACCAAGTAATAACATTTGCTTTGCTGTGTCTGTTTTTGGTTTCGTTTTTTTTGTAATCCTGGAATGTATTTATTTTATGTCACTTCCTCTTGCTCTCCTGCAGGCCAGCATACCCTTTTCCGTTGTTGGGTCCAACCAGCTGATTGAGGCAAAGGGGAAAAAGGTCAGAGGTCGTCTCTATCCATGGGGTGTGGTGGAAGTTGAAAACCCAGAACATAATGATTTTCTGAAACTCAGGACCATGCTGATGTAAGTTATATTAAATATTCCATAAAAGAAATGCGGAACCTGAACACTCCACATGAGGCCAATACATGTTTTTATGTTGTTTTCTCCTTACTGAGTTATCTGGTGTTCTTTTTACTTCATATTTGGCTCTTGTTTCCCTTTAACTCACTGCTAACTAAGAACCCTAAGCAGCCCGTAACCATCCTAGGTTAGGGGTCGACACTATTAATCATTTCACGTACGGAATACTCAGCACATGCCCTCTACTGGTGCCATGATGAAGACAACAGTGATACGAAAGCCAACTTTAACTGTGATAAGCAACAAAGTCAACCTTCACTTTATGCCCTCCCCAATTGAAAGAGGGATGTAAAACCCAACAACCCATAGAAGTCCAAACCATAGAACACTCACTCACCTTACTTATTAAAATCCAGACCCCCGCATGAGCACCCATAGTATAGTGCATTGCAACAACTTCTGCTGGTAAGTAACACATGCTGTTTCTTCATAATATTGATTCTTCAGCCTAACAGCTAGACGTTATCAACTCACTTGTTTTTTTCTTACTTGCCATATACAAAAAATGTGCACCACTTATACATAACATGTGTTATTATGAATGCCATTAAATGACTTGTCTATGCTGTTGTAACATCACAAGTACGCATGTTCATACCCATATATTTAGGGAGGCATGAGGGGCCCAGGGGGGCTAGATGGTGGTTTTAACACTATAGGGTCAGGAATACATGTTTGTGTTCCTGACCCTATAGTGATCCATTAATGAGTTATTGCATTGTCTTCTCGTATGTATGAATCAAGTGTTTTTGTTTGTTTGTTTGTTTGTTTGTTTTTCCCCTGAAAAAAAAACAATCTGGGCATTCATTTCAAAATCTTGTCCAGTTCAGAGTGTTATAGGAGGTAAAACTGATCCTTTGGAGAAACCACCACAAAAGGAATTTGAAGTAACAGTTGTAATCTAAAATCTGGTCTTTCCTTTAAATTCCTTTACATATTTTTAATTTTCTGTCTTCCTACAGTACACACATGCAGGATCTACAGGAGGTCACACAGGACTTGCATTATGAAAACTTCCGCTCAGAACGTCTCAAGAGAGGAGGTGCCAGGTACAACCTCCATTTTTCCTATTGAAATGACTTGTGGAATTCTTATAGTAAACCACTCCTTTATATTTAGATAAGGCCGATCACGTTCAACAGGTTTCTTTCCTAATGGAGAAAAATTATCTGTACTTTTGTACTTGCAATGTGGATTCCTATTCTATTGTTAAAAACAGGGCTTATAATCTCCACTTGCTATTGGCAATTGAAAGCTCTCCCCTGGTGAGTGTGACATGGACCCTCCAGGCTTTCTTACTGCATATATATTTAAGGACTTGAGATTTTGAGTCCTGATTAAAAGCGAGTACAACAATTGCTGGAAAATATATATATTTAGTACTGCTTATTTTAGTTTATGGATGATTGTGAGAATCGATTTTCAATTTGGCATGGCCGATGTAATTCATAGCCTTTTATAATCTATACAAAATAAAATTTTCTCACTGACTCTTTGAGTCCTGTCTGAAAGCAGATGGGCATTCTCTTGCTGCTCCTACTGAGAATACCCCTTTCTTTCAACTCCAGTTCTTAGAACTTCACTGCACAATCTCTATATAATGAGAAATGCGAGAATCTCACACTGGGTGAGCTCTCTTTGATGGAATTTTGTGTATGCTGTACAGACCATGTCCAAAGGGGTTCACAAGGGGAAAGCTCCATTAAGTAGCTAACACAGTAGCCAGCATACATACCAGTGACTTATTTGGTGTTATTTATGGATTATCAATTCTATTTAAATCATTCTCACTGTTTTAAAGGTTAGCCATGCCGGAAAATGAATTGGTTCAATATAATGTAGCACACAGTGTTTATGTAAATGGTAAGATATATGTGTACTAGTACTTTTACCGCTGCAAATAATCAACCTGTATTTTAGAGAACACTTGTAATAAGCCTGGTTACTTGACAAACATGACACATTGAAATCTTTGCTGTATTCTGACTTGTTTAACGGGCTTTTGAACTGGAAATCTGCGAGAATTTAAACCTGTGACCTTAAAACAACAATTTTCAAGGTCTCTGGGACCAATGTTTATTTATCGGCTGTTAGAGCAGTGGTTACATCACTGCCTTAGAACTGGGAAACACAACTTTGAATCTCAATCACACACCTCGCCTATAAGTGTCCCTGGACAAGGTATTATGATATATATCTGCCTCTCTCCAATCCTCCTACATTGGAAGCTCATTTGAGCATGTCCTTCTTCACCTCTAATTATCTAATTTCTATAATTGTACTTATATACAATATATTTTCACTATATAAATTCTGATAATAGTAGCCTCTATAATTAGATATGTTTTAAAAGAACACTCCAAGCTCAGTGTAAGGGTTGCAGTACCAGGAGTGCCCTGGTGCCTCCAATGGTTCTATGTAAAACTGTTTTAGCACTGTTTGACCACTTACTTATGCTTGGAGTGTTTCTTTATGACGTTTCAGAGTACGGACAGGCAAAATTCTAGATGGCATTTTTTTGTTTGATATACACTCATCGCCAAGAAAGGTCATAACGTAAATATGGATGTTTCCTTTCTCCTAGCAGTAAGGTGGAAAATGTGGAAGTGTCAAAAGACCAGATACTGCAGGAAAAAGAAGCTGAGGTAAGGAAAATCTATTCGCAGAGTCTGTATAGTAACATGTACAGACTCAGACTGAACAGTTCTACATCCGCATCTAATATACTAAAGGCCTTTTTATCTTTTACAAATTGTAGTGGCCTTTTGACGCATATTTTATATAATTTGGACATACAGTTTTGCACTGTGCCATTTCTTCCCTGACAGGATAACCCCTATTTTCATACCCAGATATTATATTGCTGTGTTTTTTTTTTTTGTTTTGTTTTTTTAAAGTGGAGCAGTCCACTTAAATGCCTATGGAATGTTCCTCATGATTTATCTAGTGTTTGCTTCATTGTGTGTGTGTGTGTGTCTATATAAGCTCTGCTAGGTTTCCTTAATAAAATACACTAAGCCTTACTGATTTTTGTACATTATAGCTGCGTCGCATGCAAGAAATGATTGTAAGGATGCAGGCTCAGATGCAGATCCAAAGACAAGTAGGAGAGGGTGATGCACACATGTGAAGGTAAGAAAACTGCAGATTTATCGTCTGAAAACATGTACATCATTACCTTGGCTTTAATGTGATTATTTTGAACTTTACAGGTCTTTAATCACCCTGTGGAGCTGGAGTCCGGTCCACAGAGATTCACCTGTGACCTATTATCCAGTATACGAGCTGCATTTTACATACTGACCTGAGTTACGTCATCGACGTCTATACTGTGTTATACACAGCCTTCTCTACAGCACACATATACATAGTGCGTGTGGCAAGTGTCTGCATTATAGTACATTGACTGTTACACAATAAGCACATTTAGAGTCTAGTACTCTCAATTAATTGCACAATAATTAATATACTCCATTTGCAGTGTCTAAATCTTCCTGTTACAGCCCCATGCGTATGGGAAGGTCAATGGGAAGGTCAATCTACTGCTGTTACATTTACCCATGTCTCCATTTGTCATTGACCCCTTCTATATGTATTGCAGTTGTAACTACTTGTCTTCCTCCTAGTAAGTTCCTTAATTCTCAATTTACCAAGCTAGTCTACCTGTATCTGCTGTGGTTTGTAACACAGTTTATACTGCAGTTGTTAGTTATTTGTCTGTTTGTGCCAAGTTTTTGCCTGTTGCAATGGTCAGGAATAAATAGCTACTGTTGTATTTCCAGTTTACATTAGAGGACTGCAATATATTGCCTATAAGTAGGGGGTAATGAGTTGGTAGTCCAATGGATATACAGGTAAATAACAAAACAATAAAGGATGGGACCACTATTTTTTTTTTTTTTTTTTAATGAAATTTAAAAAAAAAAGTGAATTCCCAACTACTTCTAATTTTGAACTTCCTTTTTTTTGTGTACATTTTTAATCTTCTTATAACCAATGCAAAAAAGTTGAGCTAATACAATAATCCCTAAAAAATAAGAGGGTTGGGGGTGTAACCCCATGTTACAAATTGAAGGAAGGAAAAGGGAGGTAAGAGATTTAAATGTAGCTTTTATTAATAGTTAAAATAAAGTCTAATAGGACCACCAATAATAAACATAAAATGTATATATTTTCCTAGTTGGTTTCTGATCCAAACTCCCCACAGCTTGGGGAGTAATTGTAGTTAATGTTGAATACTAAATATCAAGTATCATTTCCAGCAGAATGTCTGCTCAAAACAAGCTTTGTAACTATTTAAATATGACTGTCAAAGTATCAGATACTTGACTATAGAATAGCATTTAACCATCATAGAGGATCTTTAAAGTCAAAAGAGCAACAATGTTGCAATAACAATTGAAAAGTAAAAAATATAGATAAGCAAAGAGCCCAGGCTACCCAAATCATATGTGCTACAAAGCACACTAGTAAATAGAGACAAACTGCTATGTACACACCCTCAGTTGCCCTTAACAGATGCATCACATTCCTTTTCATTTCCTAAATGAGTCCTATAAAACATTGGGGGGAAAAAATAGGGCAAAATGATTTCATGGACTGCTTCTGACACTCTTAAATATTAAAAACCATACCAGGAGCTATTACTCTCCTTGTTAAGGGCATCTAGAGATACAGTCCAATTGAACTTTTACCCTTTGTTTTAAAATTGTATAGCAATGTAAGAAACTGGTGGGTACCACATTGCATTCCTCTATACCCAGCATCAGTGCTGCAAGACTATCTGCTGAATAAATCCGTTTAATTTTACATGTATAAAATTGTTCTATAAATAAATACCTTTACCACCTCTTTAATACTATATGAAGAAATTACACATATTTTAGAATTTTTTTTTTCTTTTAGTCCAGCAGTTGGCGGTGTTTATCCACTCTTGATATCATAATATGCTTATAAGATTTTTTTTAATTTTTTTTTTTTTTTATGGGGGAGGATATTTTGATCTAAAGGAAGCAATATTGCGTATAGCCCCATCTTGTACTTGAACACAGAGTGAAAGGAACAGTCTGGGTACCAATATAACTTAAGGTTTTAACCTCCTATTAATGCTTTGGTTTCTCCACATTCAAATCTTGCTGGTTTTGTCACAGTTCCACTCCTTCCCTTTGCACAAGGCATCATGCAATTTGGAAGGTACATGGTGTAGCACAGCCGTTCAGCCAATCACTGTTCTCCTATTGAATATGCAGAAAATCTCCGCATGAATGAGACCAAAACTAAATGCAATTAATAAGACACTCCTGCACCAACACAACTTTTGTGCATTTGATTTTGCGTCCTATTAATGCCATATTTTTCTCCACACTTAAATCTATAGTTTTTTTTTTTGTTGTGCTTTCTTTGTAACACTGGCATCATGGCCGGTGAGATGATTAAAGATTACTATAATATACATGCAGGTGGTGGTGAGGGGGGGGGGGGGTGTATATTGAGGAAACTGGCCTTGTGGCAGCATGTATATACTGTACAGAAAAGAAAGAGGACAGTGATTGGCTTTGGGGACAAAGTAAAGTCGGGTACTAGGCTCACACAGATCTCTCCTTGACTAGGTTTACAATGCTTGCCTTCCGATCAGGAATACTTTTTTTGTGAAAAAGGAAGGCATCGCTAAAGAGGAGTTATGCTGTAGATAGCTGCAACAGGTGTGGTGTTTTGTTTTCTCCCCATACAAAAGGCATGGATGTCATGTTGGTGCCCAAGAAGGGCAGCCTAGTCTTATACTTTGGTGATTGCTGAAATTTGTAGGTGTGAACAGTAAATTCAGAAGGGACTGAGCCGCCCCTTTGTTTTACTACACATTGAAAACTAAAACTCTTCCGTATAGTGAATAGATCTTGTAGATCTACACAGCAGAGAATGCAAAATGCTATTCTTGTATGTACTGTGAGCCTTTATTGTTGTTTCATAAAAGTATTTGACTGTGACTGTATTCTTATACATTTTATATAGAAGCAAGTGCCTTTTTAAAGCTGGGAGATTTATATGCACCACATACGTCCTTCACTCCAAAACATACTTGAGACATGCCACTACCAGTATACCATACTGTTAGTACTGTGGGGGTTTTTTTGAGGGGGAGGGGAGGGGGGGATGACCAGAGGACTCCATGTGATTCAGCATGGAATATATTTACACTTCGTTGAAATACAGTTCTTTTTATTTTAAAAGTATCTTTACAAATAAATGCATACACTGGGTTATTGTGCATTTGGGAATGTTTTTTGAATCCTATTTTAACTCTAGTGTGTATATATATATAGATTTTACACATTATACCTTATTGACCTTTTGTTCTACAACTGATGTGTCTAAAGGTAGACCCACTGCTGCTGTAGAACTGTACCTCCCATGATATTTTGCCAGTAATAAAGATGGAAAGGAATCTTGGGAAGTGTAGTTCAATAACATCTGTGGGATCTACTTTTGGCCACCCCTAAGTTACAATATTCTTAGACTGTCTTGTATTACAGGGGATGTACCACTCCTGCTTTGCTTGGTAACATATATTGAGATTCATTTTTTTCCTTTAGATTGCAACTCTTCATTAACCCCGTCACATACTACTGTGAAGCAAAGAGGGGTTATTGTGAAGAATGTAATTGTTTGTATTGCTTTTTCATTGAATAAATTGCTTTTTCAAATATGTGGTATAGTTTTCATGGTTGGTTTAATTTTTGTGAATCATCAAATGCATCTAAACTTTGAATTTTTGCCTAGGAACATCCAATTACACAAAATTTACATGTGATCTTTTTTGTTTTTGTATATGTTTTCAATATTATCAAATCATATTGCGTCAAACATTGATATGGTGGTTCTCTTCAGGCAAGGTTATTCCATAAAGTGTTAATAGTTTTAATTCAGAGGCCTTTTCACTTTGAATTCTTGACTATTCATACATTGATGAGTGTCCAAGATAATGTTGCACCTACAAATTGATGGTTTTCTTTTTTTAGCGCAATAAACCGATTTTTGCAGAAAACTCACGATTTAGTGGTGTTACTCTGCAGCTCTTTTTGGTGTTTATTCCCTTTTTAATAATAATACTCCTATAGGTTATATATTGTATTGAACTCCCAGTCTGTTTTAATTATATTAATTTAGCAAAATGTTGCAGCTATATGCCATAGGTGAACCCAGTAGTGTCTCTAGGGTTGGTTTCACTTTTCGTACTGGTGTGACCGTCACATTTAACACCTTCCATACCATAGGAGACTTTTTTTTGTCCAGTTGTAATTTAAGATCAGGTATAAAATGGGGGTCAACCTGGTATAAATGTGCAGAGTACTGTTAAAAGTAGTATGCTCCAGCGCAAGTTAGAGGCACGATGAAATCGTATGAAAAGAGATGGGAGTTGTAAATGGCTGGGAGGGTCAGACCCTGTACCCCTGTACCCAGTAACAAAAACCCCGACCCTCCAACACAGCAAGACACAAAACCATGAAATTACGAAGATACAAACCCCTGCCAGGCCAACCATTGTGTATGCTACAAGTTTCCTATAGCAGAAACCTAACTAA
The DNA here is from genome assembly GCF_036172605.1 of Pelobates fuscus. NCBI lineage: Eukaryota > Metazoa > Chordata > Amphibia > Anura > Pelobatidae > Pelobates > Pelobates fuscus. The sequence goes on along the minus strand of NC_086318.1, from coordinate 86,598,724 downwards.
CAAACCTGAATGACCCTTACACCCCGAACTCCGACCATATGACCTTTTTGTCGTCGTCTTTTCTTTTCTTCTCTCAGATATTCTTATCTTTATCTCTTACACACGAATTGCTACACCCGTGGCAGACGGGTGAAGTGTTTTGAAATGAGTTCCTATGTCAATGTATGCACTTTATTACAAAAAAATCTGTGATGTCTTAATGCAAGACGCCCATGAGGAGAAGCAGAGATAATCAACTGCATAAATAATATGGAAGTCAAATGTTAAATACCACATGTAACATAAACGTATAGCAAATGCATATGATGCATCCTGATACAAGTACAATATATGACAAAACAACAAAAATAAATTAAAAAAATTTAAAGTTGTATGCTCATGTGTTGTTTGCAGTCAGTGCAGTGTGAGTGCTTCTGATGTGCTTGCACCATGCTTGCGGAGTACAAATATTTATTTTCCCCGAATGTGGGATGTCAGGGAAGCAAGCTTGGAACGGTTGGGACAGAACATGGATACAGAGACTCAACCTTTAAAGATGGATAAATGCCACAGCGAAAAAAAAAAGCAAGACTAAAAAGTATATATTAATCTTCCCAACCATGTTTTCCACAGATTCAGGTCAACTGAAAACCATTGTCCAAAATTTGCAAACTATGGCCAGTGACTGCTCTCCCTGCATTTCTGCTTTTGTAGAGGATATAACTTGAAATACCAATATGTTCATACAGACACAGTTACAATAACTCAAGGAATTATATAATCCTGTATGAACAATTGCTTGAGCTGTCTCACCTGTGGGATCCTGATCCCAGGTAAGTACTTTTATCATGCACACAGTGGGGAGAAAAAAACAAACAAAAAAAATAAAACACATATGGCACTACGTAGCCCACACTGAAGATATGGAAAACTATAGATTACTATGCCCTTGTGGTCTGGCCTACACAGGCAAAACAGATCTATCAACCAATATGGATTCCTAGATAATCCACTACAAGGGCATACAGGGATGGCAGGATGGACTAACCAATACCCACTTAAAACACATTTTATCCATGCTCAAATGCATCCCTCCACTCAAAATACTGCTGCAAAGGTAAGTCAAAACGTTGGATAAATTTCCACCCAAGGGAATCAAGTTAAAAACTTGCATAAAATATTGCTTTTGTTTCCTAAACAAATGGTTTGTTGGCCTGCAAGAATCATCTGATAGGACTGTCAGCCCAGTCCCACAGAGGGCACAATAAGTGCAAAGCTGGTTTGAAGTGTTCCTATCATGGGGTCTCCTGAAAGTTGTACAGGATTCATTTTAAAGTGCTAGGGATTATGCAAAATGCACAGAGTTCCCAAATGGAAGGACCAGGATTGGTGATTAGAACTATAAGACTGTGGGCTTTTGAGATTCTGGATATTTTAATAAATTAAAAGTTATGCTGGTGTAAACATTGCAAGTACCACCCGGGGTAGGCAACCTTTTGCAGGGCTAGGTGCTTGGACCACAACTCCCATGATACTTTGCCCGTACTATGGCTGTAGGAGTAGTGTGGGAGATGTAGTTCACAATATCTGGGAGTGCTGAATACTGCCTACCCCATGCAGTAGGCTAGACTAAACACAAACTATATTAAATGAGTTTACTAAGGCTCTGCTGAAAGAGAAAGCAATGACTGTGTGTGTGTGTCTCATTGCTGCATGCTCCCATAAAACACAGAGTTCCTGTAATGAGGAGCAGCTGGCTCTCCCCTCTGTACAGGCAGGCATGTTAGGTATGCTAAAACTTGGAAGACCGCGGCCATTTTGCCGGAGTCTAAATTACTTGGAAACTTAGTCCATGGTCTTCGCCAAAATGGCTTCCGTAATCACTGAGTAAAACGTCATCCCTGCGCAGCTATTGACTGGGCTCCACTTTGATTCTAACCAATGAGAAGTTAGTAATGATCCGCCCAGGACACGCCTTCTGGAAGCCCTGTAACTTACAAAAAAAAAAGACGACCCAGACTTGTTGCTCATCTGCCAATCAAACACTTCGACCGTGACGTCACGGAGACGCCACCCCTGGCAACCCAGGGCTGTATGGGCGGAATGCAGCTCTGGAACTTGGCTCCTCCCGTTTTCGCCTCCGGCTTCACGCCCACTCAGCATGCCACGCCCTCCGAGGGATAAGCGTCCAATCCGGAGTGCAGTCTCTAGTGTCGGTTGGAGTTTCGGTGAAAGAAGGTGAAGGAGCTGCGGGCCCAGCACATTGCCAGGTAGGAGGAGGGGCCGGCGAGAAGAACTTTATATACAGAGTATAGGGAGTAATGTGTGTTTATTATTAACTGCATAGAACTCTGCGATTATTATTATCAATCACAGCTAGCACTGCACTTATCTATCACAGCTAGCACTGCACTTATTATCTATCTCACCTAGCA